>NC_141607.1:16496272-16853772 GCF_047967505.1 Dipteris shenzhenensis
GGCCTCAAAATGGATGAAATCTTGCAAGAATGATAGGGCACCATCAAAGGATGTGAGAGGAAAGATGCCTATTTGTGTAGAAATGATATATAAGGAGATAAAGGCAAACACTCTAATCAATAAAAAATTGCAACTTCAAGCCTTTCGGCAATCTAGTTTTGCATTCTTATATGACACTGGTTTATCAAAAGATAGTTCAAAATTTGTCAATGTCAAGGGAATCGATGTAGAGAAATTTGAGGCAACTGACAATGATGAGCCTGTTAGAGTTAGCTCAAATGTCCACCTCTCATGTAACCCACCAATATTCTGTGTACCCAATGTTGTAAGGCCCCCATATGAGGAGAAGCCATGATGGGTATCGGATATTGGGAGGGATCCCCAGTTTAGACACTGGAAGGGGTCTTAGAGTAGACCAGATGGTTATGAGACGGCTTAGGAGCCAAGAGTAGATACCCGTCTGCACAAAGGGGGGGTTCGGGGGGGCGATAGCCCCCCCGATAGTAGGGGGTCCGAGGGGCGTAGGCCCTCGGTGGGGGTCTGGGGGCAAAGCCCCCAGCGGCAGGGTCCGGGGGCCGACTGTCTTCTGAAGGGTCGGTTGGTCTTTCAGGCCGACTGTCTATTAGGCCGACTGCCTATTACAAGGCCGACCGTCAACCACTCACACTATATAAGTGGCCACCCCCTATCATCATATCACCAGTTCTTCACGCTCATAGTCCTCCGTCCAGCATCTGTCTAGATCACCATCGAAGCTCTGTCTGTAGAGCGCACGGGTGGACAGCCAACCATCAGTTGTATCAGCAGTTTGGTATATCAGAATTTTTTGTATTCTCTCCAGCTTTCCATCGTGTACTTGCGTTTTGTTGTTATCTTCCGCTGCGTACTATTTTCTTACAGAGCCTCAGGATCTTCGCGTAATATCCTTGAACCTTAGTACACACTTGTACTAATATTTCAACCCCAAGTTGAATATGTGAGTGTAGTACCCTAATGCATATATTTGGGGAGTGTTTCTTTGTAGTAGTCTACTACCATTTTGTATAACTCTTTGGATTGCCCATGACGATATGCAACTTGATCTAGTCCTATCTCCCTTATGGTTTCTACCAAAATACTTGCTATGTAAGCCCTAGACTTTATTTCATTTTTTGAATCAACAGATTTATGAAATATCTCTCCTCTCAATGAGACAATCATCACATTCAACAATGGGATTTTTTAAATGTTTGTCCACCCTAATTTCAATACTTATAATATTCAAAAGCTCTTTCAAAGGTAAGCTTCCGATAGTAAAGGTTCACAACGGAATACTAAATGAAACAACAAAATGGCTTTATTCTTGTGCGGTAGTTGGTTACATCCATGGTCCGTGCTCTCCTGCGATGTTCCTTGAGGGGTGGATTAGGAAATTTAGGTCGTACAAAGGATTAAACGTCTCGAGTATTTGTTTCTTGAGAAATGGCTATATCATCTTTATCTTTGAAAAGGTAGAAATGGCAACTGAAGTAGTGCAGAAAGGTATGTGGATGACTAGAAACCAACCCCTCTCAGTCCAGTAGTGGGAGCCTTCCTTCAATCCTAACTCACCTCTGTCCACTAAAGTGCCCATCTGGGTTGAGTTCCTAGACCTGTCCCTGTCGCTCTTTCCATAGCGGGAGGCGCTCTGTTTTTTCCTTGGCCAGTTTCTAAGTGTAGAAATTGAGAGATTCATAAGTCCTAGAGGAAACCCGCTAGCCTATGTGCTGATGGACCTGTCCATAGATCCTCCTAATGCCATTTTTCTACTCGACGGAGACGGGGTGGAACTGATACAAAAAGTTTTCTATAAAAATATCCCAAATTCTTGCTTTCTCTATGGATTGGCAGGGCACTTCATTAAAGACTGTCCTGCCCACAACAACCGTGGTAAAGAGAAGCAAATAAAGAAGAGCAAGGAGATAGAGGCATTGGTTGAGCCAAGGGTAGAGGAACCTATCCCTTTGCCACAAGAAGAGGAGCAAAATCAGACCAAAGAGGGTCGGGTAGATCTAGAAAAGAAAGATAAATAGATAGTAGAAGAGAGAACCAACGAAGAGAACATGGAAGATAGTTCATGTGAAGAGGAGTTTGTTCCCAACACTCACAACTTAGAAGCTCAATTAGAGCAAGTTGAATTCAAAACCATCTTTCAGGATGAACAGCCATTCACCATAGTGAAGGGGAAAAGAGCCACCCAGCTTGAAAGGAAGATGAACAGCTCTCACCTAGACAACCCGACTAAGAAGAGTCTAGCAGAAAGGGAAAAGAGGAGATTATCTAGAGGATTCACGCTATCCCCCCAAATGAGGCCGATCAACTTCAAGAAGTTAAGGAAAAGCTCCACCCAATGACCAGTCAAAAAATTTTTATGTGTCTCTCAGTTAATGTACAGGGGTTAACAAATGACCTGAAGCCCTTGGTGTTCAAGAGATGGCTGAGAACAAACAAGATTTCCCCTGACTTCTTACTTCTCTCCAAGAAGTAAAAGTTGGAGGAGTTAAGCTCATCTGGCATTTAAAGCAGATCGATGATAATAGATGCTGGTATACAATTGACCACGATGAAGGGAGAGGAGGTGCTGCTATAGGTGTTGCTAAACACCTGGCTCAAGGAGTAGGACAAGTTCTTCAGACTTTCAGAAAATTTGGGGTAGGGGTGGAATTTTGTCATCCAAATCTTTCTTGCCAAGTCTTCAGGGTGTATGCCCCGAATATGCAGCTAGGGATAGAGCTCTTCTGTGGAAAACCATCCATCTAGCAGATAACGTGCTTCTACTTGGAGACTATAATATGGTCGAGAGTAGAGGGGATAGGTGGGAAGGGATAGGTAGTGTGATCAGAGGCCACGAGCTAAATACATGGTCAAACTTTAAAGAAAGGGCCGAGCTCTTGGACATATAAGGAGATACTGCCTTTACTTGGATAAACAACCAGGTGGGGCCCCTCCACAGGAAAGGGTGACTTGACAGAGCTTACTATTCTAAGAGAATTATTGAGGAGATGATGTGTGTTAGGAGCATAGCGCTGGGTACCCTTCCCTTCTCGGATCATAAACCCATCTCCATAGTTATGGAAAAGGAAGAAAGGAGCATTGGCTACTCATGGTTCAAAGCCAATCCTTTTTTTTTCAACTCCCTTATGTCAAGGATAAGATAGATAAAATATGGATCAATGCCTTTGGAGGAACAGCTAATGCAATTGATAAGTGGATTAGAGCCACGGATAGGACTAAAACCTTCTTGCAAGTAATCAAACCTAGAGCTCTGACAAAGCTAGATCGCATAGAACACACAAGCTTGACGAGCAACTGGCTCTCTTTGAGAGTGACTACATTGCACAGGGTCAGGAACAATTGAGGATAGTCAGAGCCAAACTCAGGGAAGAAGCTGAAATAGCAGCCAATCAGGCTAGAATTTACACTAGAGATTGGTTGGGCTGAAGATCAGATAAGGCTAATGAGGATATGTTTAAAAGCCTGGAGAAAAAACACGCCTTGGAAGAATCCCTTGATGACCTTCAAGTTGGTGACAAGCACATCCAAGAACCGGAGGAAATCCTTGAGGTAATTTCAAAACACTTTAAACAACTACTTGAGATCATCACAACAGAAAAGGCTATAGCCCGCGGGAAGTGTTGTAGAGCAAGAGAAAGAAAAGTCTCTATGTTTAATAGCATATATTTGGATAGAGATCTCACTCTAGAGGAACTAAAAGGTGCAGTAGACCAAATGGGGAAGGGCAAGACTGACAAAACATGTGTGCCTCAGGATCTATGGAGCACTCTAAGGTGGATGGAACCTATGTGGAGACATGATGAAGAGAGTGCTCATGACATGTACCTCAAGTCAATTAGGTTCCAAGATAGATTAGCTTGGACTCATAAAGAGAATCTTGAGATAGTGCAAAGTGCTTTATTGATATTACTTCAAATGAACCTCCCTTTTATAGGTGAGGGTACTTACATCCATTTGCTTGCTCACATGTGGGAGATCTCCTCCATGCCACGTGGCAACTTTCCCTTTACTCATACCTTTGCTCTACATGTGCTCATGGCACCACAACTCTCAACACCTATCCTTGGTGCCATGATCCTTTGGCTACTGCAAGGTGGTCAGATGTGAGTTATATTCCATCATCTCCCCTTAGTGCATGCATTGCTACTTAAAAGTGTGGTTTTCATGTCAATACCTCCCTTGGGTGCTTTCATAGCTACTCTCACGTGGTCACGCTTGATTTACGAAAGATAGGCAAGGTTGGCAAGGTTTTTGTTTCACAATACATGTTGTTCCTGTTATTATGCTCATGGCTTGATGATGACTCCACGTAGTTGAATTGATGGTTCTTCAATATGCAATCTTCTTCCTTGTGTAGCTTCCTGCATGATGCTTTGTTCTTCCATGTGCCTTGATGCTTTATGTGTGGATGCCATGCTTCGTGCTATGGACATCTCATGCACTTGTGCTTTTGGCATGCTTATGACAATGATGTGTACATTCATGCTTTGATTTGTCATTTGTTGCCAAGGACTTCCCAATGGATTTCTTTCAATATTGGCAGTATCTAATTGCATACAATGATTCTGACTTGACAGACGTGTAGAGTTCGAAAAGATGATCACTTTTCCTTTTTGGAGCGTGTCCAAATTCTTCCTGGATTGCAAGTTACGCTTTGTCGAAGCTTTTGTGAAGAAGAGGGGGCCTTTGCTAATGTGGCACAGGGAATTCACATGCAGAATTCCATACTGTGCTTAGCAGGGGCTCTGTGCTTAGGTGGCACTGTAGGTGATGTGGCATATTAACTAATCCTAACCCTAAACCCAACCATGGCTATGATTTACCTTATTGGGGTCAGGTCTTATCTGCCACATGGCATACTTTCAAGCCAATCTTGACCACTGATCATTTAACCCAAGGTAACGAACCTAACTCGGGTAAATCTCTATCTAACTCGGGTAAACCTAACTCGGGTAAATCTCTATCTACCATGTGTCTTTTTTTGAGACAGAGATGGCGTGGGAATCGTCTGGAGCTCGCAGGGGTCGTCAAGGAGAAGGCGAAGGCTGATGCAGAGAGCTTCGTTCGTAAGCTAGAGAGTCGCGCTACTTTGGCTGGTGGAGGGCGTCGAGGATGGCCGGCTGGGAGCTGTTGATGGTCTTGTTAGAGCTTGCTAGATGTCTGAGCTGCTGAAGCGTGCATGGAAGCCATCGTCGATGCTCTGTGGATGCCGGGCTATGCTTGTGTAGCGCTACTCACGGGTTTTAGGCTCTTTGTTGTAGAAGGTTATGAGCCGGCACTGAGAGGTTGAAGGCGATGCTGTTGTAGCAATTCTTCTGGGCCGAGAGCTTGTGGAGTGGCAGCAGTGTAGAGCAGCTTCTTCGCAGATGGTTGGCCAGGCTTATGGTGCTAGAGATGAAGCGAGCAGTATAAAGTGTCGTTGCCTAGTGAGTGGCGCCACTTGATGGAGTCGGCCACTGTGGAGCAGCTGAGGTGTGAGCGCCACTCGTTGAGAGCCGCTTAGATGGTCGATGCTGCGTTGTACCTTGTCATTGGAGTGTCGTTGTAGTGGTTGGCTATCCTTGGTTGGTTGAGCTATAGAGCAGTTGCTAGAGCGCTTGGCTCTTTAGGAGTTGCTGGTCCGAGGAGAAGTTTGCTGCCTATAAGAATGATTCTAAATGTGCAGAAACTTCGAGGAATCGGCTCTGACTGTGTCTCTACACAAAGCTTGGTGAGGAATGATTGGATTTTGATAATGAACCAGCAAATCGGCCATAATACGATTTGGATTTTGATAATAAACCAGCCCCAAAAAATCGCAAGACGTCCTTCTCTCTCTCTCATAAATCTTTCAAGAGAAGAATGTTATCTCTCACAAACACTCAAGTAGAGTCCCTCAATGAACGGAAAGGCATGACGGAAATTTCTTTTAAAGAACTCTCAATCCAAACTAAAACTAATCTAGGAATGGGAGCAATCCTAGTGAACTACTAATGAGCTAAACTAGGAGAGCTAAACCTATGCTCTGATACCATGACAAAACATGTGTGCCTCAGGATCTATGGAGCACTCTAAGGTGGATGGAACCTATGTGGAGACATGATGAAGAGAGTGCTCATGACATGTACCTCAAGTCAATTAGGTTCCAAGATAGATTAGCTTGGACTCATAAAGAGAATGATCTTAGTGCAAAGTGCTTTATTGTTATTACTTCAAATGAACCTCCCTTTTATAGGTGAGGGTACTTACATCCATTTGCTTGCTCACATGTGGGATATCTCCTCCATTCCACGTGGCAACTTTCCCTTTACTCATACCGTTGCTCTACATGTGCTCATGGCACCACAACTCTCAACAAAGACCCCAAGAGAAGATGGACTTCCTATAGAGTTTTATCAAGTCTTTTGGGAAACGGTAGGCCCCTATCTCGTGCTGCTCTAGCAAGACTTCTTTTTAGACCCAAGAAGAAAATTCGTCCTCAAACACTACATTTGCCCCTCCATTATTTATTATATCTCCTGTTGATTCCCAATCAAGAAGTTCCTGAGATAGATCAACAGTTTGTTCAAATCATTTCTTTGGGGAGGAGATGAGGTCAATCACAAGGTCCCTAAAGTGAAGTGGCAAACCTGCACAAAATCAAAGGCTTTAGATGGACTAGGAATAGCATATGTTGAAAACTCAATGGCAAGATTCATGGCGCAATGGATCATAAAGGCAGTGCAGAGCCCGGATAAGATTTAGGCTTACCTAATCCTTAGAAATATAGAGGAAATATAAGTAAGGTAAAGATTATCAGGTGTAAACACTGGAAGCACCTTCTGGCTAGGTCTACCCTCTACGGAAAGGAAGCCTACATAGCAAAGGTCTCAGACATTTGGAAAGGTATGTGGTTAGCCTGGGAGTCACTGAGACCGTATGCGATTTGAAAAGGGCTCTCTAGGAAAACAGGCACAGCCATTTGGGTAGCCACCCCGCTCAGGGATGACGAAATCAAAAATGCCTTGCGGCTCAATAAGAAAGGGATTCGAGTCTAGGGAGCTATGTGGGATAGAGAGCAAAGGAAGTGGATAGAAAATGACAGGATAAAAGTTAATATAAACTGAATAGATTCGACCTAGAGATGCTAGCTGCCATGAGACAGACTCTTTGGGATAGAGAATCTCGACTGCCTAGATGGGTGGAAGGGCTCCTCCGTCTACTAAAGAATTTAGGTGGGCAGAATAGACAAAAGTCCTCCCAGTCCCCATCCTTGTCGAAGGACAGGAAGAGCTATTAGGTCAACTTAATCAAAAATGGTTGAGAGCAGATTCGGAAGGAGTGTGGTCTAAAAGATTCCAAAGAATGTGAGACAGGGAACTTCCAGAGAAAGAGGCTTGCCTCTTATGGCTCATTATGCACAAAAAAGTCTGGACAACCAAACGAGCATTGATAATAGGACAAGGAGATGGTTTTTGCCAAAGATGTAACAGAGCACAGGAAGATATCCCCCACTTGTTTCTAAATTGTAGATTTTCTAGAGAAGTATGGGACATTGTGCACAAACAATTTGGCTTTTTCTCGATCAATTATGCTTGCCTTCTGCTAGGTGACAGACCAACCAGGCCCCCAAAAAAACTGGAACACTATGTGCAATTCCATTCTTTGGTTTCTATGGGCTTAGAGATGTGCTAAGGTTTTGGTAACAACTCTATTTGTACTAATGAAATTGTAATGAATGTATGTTTTAACACAGGAAAGAGGTGCAAATCATGAAAATAATATCACGACTGTAGCAACAAATTCAGGAGTACTAGAAAAAGGATGAACATTTCGTGAAGAAAGAGACTACTCTGCTAGCCCAGCTACAAAAACAAGCACGACCGCCACCCCACATATGGTACTTTCCCACAGCTAGGCAACGTCGATGGTCAAGGTTCGTGAGCCTGTTCTTTCTTACCATGTGCCTACGGGTCAATTGTTCCCAGCCTTCCCTGCGACACAGTCTCTCCTCACCACCACAGCATCCCTACATGTCTCGTCAACCTGCGCTACCCCTTCTCCACCGGCCCCCCCTCCCTTGGTTGTCTATAAGAGACCGGTGTCATGGAACAATCCCGCTGGAGTTACTTTCAAGATTCGTAATGAATTCACTCCTCCTCTCGACTTCAAGCCTTCGAAACCTAGACCGCAAACCAAAGTTTGAAAGCCGTTCCCCCATCCTCGCATCCCAAGCACGATTGTTCTGCGTGTGGTTGCACACCTGGCACCCAAGAAAGAGCCGTAGGAGACGGCCTAGTTCATTGTTCCTCTCTATTTCTATCTCTATTTCTACCACTGGGTTTTCAGTTGAATGGAAGGTCTCTATTAGAGTTAGAGGTGGCACTGTTAATGATCAAAACTTCAGTTGGAAGTCTGTTGGTCTTTTTGACGATTGTATATATATTTGACTCCATATTAATATAAACCGGCATTTTCCACACAAAAAAAAGGACTAGAATATATTAGATATAAGATTTTTAGAATAGTTACTATTAGGTTAGGATTGGAATATAAATATTTAAATTACGATGAAACTAGTAGTGCATGACCAGTCCTACCTACTCTATTTACATTTGAGTCAGGTGTGTTGCCTTGGGGGATTCACCTCACAAAATTTTAGTTTACCACATGCATTCAAAAGGAGGTGTATTTTAATTCAACATTTTGAAAAAATTTTACAATATTACAATAACAGGAGGGGTTTTTTAATTCAAATTTAGAAAAAAATCACTTAGTTCATAAATAAAGAGGGGTGTTTTTATTGGTGGAAAAGTTTTAATTGAGGGGTTTTTAAAATTCCCCTTGAACGCACAAGATACCTAGGGTTTCTTAGTAATGCACCCCCCAAGTGTGTTGCACTGCTAAGCAATTCTACTATTTTATGAGTTGGTTTGCACTACCTTGATCATTTCTCCTCAATGAATTTGAAGCATGTAATGAGAAACTCATCTGGTTATATTATGTACTATGCTTGCATTTGGATATATTACTTGATAGAATTGCAACTTGTTACATTCGTTTATTGATTGAATCGGATGATCTCTCAATGACCTATAGGTTTATTTCATTATGGAGCACATAATCGCTAATTTGGAACATAATCTCAATTTTTTAAGTTTAGCATTTTCTAAGAGAAGGTAGAAAAAATAAGTAAATGAAAATTTTAGAGATGAGACACAACATGAGGTCCATTGGAACTGATCCTCCCTATAAATATCAAGGGTAATGCTTTTATTATATATGATGGATAATTATTAGCACTTTTTGGACATTGAATCCCAACAAATACATTAAGGAATTGCTTGCATGAGCTTGTGAGCTCTCTCGTTGAAAACATGGAACCTGTGCATTTACTATGCTCATTTCTTTGAATTCACTAGCTCTTACTCCCCATCGTTAAGAACATGCATCAAAAAATATAGGGCTGGTTCAATATAACCATATCAAGTTTATTTTTGAAAGAGTTGTAAAAATGGAACTCGACATATTCAATTGATGAATAGGAAGCTCTTCTTTTTTTAAAAATAACCCAAAATAATAAAGTTGGAAAAATAAAGCGAAGGAAAGAAATGAAGTTAATAAAATAATAAAGTTATTTGAAGAGACAAAATCGATATGTGGGATAAGGGGAGAGGTGGCATATTTCCTCTCCAAATATTTATTAAATAAGAGAGTTGACGGAAGAAGAGGGAGAGAGGAGTGAGACGCAAGATTGCTCCCAGAGGGAGTGAGTGTATTCATGTATCATAGTTGAGGATTAGGTTGAGTTAGGGCAAGTTATATATAGCTCTAACACCCCCGCTCAAACTAGACCCTCTGGCTGTGGATGAAAAACCCCTTGAGGAGTTAAAGGGAAAAACTTGAGCCACCAACTAAATATCCAAGTAAAATGTACAATAGGTGGTCATAGACCTTCTCTAAGATCTATAGAGTGCATAGATCGTGAAGTGTGTTGTGATACAGTGTACATATATATAGTGCAATTCGTGTGTCATGATACAATGCAAATTGTGAAGATGCTAAGCTTGTTTCTGAAATTTTGGAAGACCTTTTATAAGGATGTCACACTGTAGAAGAGTGCTGGATGGCAAAGAATGACAATGTTAGACAATAGCCATTGCTACCATGTCAATTCTAGTGCTTGCTACCATGTCAATGTTGAGATATCAAGCTCTATCCCCGACATATCTCCTGGATGACTATCATTTATGTCACCGCCTATGTTAGTTGTACTCGTGGTGTAGTTAGACTACCACGTATGTTTTTGGTTTGGGTTCACATATGAACCACGTATTCTAGGTTTTGACATATAGGGTATTTCCCTCTTCTATTGTATCGTTGTTGTGTGCAAAAGTGAAGAAAGGCTTCACCCTCCAACCTTGTGTCCTCTCTCTTTTTGTGTGTTGTGAAGAAAGCTGAACTTGAGTCTCCTATCTCTCTCCCTCATTCTTTACATGGTATCAGAGCCTTGTTCGTGGTAAGGAGCTCAAGAAAGAAAGCCAAGTTTGTGGTGTCCTGGTAAGAGGACCAGTGTAGCTTTCTTATTTCGAGTTTGGGAGCAAATCTCTGCAGGTAGCACAGCCAGAAGTGCAGGAGTGCACTGCTTCAGATTGAGAGGCCCTTCGCGGTGCGGCGAGAGCGCAGTATATGCTGCGGGAAAGGGCAAAGCCCTTGGCGACTTTATTTTTCTGATTTGAGGCCGCTTCGGGGCCCGTTTTGAAGGCGGAAGTTCTTCGCAGGCACTCAGAAAAAGGCCCTGTTTTTGCTGTGCGACCACCGCGCGGCTAGTCGGTGGAAAGGTGCCACAGAAATTGCATCGTATGCCTGTGTGCAGAGATATTGGGAGTTGCAGATTCATGCCTGTTGCCTGTTGATGCAGAATTGTCACGAGGAAGTGACTGTGTGGTGAAATACCACTTTCGTCAGTGTTGCAGATCTGCCCCTGTGAGGCTCTTTGCAGAAGTTTTGCTATTTGCCCTTCTGAGGCATTTGCTGTGTTTACAGGTTGCTGTTGCAATTCGTGATTTGTAAAATGTCTGAGAATCTGTCTACCATTGTCAGTGAGAAGCTTGACAAGAACAACTTCCAAGCATGGAAGTTCAGGATGACAAACTTCTTTATGGGAAAGGGAGTTTGGGATTACATCAGTGGTGAAACTGCAGAACAGTTTTGGGTGCTGCTCCCACTCCTGCTGAATTGAAGGCCTTTAAAGAATGGCATGAAAAAGCCAGAAAATGCCTGTATTGGCTGTCCGTTAGCATTTCAGATTCTATGATTGTGCATATACAGGATGCATATACAGGATCTAGAGATGCCTAAGGAGGCATGGGATACATTGGTGAAGCTGTATAGCACAAATACCAAAGCACGAAAGATGCAGCTAAAGCAGGAGTTGCACAATGTGCAAAGGAAAAATATGAATATAAATGAGTATTCCTTGAAGGTGAAAGGCCTTGCAGATTCTCTTGCCTCCATTGGAGCACCTGTTGATGATGAGGACTTAGTGTCTGTGACCTTGAATGGTCTTGGGAAAGATTATGCACAATTTCGGACATCCATTGGAGTCCGTGAAACATTTCCTGATTTTCAGGAACTTATTGCTCTCTTGCTGAGTGAAGAGCAAAGGAATGGTGGTTCAGCCACCTCAACTTCTCAAGAGACTGCTTTCTACTCGAATACAGGTAGAGGCAAAGGTAGAGGAAGAGGCCGTTCTGGTGGCCGTGCAGGAAATCAGAACCAACAGCAACAACAGGAAAACCAGTCCTATGGAGGAGGACGTGGTAGTTCTAGAGGCAGGGGGAGCCAAAGAGGCCGTGGTTCATGGCAAAGGAACCAGCAAGTAAATAGCAGCACAGAATGCTATTATTGTGGAAAGCCTGGACACAAGGAGAATACATGCTATAAAAAGCAGAATGACATCAAAAGTGGAAAGTTGCAGCAAAGCAACTATGCATCATCAAGTGGGCATGGTGACGACAGAAATGAGCACCTTTTTGTGATGCAGCATATGGTTAACTCCATGTCAGGAGATGCTGCAGCTTGCAATGATGTTTGGTATGTTGATTCAGGTGCCTCTAACCACATGACCAGTCATGGTGAGTGGTTTCATGATGTCAGAAATTTGGATAAGCCAGGTTATGTTGAAACAGGTGATGATACTGCGCACCCAATTACGCAGGTTGGTAAAGTGCCATTGGCTATGCAGGATGGCAAAACGAAGTACTTGGCAGATGTACTTCATGTTCCAAAAATCACTAAGAACCTGGTTTCAGTTGGCCAGATGGTTGAGCAAGGTCTGCAGGTTAGATTTAATCCTGATGGATGCTTAGTTGAGTACTTGAAAAATAAGTGCCGCTTGGTTGCGAAAGGCAACAAAAATGGCAGAATGTTCACCTTGGATGTTGATATGCCTGAGGTGAAAGCTGCTATGTTTGCGCATGGGAGAGGTGTCATTGCAGATATTGAGATATGGCACAAGCGCATTGGGCACGTGAATATACAAAGGCTGAAATCTATGCAAACAAAAAACATTGTTGCAGGTTTGCCTAAATTCAGAGTTGAGGGAATGCAAAAGGTATGTGAAGCATGCCAAATGGGTAAGCAGGCCAGACATGCATTTCCCAAAAATGCTAAGGTGAGCAGAAGACCTTTGGAAGTGATCCATTCAGATGTTTGGACAACCAAAACTGCTTCTATTGGTGGATGCCATTATTATGTGACGTTTATTGATGACTACACTAGGAAGGTGTGGATTTATTTTATGAAGCACAAAAGTGAAGTGTTCAGCCATTTCAAGGCTTTTAAGACCATGGTTGAAAAAGAGAAAGGTGTGCATATTAAAGTGCTAAGATCTGATGGAGGGGGAGAGTACTTTTCAGAAGAATTTTGTGAATATCTGAAAGAATAGGGAATTCAAAGGAAGTACTCATGCAGGTCTACCCCTCAGCAGAATGGGGTTGCAGAAAGGAAGAACAGGCATATTGCAGAAGTAGGACGGGCGATCCTAAATGAGAAAAACATGCCTGATTATTTTTGGGCTGAAGCAGTAGCAACTGCTGTTTATATTATGAATAGAACCCCCACTGCAGCTGTCCATGGCATGACGCCTGAAGAAATGTATACAGGCCAAAAACCAGATATTTCTCACTTGAAGGTATTTGGTTGCATAGCTTATGTTCATGTTCCTGATGAGAAGAGAACAAAGCTGGATCCAAAGGCAAAAAAATGCATCTTTATTGGATATGCTCAGCACCAGAAAGGGTATCGCTGTTATAACCCTTCCACCCGCAAAATGCAAGTGAGCAGAGATGTTGTTTTTGATGAAATGAGCAGCTGGTATGCACCAACTGTTATGGTAGGAGATGCAGATGCAGGAAATGGGAATGCTGCAATAAATGCAGAGCAGCAATCTCAAGCCTTGAGTGGACCCAGAGAGTCCTCTACTAGTGGATCTAATGCATGGACAGGGAGATTGAGATCTAGTGAATCGTCACATGGCAGTCCTGATAGTGTTGTGCAGGTATCACATAAGGGAAAAGAAAAAGTGGACCATGCTCCAGTGTTTGATGTGTCTGCTGGTAGCTCTCATGTTGATGGAGAGTCAAGTGGCTCTGAAATGAGCCTTGATGAGGAACTTGGGATTCCTTCTGTTGTTACACCTGGTGCAAGGAAAAGCAAGCATGATTTAAAGACTCCTGGAACTGATCCAGTTGTACGGAGGTCCACTCGTATTAAGTATCCAGTTGACAGGCTGAGATATGATGGGTATACAACACATCACTATGCTTATATGGTCAAGGTTCTAGAGGAGCCAGAGCCCACATGTTTTGAGGATGCAGCAGGGCATAAAAATTGGGAAGCAGCTATGGATGAAGAGATGGCTGCCTTGGATGCAAACCACACTTGGGATTTGATGCCTTTGCCTCATGATAAGAAGGCTATTGGCTGCAAGTGGGTTTACAAAGTAAAGCACAATGCTGATGGGTCTGTTAGCAGGTACAAGGCAAGATTGGTTGCCAAAGGTTTTGCACAGACATATGGAATTGATTATGAGGAAACTTTCAGCCCAGTTGCAAGAATGGCAACCGTGAGAGCAGTAATTGCTATGGCTGCTGCAAAGGGATGGTCTTTGCATCAGATGGATGTGAAAAATGCCTTCTTGCATGGTGACTTGCAGGAAGAGGTTTATATGATGCAGCCAGAAGGTTATGAGGATAAAGCACACCCCGATTTTGTATGCAGGTTGCGCAAAGCCTTGTATGGCTTAAAACAGGCGCCGAGGGCATGGTCAGACAAGATAGGACAATATCTTGTCACTATTGGATTTCAGATTTCCAATTCAGATTTTTCACTTTATGTGAAAAGGACAAACAGAGGGATTGTGCTTATAGTCATCTATGTTGATGACTTGATTATTACAGGTGACAGTGATGCAGACATTAATGAAGTGAAGCTGCTGTTGAAGCAGAAATTTGAGATGAAGGATTTGGGAGAGCTGCGTTACTTCTTGGGCATTGAGGTTATTAGATCCCCGAGTGGGATATGGCTGTTGCAAAGGCAATACGGTTTGGACATGCTGTCCAAATATGGGATGACAGGCTGTAAGCCTATCTCTGTTCCATTGGAGCAGAATGTGAAGCTCAATGCAGAGTCAGGTGAGCTTCTTGAAGATATTACTATGTACAGGCGCATAGTAGGTAGCTTGATTTACATGACTATAACCAGACCAGATTTGAGCTATGCTGTGGGGCTGGTGAGTCAGTTTATGCAGGCACCGAGGAAGCCACATTTGGATGCGGCTAGGCGCATACTGCGGTATGTGAAGTCCACATTGCATTATGGACTGTTTTATGAAGCTGGGTGTGCATTACAGGTACATGGATACACAGATGCTGACTGGGCTGGTAGTGTCTCAGACAGGAGATCTACTAGTGGTTTTATGTTTTCCCTTGGGAGTGGTGCCATCAGTTGGAGCAGCAAGAAGCAGCCAACAGTTGCCTTGTCGAGCACAGAGGCTGAGTACAGGGGTGCAGCAATGGCTGCATGTGAGGTAGCTTGGTTACGGAAGCTACTTGCAGATATGGGACAGTTAGTTCATGCAGCAGTTGTCATTCATTGTGACAACATTAGCAGCATCATGCTTGCTAATAACCCAGTTTATCATGCTAGAACGAAGCACATTGAGGTGCATTATCACTTTGTGAGAGAGAAGGTTCTAGCTGGTGAGATTGATCTTGTCTATGTCAGCACTGAGGAGCAGGTGGCTGATATCTTTACGAAGGCATTGGGTACCGAGAAGCTTCGCAGATTTAGGAGCTTGCTTGGTGTACGTGAGATGGATTTGAGCTTGAGGGGGAGTGTTGAGATATCAAGCTCTATCCCCGACATATCTCCTGGATGACTATCATTTATGTCACCGCCTATGTTAGTTGTACTCGTGGTGTAGTTAGACTACCACGTATGTTTTTGGTTTGGGTTCACATATGAACCACGTATTCTAGGTTTTGACATATAGGGTATTTCCCTCTTCTATTGTATCGTTGTTGTGTGCAAAAGTGAAGAAAGGCTTCACCCTCCAACCTTGTGTCCTCTCTCTTTTTGTGTGTTGTGAAGAAAGCTGAACTTGAGTCTCCTATCTCTCTCCCTCATTCTTTACAGTCAAGTCTCGTGCGGGCAAGATGTCTTGGCATAACAAGTCAATAATAAAAGGAAATAAACAAACTATGATCAATAATGCAATTACCTGATGGGATCAATCCAAAATGTTTTCCTTCAAATCCAATATTTTTGTGATAGTCAAACGCTCAACCTCCCTGTGTGAATTGTGGTAGTTGTCATGATCTAGATCTACACATAGGTATCAACAACCATTGATAAAGATTTCCATTTCCAAGATATTACAAAGCATCAAATAGTTTTCAGGACCAATCATTATTTAACTTTACAAATGAAGATGAAAGAGATTGGATCATGGTTTCACCATGGGAAAAGAAAGCTACTAGGATAAAAAAGAAAGTATATAAGTGTTAAGAGGTAATGAATCATGGCACAAGAAAAATTTTATCGTAAGAACCTTTGCTAAGTTAGAAGAGTTACAAAGAAAGCTTGTGAGGCTATATATGTGTGGGTATTTGGAGCAAGACAGGGTCAAGTAGACATGATCATCGCTTCCTTCGCCAATCTCAAGACAACTTAAAGACAATGATACACAAACCTTGGCTGATACAATAATAAATGGGATAGTCATCTATAACTAAGGTTATCAGTTGTGTTTACTAGATTACCACATGGTACCTGATGGTGCATTTGGGCAGAGGTTAAAGATAAAGTTATTCATAAAGTTCATGGAAAGGTATTCAAGTTAAGAGGCTCAATTCATCAGTGGCTTGAAGGCATATCTTTGAAGACAATGCAATGCCTTTAACAAACAATGCTAGATGGAAGTTCCAATATCATCTTCCTCAAGGAATGACAAAGAAGGTTGTGCTAGAGTCAATTAACAAAACTTTACAAGCCAAAGAAGAAGGAGAAATTTCAAGAAATACTTTCTACAAAATTCAACATGGATAAATTTTCAATGTGAAAATTCCATCAAAGCAAAAGATGTCAAAATGCAAGATATGTGATGAATTGAAAAATGCCATTCAACATAGTAAATGTGAGCAACTTTGAGGACGATATATAAAATGGAAAGTAATCCATTTACATCATGTGCAAGATGCTAGAATGTTTTATGCTTATTGAATGGAGAAATATATTAAAATATAGATAAGTCTATGTGCATCACCATTGATGGCATGGACTAGAGTACAACTTTGTTAAAGTACAAATGCACCCCACCTCCTTTGGAGGATAAACGTTGATTAAAGACATGATTGTGTGGAGTATTAGTACACTCATACCAATGCTATGGATTGATAGCTTTAATGAACATGATAGTAACCAAGTGGCAAAATCTATCATAAAAGAAATACAAAAGGTCAATGATGCATGTGGATGTCTACCTTGTATCTTATCTATACATGTTGATAATTGCCACCAAAGAAAATAAGATTAAATACAATTTTTATTTGTTCTTTATGCTGATTGATATGACATATTTGAATAAGTGGAAGTTGGTTTTCTTCTTGTCATCTAAACACATGAAGATATAGATAGAATATTTAGTGTTATATGTGGAAAGTTGAAGTCAAGGAATGCTTTGACAATGGATGACATGTTACGTCAAATTGGAGAAAAAATAAAAGTTCTCAAAAGGAAGAATAAGAAGTGGCTATCTTAGAGAAGATGGTATATTGGAGAGCATTGATACAACCACACTTAAACCAAGGAGATGATGCACTAATAGGGAATTGACACTACTTCTGGTTTAGCATGCATAACAACACTCTAGAGATGCAATGGAAGCCCTACTTAGTGGATGGAGATCATTTATGGAGTGCACATATGCTTTATTAGGACAAATAACCCCCTTTGGAGGAAGTACATTTGTTCTCACAAAAACAAAACTTGACAAAGATGAAATGAAATCCTTGAAAGCACTCATTTATCATGTTAAGAGTATGATGTAAACATACAAGAAAAATACCCATGGTAGTATGAGTAAAATATGAAGATAATCAATGTAAATGGATCTCTTGTCAAATATCTAAAAAAACAAGAAAATCTACCGATCATAGAATAGTTAAATTTGTTTGGCCATAGTAAGATGAGTCAAGAAGAATTGAATCTGCTAGAGATAATGTAGCTAAGATATGGAAGAAGCTGAGAAATTCCTTTTGATAAGCGTTAACCATAGTTTGTACCATTCGACAAAATTCAAGAGGGTCTCTCTGTTGTAGTTTGGGAAATGGATCCAGAGTCAGAGTTGGAAGACCAAGGTAATGAAATGGGAAACCCTAGCACATTTAGCTTTATGGTATGAACCAAAATCTTTGATAAGTCTTTCAAATAACTATACAATGAAATAACTTTATGAGGGTTGTTTGGAAAAGAAACATGAATGGGTTTCGAGTAAAGAGGGCTTGATTGAAGTTGAAGTGACTAGCATTGTTCATTGTTGGAAATCGAGGATGCAAAGTCTCAAAAGAAGCATGGGTATGATGTGGAAAAAAGTATCATACCTAATAGTAGACGCATGCATATTAAATATCATTTACATAGACTTGATCCTTGTTTAAATGTAATAACAGACTCTATTGACTTTGAAAGAGATTCAAAAGCATAAGAGAAGATATCTATGCATCATTTTTAGAAAATGGTGTATCTCTACACCACCTTTATATTGATGTCAACAATTTTTGTATCATCATCTTTACATTCAAAAATTTTATTTACTATTTAATTAATAATTAATGAGAAAATGATTATTAAATAATGAAGAAATCAACTAATAATAACTACTTAATAAGTAGTCAAGAAATTAATGCCTCATGCACCTTCTTCTTTTTTCCATCAAAGCTTTCATTTGGAATATTAGAATGTTTGTAACCAAAATGATCAATTTAAAAAAAATCATTCAATAAATTAATTAAGGCACCCCTCCCTAACATATGGTAGATGCCACATGTTGGGGCACCTTCCTCTTTTTGCCAATGAAACTTTGATTTTAAATATTAGAATATAGTCATAGTTGTAGTCAAGGCAATCAAAAAAGGGCTAATGAGTTTATTTTTTATGTAGAATGTGTAAAATACTTTACCAAAAGTATTTTTCCATCCCCTCACATTCCCTTCCTCATATACACCTCTATTTTTGTTTTTGTAGGCCATAATTTTATGGAGGTGAATATATGTAGCATTGCAAAAACACCCTTTTTGGAGTCTACTAGGTGAATATTAAGGGGAAGTAACTAGTTTGGAAAAAGAGTTTGACAAAATAAGAGAAAACATCTAAAAATTTTGAATATGGTGTTTACGGATCCGATTCTCCATTCTCAAAGAAATTATTTCTAGAGCCATTGTTATTATGCTCGGGGGGGTCACTCATCATATGTAACCCTATCACGTGAGTTCAACACAAGGATATTCTATATTTCCAAAATTTACAGAAATAAATATACATAAGGGACTATTTAAAATAGTTTTGAAAAAAATTTACAGATTTTTATAGAAAAGGGGTACATTTTATTAATGAAAAAATTTACAGATAAGGGATTTTAAATATAGGCCTTGAATGCACGTGATATAGAGGGTTTATACATAGTGACCCCCCTGAGTTATTATGTTAGAAATATATGGTTCAAGTAGGCTTGATGGAAGAGATAATAGTACCCTTATCATTGGTTTCACTGCCTTATAGTTGGAGCTAGCTCTAAGATCCTGCCCAATAGTTAGTAGGCAGCACCAGATATTTATGCTAGTGACACGTGTTGTTCTAGTACACAGGAACCGGTTCTCAAAGAAAGTCCCCATGCTATTGTTGCTGGGTGGAGTCCAACAGTTCAACCATGAGGGGAGGCATCCCCACCTTTTACTATTGAGTTTGTACAAAATGTATTTGACTTCCTAGACCTGCCATAGCTTGTTGGTTCAATTTTATTTGTGAGAATATCCTACTCTGAAATGGACCTTCTACTGTAATATGATAAGGAATGAATGACCCACTCTTCCTTTCCATTAGCAAAATGATGAATTAGAGAAGGTCAAAATAACAAGGCTAGGCTAGCAGAGGAATGAGAGAGGAATGGTGGCTTCTAGCAGTCAGTAAGGCTATAACAACATGGGGCATTTGAAAGTACTTGCTAGTGGAGATCTCCCATTCTCAATAGAATACATGGGGAGTTTCTATTAGCATAGTTGAGGATAGAGGAATGGGAAAAATTGTTTCCATCCATATGGAAATGAATTTCTATCCAGTTCCCTTCCCACCATGTGCTAATAGCCAAAATACCTAGGGATGGGTTACGTGGGAAAGGACACTTGACATCATTTTCTATGCTTAGTAGGTGGGCATAAGAACAAAAGTCATCATTTTTATGATTTCCAATCCCTATAAAAGGGTATCCCATTCTGGCTCCCAATGTTTTGAGGCCATGGTCTAGGATGGAGAAAAAATGGCTTTTCCCATCCTAAGCTCATCCTAGGCCACTTGGTCTAGGATGGGACTGATGATCATGATAAGATTTTATCCTAAACCTTTGCTAATCCCATCCATGTGCTAAGGCTCTTAGAGAAAATCCCCATGGACTAGGCTATCTGATCAACTTCAACAATGACCAACCACCTACTGAAGCGAGATTGAAGCCTCACATTGCATTGAATCCTTTGGAAGATAGGAGAGTCCCCATGGTCAGCAAGAACTATTGAATGCATTGAATGATCTTCTCTTTTTGGCTTGCAAGAGGAATCTAGCTTTCTAGTTGGCCATGGGGTGGCCTAAGTCACCCCCTAGGACTACCTCGAATGGCTAGGAATCTTTTGGAGGAGCAATCCCCACCAAAAGAGCCTAGGTTGCCTAAGCCACCCCTGAGATTCCCTTGAATGGCTAGAAATCTTTTGGAGAAGCACTCCCCGCCCAAAAGGGGATAGTTGGATGGTTTGTCTATGAGGACTTGTTGGAAATGCCAACATCTAGCTCAAAACCCCAAATTTTATGAAGAACCCTAGTGCATGGGGACCACCTCTTAGGCTATTACACTTTAACATGTTTAGATAGCATTCCCACGATATGCTATATTGAATGTTTACTATGAATGCTTATAACCATTCCTATTGAAGGCATCTTCATCATAGGGGACCAAGGCTTTGTGCACCATTGAAGATGATGGGTGGGTGGGAAAATCAGGAACCCTTCAAGTTTAGGAACTGAAGGAACATTCATAACGTCTCTTTTGCATTGAAAATCCCTTCTGGGTCCTGGTTGCATTTGCTGACAAGGCCAAAACTTGGGACGGCAAGCAAGAGCAAGCACAACTTCCTTGATATACCAACTTGGGCTTGTAAGTACTTATTGAGCACATAGCAACAATGCCCTCTTACAGTGTGCTGCTAACTGATGCAATTTTGGCATTGATTTTGCCCCTTATTATCCAAGCTTCTAATTCTTCCTACAATTATGCTTAAATCTTCAACATCCCTCCATAAACTCATATTAGGGGAGGCTTTTCACTCTCATCTATTGTCAAGACAAGAATCTTGCAACAATATCAACTCTCAAGCCTTTGTGGATTCTTTAGTCTTACCTATTGAGTGGATGCATTCGAGCTGCATTCATGCAAGCTCAAATTGGCTAGCATCTCTTGGAGTGGGAGTTTTTGGGTGCAAAGGGATGCACCTACATGCCCCCTGAACTGGTGTCTAACTTCAGCTGGTAGTATTTGAGAATGGTGCATCGTGTTGGTGGTTCCTTGCATCAAGCCTCGTGAATGGACAAGGATCTCCAAATTCATGTCAATCCCCACTGAATGGGGACTGACTCTAGGACATAAGGCACCTTTCATACAAATTTGAAATGAGCAAAAGAGAAAGGGACATGCAAAGGAAGTGGCGAGTGGTGATACACATATTAGGGTGTTTGCTATTAAAAGGATATTCACTTGGCTTGAGCATGCCACCCAAGGCACATTACAAGAATCGAATTTAGAAGCATCCAATAAATAAGTTTTGCGAGTTTGCTACAACTAGTGAGAACTTTGGCTAGTTTGCTAGTTTCTTGTGTGTCTAGTAGTTTGTGGGAATTTCATAGCCACCATAGTCAATCGAGATGGTTTTGAATCATGCCGCACAACCACATGCAGACCTCTGAACATCCAAAATTGGAGGGTGAAAGAGGAGGTGAATGGGGGTTTGGATACGTTAAAGAGAAGAGTTGCCAAACTGACTTCTAGCCACATGCATACCTTTGAACAGGATGCTACCACCTACAAAATATGCCGAAAGTAGGTCTTAAGGAGCAGTTGGAGCTTTTGGAGGATGAATGGAGGGTTGGAGGGCGGGTTTTAACACCTCCATTGAAAATCCAAACATCCGAATAAATCAAAGTTCAACGAATCACATCCATTTCCATTAATGCATATGGTTGCATCTCGAAGCATCCGTTTTGCATCCAACCATCCTTGCATGTGGCCACAATCTAAGTAGCCTTGTTCCTCATATTTTTGCTTCTTGATTGTATGGGACCATGTGTGAACATGCCCTCATATGTTGTGGAAACCAAGGCATAATGCATTGGAGGCTTTCCACTGGCACCATGCACGACGCACAACTTAGAGTGGCTCTCCACGCATGCTAGTAGGGTTGGGAGAGCCTTACTAGTAGGTAGATTGCACATCCCCACGAATATTGGACTGCCAAAGATTCTTTTTTTTTTAGCACTGCAATACAAGCCCAACAGCCCCATTTCAAATGGCACTCGTTTCAAATTGTGCCATCCTAGCATAGCAATGCCCAGCCACTCTAATTGGTCCACTCATGGTTGGCTAAAAGAACCTACAAATCATTGCCAAACCATTATTAATCACAGTCTCCAACTCGCCCATAGAGCATCCAAATGATGGAGTTCTAGCGTTGGGGGGAGAGCATGGGGATGGGAGATCCAAAATTAGTAAGGTGTTAACTGGTCGCTTATGGAGCAGGTTGAGAGGAAGGAAGAAAGTGCTAAACAAGGGAGCTGAAGAGGCGAGGGGAGGAGCTGCCAAGTCCTTATCATTATAACCAGACTTTTCCTCTCTCTTTCTTGCTTCTTTGTCTAAAACCCAGCATCTTCCTTAAACCCTTCGCTGCTTGCATTGTTATCGCTAGGGACTCGAGGCCTATTGCAGCAACGACAAAAAGATGAAAGTTGCACGTGACACGATCCTGTTATTCCTGAATAAAGGAGTCTACGGATGAAACCGATGATAGCATCACTTTTTAGTGATTGCTCAATAGTCAACGGCGAGTTGCAAGGTGCAGCAGCACCGTATCTCATCAGGAAGACCTTAGGGAAATGCCCGCGGGAGGAATTTTTGAGAAAAGAAATGGCCTCGCGGCGGAGAAATTTTGACCGCGGTGCATTTCACGGGCGTCAAGGGCCCGCAGGAGGCCCCATCTTTGACTTGAAAGTGACAGGAAGCTTGATTGCATGAAGGCACATCAGCTTTCCTCAATGTTTTCTCCCTGACAATGATTGTAAAGGTGACAATGATAGGCAAGTCTATGGATTGAATCTTCTGAAAAAGAAGATTGCGATATCGGACGGCTGGAATTAAATTCCAGCCGACCGCAGACCTTGGCAGTTCAAGGAAGCTCCTAGAGAGCTTGCAAGCTGCAACTCGGTGCCGACCCCTCCAGAAGACGTGTCGTGGGATGCGACGGTATCTCCAATTATGAGCGGCCATTTGCTTCCAAGCTGGCTACTGACATGCATTGCCAACTTCCAACCCCATAGTAGATTTCTTCTTTGTGCGCAATATGCTATACTAAGGCTTTTCTTAGCTACTTCACATTCCGCTGGTAGGGATCGTGCACATAAGCTTTGGGTAATAGCATCGTATCCAGGATATTATATACTGTAGAAAATGTTTGATATACTAGAAGATTCTATTTTTGAAGTATCTCATTTGCATTTCTTGAACATGTCTAAAAAGACAATTTTATTAAACTTAAACACACCCAGTCTACCACTTATCTTGTTCGTTTTGGAGTGAGAGTCAATATTTTCTCTAAAAGCAAGGTGGCATAGCCACTAGAGACACTCCTACAGGTGGAAACAGACTCTGTTGCAAAAGGCAATAGTACTAGCTACACTCGTGAAAAGTTCAAGGCAAAGGCACAAGCTACGACACAGTCACATGCAAAAGCATGAGCAATGTTTATTTAATATTATGGCAACTCTAACTATATTTAAACTAACCATGGCTAACTAATCATGCCTAAAGCATACTTTAACTCCCCAAATATTCTCATCCTCCCTAAGACGGCTATTCTCATCCTCCCTAAGACGGCGTCCCCGCAGAAATTTCAACATTGTAATGTTGAAGCTAGCACGGCCGTAACATGTTCCCATGAAAGCTTTGCCTCAACTCAAATTGACATATATGAGGCTTGAGAAGGGTTTTGCAAACTCGGTGATGAATGGAGTCGAAGACAAATAGCTCACAACCTATCCTAATGCTTAGGTGTTGCACTGCTCTTCTAGCAGGCCCTCAATCTAGCTTGATGGGCTAGCGATGCAATGTCGGGAAAAATGCCGCTACTGCATTTCAGCTAGCATGGGGTGTTGAAATGTGGCTACTAGCGGGGTTGGGCTAGCTATGCTATCGCACACAGGGAGGCCCTCTAAGACCCCTAGCACATTCAATTAAGATTCAAGAAGATGAATTAATATAATGCCCAAATGGTCCTTTGTTACATCTTTAAATAGAAGCCCCCATCTCTAACTATGTACCATATATATGATTGGCCATCTAGCATCCATGTCATTTATAAGAGTGGCTTGTCCTTAATATTTTTCGTAAACCATGAAATTGAAAATATTTTCACGAGCATGAATTCTTAAAATGAAGAGACTCTGCAAATGTTTTAGAGATAAGACCTCGGGGGGTTCACCTTCAAAATTTTAGTGTATCACGTGCATTCAAAAGGAGGGGTATTTTAATGCCACATTTGGAAAAAATTTAACAGGATTACAATAACAAGAGGGATTTTTAAATTAAATTTTAGAAAAAAAATCCGTTAGTTCATAAGTAAAGAGGGGGGTTTTATTGAGGAAAAAGGTTTAGTTGAGAGATTTTTTAAATACCCCTTGAATGCACATGATACCTATGATTTCTTGGTAGTGCACCCCCCAAGGATAAGACTCACTTTGGAGTCTATATGAGTCTCCTTTTATCCACCTCATGATTTGATAAGGCCAAATCCATTGTAACATCAAGCCTTCACTCTACTATACTCATGGTCAAGGATAAGGAAGGTAACAGTGACTTATTTTTTGTTCTTTTGGTGTGTGCATGTCATCATATCTCTTTTTCATCTTTGTTGTGCCAATTCCAGGTTTGATGCTATTGAATGCCACAAGATAGGCATTTTCCTCTTGAGATGAGCAAGCCATGCTTTTTAAAAGAAAGTTCTTTGGTATTTAAAATAGTCGCTCAATCTATGATCATTGTAAAACTAGATCGTGCCCATATAATGCTTTGAATAGTACAAACACTGCTAGAAGCTTGTGCGAAGGTACTGTAAGCATGCATTGCATAAGGTAACAAAAAATTCCAATTATTATGTTTGAAATTTACATATTGTGACAATATTAATGTCATTTGAATGGGATAAATTGTTGATATGATTCATGAATGAATGTTTGCGCTCAATATTAAGCCTTGGGGAGAGGAGTGGTGATAGCTCAACTTACATGGAACGTACAATGGAGACAAGGACAAGGAGGAGAGACATGGGGAAAGGGAGAAACTCCATGAGCGGTGTGGAAAAGGGCCATATAATTTAATATAAGAGCAATAAAGATGTACACAATGTGGCATACATTAGGATATCGTGTCACATGAGGATGTACATATACTTTAAATATTAAGAGCAATGTGGATGTACATAATGTGGCATTCATTGGGATGTCATGTCACATCACGAGGAATGTACCTTATGTCACTTTATAAGATGGTGAGATCTTTGCTTAAGTCTATAAACCCATCTACAAGGAGACATATACACTTTGAAAGTAGTATAACCATAGGAAGGCACAACTATCGGCAAAACAATTTTTGCTTTGGATGCCCATATTGTATTTGATAGAGTGCCACAATGGAAAACCAAGAGGTGTCTTGACTCTTCAATTTAGCATTACATAATACTCTCGTTATACATTTGCCTACTTCTCTTTTTGCTAGTAGTCGAGCCCTCTTCTATGCTCGAACTGTTGTGCTTGCCTAGCTCCAAGCTTTCTTCATTTGAATCAATAGTTCTAAGGGAAGTTGCAAATGAATTTCTCCAGGCTAGTTGTAGAAGGCTAGTTGTAGAGTTGTGCATACTAGCAATGACCGCTTCTTTACGTGCATTACAAATAAATAACCAAACCTTGAATGTTGAAACTATTGGACTCTTTGCCATGCTCATTCATCTCCTAGCTTTCTTTGCACTCTTTGCCATGCTCATTTATCTCCTAGCTTTTTTTGTACATTACATGTAAGTGAAGTTATGAATAGCTATTCTCCAATAAAAGAGCTATTTGCAGTGGCCCGCCGTATCGAGCTACTATAGCGTAGACAATGACCTTGCAAAATACTAAATCCTCGTCCATGTCCAAACTATTGTACTCTTTGTAGTCATCTCCAAGCTTGTTTCATATATTGCACTATATGTAAGGGCAGACAGTAAATGAGTTGCTCTTGGATAAATGTAAAAAATGAACCAATCCTAAAGACACTTAAATTTATTTATCACTCTGGACTTAGGAGCCCTTACTAGCATCTTCCTAACCAAAGAATTCTTGTTGGTTCTTTCAATATTATGTGACCCACTAGTTGTCACTCTAACAACCTTCACATTTGGTTTTGCATCTGTAGGGAAATAATACTAATGAAAGCTACATGTGATACCTTGTTGACAAAACACCCCATAAATGGGGTTAAGTGTTTGCCAGCCTTGTCTTTCACATTGTACACTTGATGGTTATAGGCTGGCATATGCCGTGCTTTAAGCAATAGAGGATCATTAGCTCAAGCTACATGGTTAAGGATCTTACCTCCATTGTATATAATGCAAGGATAGTCACCTTTTTCACCTAAGAAATCAATTGAGTATATAGTTTGACAAATAAAGGTTTTTTCAATTATGTTTCTCCTTAGGTCAATAATCTATTGATATTAAGGGCCTTTAAATTGGTAGATGGGAAGTATAGAGGAAAAACAAAATTAGCCATATCCATAAAATACTTATTTAGATGCATGTAGTTTTACTAAATGTGCCTGTGCAACAAAGCTAGTAAGTACCTAAATCATGTCTTGCCATATGGTTTGATATGCTACACTACCCACTTTGGATTTATTAATCAAAAATTTTTGGTGATAAATATAGATTTTTCAAAAAAGAAAAATTATATGCCATGGTTGCCCACCTTTTTGTTCCAAACCCACATGTGTGCCTAATTTCCTAACATTTGTCTAAAGAAAGAACATTGACCTTCAAATTAACAATGAATTTATAATTCGGACTATGAATCGATCATTAAATTGTTTTCTTGAATAGATACTGAAGACAAATTAGACACCAAACATTGGATCGTTTGTTTGCACAAGCGAAAGGTACTCGAGAAAGATCACATGGTAAGTTGTGGAAGTTCATGGTCATTCTTTCCGTTTAGCATAATGCTATCGTGTCGTCTTTCCTTCTTCAACCCGACTCCCTTTGGCGAGGGGCAGTGCTCCGTGTACCTCATGCCTCCTTGTTCTTGAACATAGTTGGCATTACTGTTTGAACATTTTGGTCTTCGTGCTGAAGACCACAATCCATGGCAACAAACTCGATGGGAAACGATCAGAGGCCTGTGATCCCAAATGTTCATAATAGATGCCCACCACAGATTGTGGAACAACGGATCAGCCAGCTTCCTTTGCAATATGAGAACACAAGAGAGCAGTCCCGTATGTCTTTGTGCGTCATGTCAGAGATTCCCATAACCAATGATGCATCCACATCCAATCGCAAGAGACATCTTTACGGTGCATGCTTGCACCCCAAGATTCAGTCGCACGTGAATTTGATCGGTGTCTTCGACCAAGATTGCTCAGTTGCGCTTCCCATTGGAGCTTCCACGCGCCAGACAGGTGATTTCTATCTTCGGTCCTGGAACTTCTCCTGCCTGACATTGTTACACTGGAAGCAAATCCTCTTCCCAACGCTTGGGCACAAAACGGGTGTAGCAGAGTGTAGTCATACTCCGCTCTTTGCCCCGGATCAGACAAGATCTCGTACGCTTCCTGCACTCGAATGAACTGATGAACGGATTCCCCTTTGTCAGCCGCACCGCAGACGTCTGGATGGTACCGCCTGGCCATATGTCTGTAAGCGCTCTTGATCTCAGCTTGGCTTACATTCTGTTCTATACCGAGAATGGCATATAGGGCTGGAGCCTCAGAAGCGTAAGAAAGTAACCTTTCGTTGACGGCAGCAGGACAAGTAACAACAAGCCTGGGCGCCCAGTGGGGAAGATGGGAGTTGGGGCGGTTCTTGGCTACCGGCAGAGCGTGTACTAAAGATCTAGAACCCAGCGTGCCATAACTGGACTGCTGCAAGCTTTCAGAGATGTAGAGGGTAGAGTAATGATGAACGGGGGACGAGAGGGGAACGGAGAGGCACGGCAAACACGGAGCAAACTTGGAGAGGGCAAACACGGAACGACGTGGAGAGGACTAAAAGATGCTGGCTGCAAAACTGAAAGAACGATGAGGGATGTTGAGAACAGAAATGCTATGAACTTAAATATGGACGAGTAACCTGACCCATCTATGACGGGTTAGCGACGTCCTCTGCCGGGGCTCAAGATGCTAAAATGTCTTAAACTAACAATATAACAAAAGAAACATTTAAATGCAAGCAACATCCTCTAACCAAAAAATTCTCTATGACATAGTACTTCAAAATATTACATCCAAAAGTGAAGCCAGAGAACTGATTGATATGTCCAAATACACATCCGCAAACAAAGTCATAACTGAACATACAAAATCTACAATAGACACACAAACATCCCTAAAGGGAAAAGTCTGCGGCCATGTACTACAGGGAAAAGCCTGTGCCGGCCATGTCCACCACGTCCACCACGTCCAAAAAAAATCTCCATGACAGAGTACTTCAAATATCACATCCAAAAGTGGACTCACATGTCTGAACATGCAATAGCTACATCAAAGAATTGATTGATATATCCAAATACACAGCTGCAAATAAAGTCATAACTAAACATACAAAATCTACAATAGACACACAAACATCCCTAAGGGAAAAGTCTGTGGCCATGTACTGCAGGGAAAAGCCTGCGGTGGTCATTCACTCCACGTCCACCACGTCCACCGTGGCTACAAACATACAGCGGAGTACCAACAATTGTATCTGGACCAGCATCACATAGAAAGATAATTTAGGAACTATAATTATTGAGCCATAAAACTTTTTTACATGTATGTTGGTAAAACCCAACTCATTCGTTAGAGTACATACTCAAATGCAAAGGGCTGTCAACAGTGCAAACAAAGGTATACGTATAGTCTCCATTTTGCCCTTGATAGAACATTCGTGTCTGCACACATTCATAGTATCCCAGCCAGCAAACAGTGATGGTCTATGGTCCATCATCCCTATGAAGCCGACAACCCAAGACAGCGTAATATCCCAAGTGGACTCGTCCCTCCAAAGGATTGTGGATGTGGAGATTCATTACAAACCTTGAATCAGGAACAGTCCTAAAAGACAAACAATAGCATGTTTTCCCACTCATATATAATCCAAAAAACCTTTTGTTTTAGCAAAAATAAAGCAACAAACAATGTACAGGGTTCTTACCCAAGGTAGCTCTCCAGCTCAAGCAAATCCAACAATAGTTGCACACTCTCCAGAGATCCCCAGCCCACAGGATCTGCAATTTTCTAAAAGTGAATGACTATACTACTAAACCTGTCGACATGAAACGTGGTTGTCAAGCAACTATGTACCTTGCACCTGCGCTCCTGTTTCGGTGACAAACGTGAATTGCCTAGACATCCTATCGCATTGCAAAAAGAAACGCACGTGTCAATCTACATATACAGGTTAAAACAATAGACTTTGAAGAGAAAATAGCCTGTAGTATATTGCAAACCCATAACTCAAATGAAAAATGAAATCCAAACATTATCAACGACAAAATCATGAAATATTACGTCTCACTTCATATTTGTATAAATAGCCGGCATTCCTGAAGACCTATAACAGTTCTTGGATGGAATATTGAAAGAACTTAAAAAAAGCTATACAAAGATTACCGAAACGAAGATTTGCCACCGAAGAAAGTTTGAGCAGGGCTTGAAAGAGTAATGGCATACTCCTAAGCTCTTGTTGTTGCCAATTGCAAAACTTCCTTGTACACAACATTTGTGGTAGAAGTATTATCCGTCTCCTCGCCCCTGGCATTAGACGCACTCTCCGAAATGAAAACTTTAACAGCGTTTGATGCTCGGATACGTGAAAATGCCATGTATAGCTGGCCATGATTGAATACTGGTGTCACCAAGTACAACCCCAAAACAGACAATGTTTGGTCTTGTGACTTATTGATTGTCATGTCGAATGCCAATTGGATAGGAAATTGCCATCTCCTCATGTTGAATGGAAGTTTAAGGTTGGTCACAATCAATGTTATCCTTGGAATGAACATTCTATCACCAGCATTGGTACCAGTAATGATTTCAACTTCTAACACTTTCATGTGAAACTCTTTGCATATCAACCGTGTCCCATTGCACAGACCCTGGCAAGGATTCAAATTGTGCAACAAAATTATAGGAGCATTCCTTTTCAAAACCAATCGATGCAGGGAATATCCACCACCAAGATCAAGACTGTTCACATACTCGACTGCAAACAAAAAGGAATCTCCCCCTGAGTTGTCCACTGAGTCTGCACTTAGGTACTCCCTTTCCTCACCGGGCATTGCCTTCAATACCATAGCAATAATTGCATCAACCTCGATGTTTCAAGGTGCAAGAATAGCACGCTCTCGAAAGCATGGTGCACAGTCCAGAACAGTTGCAAGCCCTTGATACACCCATCCAATGAGGCCTTCCTTTGTCTCTAAAAGCATCTGCGATGGAATCACAAGAGTATCTTCTTTTGTACATCTATTTATCCCATTGCCAATGTCCAAAACCCATTGCGTGAACTCTTGCTCGGCACAATTATCACCATTCCGAGGACCCGCATATTCTGCATCAACTTCAATACTATAGTGTGACCCCAAATCCTTGAGTGGCATAAGGTAGCATTGACAATGTCCTCTTGTCCTGCCTTTGGAAGCACTAGCAAGACTTGTCTAAAATCCCCCCCCCAACAATACCACCTTCCCACCAAAAAGTTGCTCATTGGATATGATATCTCGCAATGTTCTGTCTAGTGCCTCGAAAGCAAACTGGTGAGTCATGGGTGCCTCATCCCATATTATCAGCCTAGCCATCTTCAAAACATCTGTGAGGTGACTATTAACCTTAATATTGCAGCTGCTAGTACCACCCAGCTCCAACGGTATCTTGAATCATGAGTGTGTCGTGCATCCATTGGGCTAGTAGCAATGTAGCAATCCCAGAAGATGCACATGCCAAAGCGATGAGCCCCTCCCCACATAACCGAGAGAGCAAGCAATTGTAGAGAAAGGTCTTTCTAGACCCTCCTGGACCATCAAGAAAAAAGACCTCACCACCGTCTCCATAGACCCTTGCCAAAATCTGATCAAATGCAGCACGTTGACAATGATTCAAGGACATTTCCACACAATCAAACATTCTTTCTTCTTGCAATAAGCCATTTGCAGCTTCTGACAAAGATGTTCTATCTACAACATGCATTCCGTCAAACTCAGCCAACCTTCGCCCATGTTGTTGAAGAATATGCTCCAAGTGCAATACAGCTAGTGCATGCCGACTAATTAAATTCCCCATACTTGATTCCAATATATGAAAAAAATCATCTGAAAGCTCAGCAGAAAAATTTTCCCACAAAGTCCAGGAGACATTGGCTCACAGAAAACCAGTTTTGTGACAAACAGGTGTCTTAGTTGTGCACTATTTTGGTAAAACACAGCCTCTTGCATACACACAAACCATTCATCATCACTCTTCAACAATCCCCGTGCTATGCATGCTGCCTTGAAAGTAGGATAGACTTGACTGTCAAAAGTACGTAGGTCATCAAAGGACTTGCATCCCATGCACACATTAAGAAGCATACGCATGAAGTAGAGCTCACTAGCTGAGGGGGAAATATTGTACATCCGACCGATGGTATTCCCCTTTTGTCTTCGAGACCACCGCTTACTGGTTTTGTTCCAAACCAACTTGTCTGGCAAGTCACCATATAGCAAGTTGCTTGCGTCATATTGCAACTGAGTGTAAGTGAACCATTCTGTGATGGTGGTCTTCTGATTAGTTCCCTACCTACAACATTTTGCAAATCATCATCATTTCGAAATATGATGTTATTGTGCATCGAAAGATGAACCTACAATCTTTGCACATCGGGTTTTTCATCGTGATGCTAACAGGTAACATGCATCCAAGTAACTACTAATCTCATCAATGCCACCATCGACTGTGTTGTGCAAATGCCCTTGCTCGCCTGCATTATTTAGTTACATCCTGATGATGGCTCTGTCATGACCTTTGTACACATATTTATACAAATACTTAACTACAGTGATTGTGGAGCATATTTCAACATTTATGTGTGCCTTGTTCTTCACGGAGAGGAAAGGATTAAATGGCACAATCCAACGATTATCAATCACACCCACTTTTACCTGTATCTTTCTACCATCATCCCGATGCATGTAAAGTAGATAGCCATCGTTGCCAACAACAGTAGTCTACGAGAATGCACGTGGATAACGACGAATGCATTTTCCATCAACCATGCAAGCTGCAGATGGATTTAGTGCACCACATGGACCATGGACATTACATTGCCCAATAATATCATGCAAGTCCATGAACATTGCCTTATCTGGCAACTCTGCACACACTAATCGGTCATACTGACCGATCTCCATGGGTTTGAAACCACCTTCTAATATCAACAATATGTGTGAGTGTGGCAGATCTCTCTTTTGAAACTCTATCACACTCATGTATCCAGCCACCTTACCAAATAAATTATGTTTTGTAATTGACTGCATCATGTCCTTATGCTTTTGAAAAAACACACAGGCTGTGAAATCTCGTCAGTCTTGCGCAGTTTGGCCTGGCAACAATGCTATAGATATTTCAGGCCATTTGGGATTACAGGTGAATGTAATGAATAAATCAGGTTTGCCCCTTTTCCTAACAATTTCCATAGCATCTTGGTATAGCTGGCACATATACTGAGGCCCTCCCATAAAAGAAGAAGGCAACACCACAATATGCCCTACAGCATTGCGTAGCATAGTACGTGTCCCATCAACTGTATTCACCATGTCCATCAACCCTTGATAGACTTCATCACGTAGGGAAGCTTGGTTGTTTCATATCCACACCAACCTGGACTCTTCCATGCTACTGTAGGCAACAACCATGTATTGCTGCAGCAATCTACCCCCATGCAAAAGACATGCATTTGTATCATATCTCACTTGCAAATGATATGCGTAGTACTATCTTTGGGTGACACAACTCTATCCACGTATCTCGTGCAATGGTGTGTGGTTAGGAACATCACTATATGGGATATATGGATGCCAAACATCTTCCCCCTGAGGGAGAAAAAGAACATACATGAGAGGCATGTATGATCGGTGCAAATTAGATATTCTACGCACAAACCCATTGCGGCTAAAAATCTAAATGTCCCGATTTTCGATATCGAAGTCATCCCCTTGTCCTGGCATGATTGCAGCAACCTCGCTAGCCATAGGAGCCAAGTACTACCTTGAGGTGGAGCAGCTCTCACAAATAACCATCCTCAGGTTTGTATGTGGATTTGTTCTCAGCACTTGCTCGATAGCCATCAATGCACTGGCATATGGATTGCACTCATGCATCATCCTCTGCAACAACTCCAAAATGCTTGGATCCAAACCAGGCATCCCATGCAAACAGTGTTCTAGTTCATGAACAGTGTCATACACGTATAACTGTGCAAAACGTGGCATCTCTTGCCTAGCCTCATCAGGCAACAAATTTCCAACCCGGTGATACACACTACCATGGACCCGAAAGTTCTGTATACCCCCATTCCCATGGAACATTTGATCAACATGGGCTCCCAATGAAACAAATGCCATGGCACTATTGTAAGCCCTAATGTTTTTCTTAAACAGTCTGCTTCTAGCATCATGTCCATGCATTAGAACTCTCAAAATCTCTGGTGGTTCTTCTAATGGCAACAATGACACACGACCAACTTTGCAACAGTGCATACGCCCACAACTTGATGCATATGCATTCACGTCTCTTGTTTCCACAATTGAGCCTGGCAAAAGCTGCATGTATGATCCATGGATCCAAGTGCATGAAGAGAAGGAGCATTGAAGACTAGTGGATACAAAGATGGATGCTCTACATTATCCCTTAACGAAAAAGTACGCAAGATAGGGAGGCTCCCCCCTGCACCCAAAATCACACCCCTGTTGTGAACAACATGCCTTCGAGCTCTTAAATGAGTAGCATCCCTGGTTGCATCCATTTGAGTAGTTGTACCTACTATTGGAGTAGGTTCATGCTCATTACCTACTATTGGTGAAGTATGGAGGTCGATTGTATTTTCAGCAATGCACGCTACATTACTGTGCCCATGCATTTGATTTTGTTGTATGCACAGGCCGACTTCTACATCCATAGATTCCATTGCCACTCTCACGCTTCTAGCAACTTGTGTTCTCGACCTTGTTCTTAGTATAGCATAAACACGACGGGCCGCCCGCGCTGAATCCATTTGAGTAGTTGTACCTATTACTGGAGCATGCTCATGCTCATTATCTACTGTTGCCGGAGTATTGACGTCCATTGTATTTTCAGCAATGCACACTACATTACTGTGCCCATGCATTTCTGTTGTCTGCGAAGGCCATCTTCTACATTCATAGATTCCACAGCCACCCTCACACTTCTAACTTTTTGTGTTTTCGACCTTATTCTTTGTATAGCAAAACTACGACGAGCCACCCGCGTTGAATCCATTTGAGTAGGTGTACCTATCACTGAAGCATGTTGATGCACTCTACCTACTTGTCATGCCAAATAACATAAGGGAAACCCAAGTACAGGAATCCCATAGAAGCATTTGAGGTTCCAGTACAAAAAGTGACATAAAAGTCTCAGGAGTCTCTTAATTGTCACGGGTTGCGACCTGCTCTAGTTTATGGCTCATCCTGGTCATCAACACAGTTAGCCTGTTTAAACCAACTTTGAACATTAACACCTCAATGGACAGTAGTTGAACTTGTTCTTTCAGCTTATCAACTTGTAGTCTACACCCATTCTCACATACAACTGCCCCTTCTCCACCTGTCCACAAAATCTGCATCATCCATTGATTAGAGTCCTTCACGCTATTCTCAATTTGAGAAATCCTTGCAATGAGAGTTCCAAGGAATTCTCCCATGCCCTATGCTATTACTGCACCACCGTCTGAATGGATTTTTCCAGGGAATTCTCCCATGCCCTATGCTATTACTGCACCACCATCTGAATGGATTTCTCCCCATAAAGAGGCCAAATATCATGTGTTCATGGCACATGCATCCTTATTATGCTCGCACATGGCTTGAATGGACTTTAAAAGATTATAATCACTTGAATGCTCGGTTGCATGGGTTGAAGCTCTCCCCCTTCTAAGTCGTTTCATTATATTAGCAATGCGACGTTCGCGGCTAGACTTAAAACGCTTTGAAGGCAACTTGGGACCCTAATTTGCTCCATGGGTTGAAGTCTCTACCCTTGCAACAACTTGATTTGTCGCACGAAGGCTATGTGGCTCACGAAAAGATGACAACACAATGTCAAAAATTGCAGAGCCCTCCACCCTTGCAGCTCACTTCATTGCACGAAGGCTTTGTCGCCCATGGAAACCCGACTCCCCAAGATTTGGAACAACGGTAGAAGCCATTTCTATAGCTGCATCCAAAACAAAATACAAAAACCTTTTCAGGTATGTATTGGCTCAATTGTATAATTAGATCACACAGATTCCATAGAACTAACATGAGCACAAATCAATTGGCATGATTGCCAAATCAAAAGCGAGCATACCAACGTATTTAGGAGGTAGATACCCAAAGATTCTAGCCCATCTCCTCTCGGCAAAGAATTTGGAATCAAGTTGGATGGCTTGAGATCTTTGTGAATGAGCTCTTGCCAAGCCAACCCGTGCAAATATTTTTTGATTAAAAGGCGGTAAGTTGCTTAGAGTGACCAATGATATGGGGCTAGGAAGTAGAAATCATAGGGCATGTTAAAAGGAAAAATCCACATGCAAGGCACATGGCTCTAGCGTCTATTTCAAAAATGAAATCCCCCCATCCTCCTTTTGCCATGCATTAGCCTCCTCTACTCACCCCATGGCATTTGTTATGTTTAGGTGCGAGCTTTACCAACCCTAAATCTGAGACCTTAGTCCTATGATCATCACCAAGAAATATGTTTAATGGCTTTAGATCCTTGTGAATCAAGCTAAGCCAACCTATTAAAACACAATGCTTAGATGCCTTCTCAAGTTCATAGGTGGTAGGTTCATCATCATCCAATTGGCTTAGAGTGCCTAAGGATGTGGCAAAAGGAGGTAGACATCATGGGGTGTGTCAGAATGGAAAATCCAATTGCAAAGCAAATGGCTGTAGCCTTTGATTCAAAAGTAGAGGAAACCCTCTCGAGATGTAGCTTCACCTAATATCCAATCGCCTCACCTCTGGAGGTTAGTTCTCATGGCTATAATGCACATGACATGAAACATACATAATCCTTTACTCTCATTGAGAGGTTGATTAGATCACTTAGGGCAAGGGTGCAGGCTTGTCTCTAGACATATTGTCTGCTCATCAAGGTGCTCCTGGGAAAGATACAATTAACTTTGGAGCTTACTTATCCAACCACATCATGGACTTGTCTCTAACTAATACACTAACTTATTTCACTTCTGGCCACCATTATATTTTCCTCTCTCTCTCTCTCTCTCTCTCTCTCTCTCTCTCTCTCTCTCTCGGTGTAGCCCCACCTATCATCCAATCGCCTCACCTCTCGAGCTTAGTTCTCATGGCTATAGTGCACATGACATGAAACATACTTAATCCTTTACTCTCCTTAAGAAGCAAGGCTAACTTCTCAAAAAGTAGGTTAGATTAGATCACTAAGGGTAGAGGGTGCTGGCTTATCTCTAGACATACTGCCAGCTCATCAAGATGCTCCTAGGAAAGATACAATTACCTTTAATGATTACTGGTCCAAACACATCATGGCCTTGTCTCTAACTAATACACTAACTTATTTCACTTCTGGCCTACCATTATATTTTTCCGTCCCCTCTCCCTCTCTCTCACTCTCTCTCTCTTGTCTTCTGGCCTACCTAAATCATGTCTTGCTATATGGTTTGATATGCTACACTACCCACTTTGGATTTATTAATCAAAAGATAAAGATTTTCAAAATTTGGCAATTTTTGGTGACAAATATAGATTTATCAAAAAAGAAAAATTGAATGGCATGGTTGCCCACCTTTTTGTCCGAAACCCACATGTGTGCCTAATCTCCTAACATTTGTCTAAAGAAAAAACATTGACCTTCAAATTAACAATGAATTCATAATTCAGATCATGAATCCATTATTAAATTGGTTTTTGAATTGTTGCTCTAGATCAAGATGGAGCAGGAAGGAGGGAGTGAGAGGAACTTTCAAACACACAAGAAGGGGACAGGGGCGAGGCGGAGGGGAGGGAGGGGATTTGGGATGACGAGGCAAAGGGGGAGGGAGAGGGTTGACTCAACGAAGGGCGGCGAGGTGGAGGGGGAGGAAGGGTTAATTAAAATTATATTAATTCGATTAGAATTAGGGGGTGTTAACTTAGGCTAATCACTTAATTAGATGATCGATTAATTTATCTAATGAACCATTCACATTTTGTAAGTTTTGCTAATCCAATGCGATTTTTCAATGCCTAGACAATTGGAAGCAAAACATTACAAACGTCATGCAAAAAATGTGATGCAAATCCGATGCTCGAGAGCAAAGTTATCGAATGTTTTGATTTGAATTGGTAGACAAATTAGACACCAAACATTAGAGTCCTTTGCACAGGCGAAAGGTAGAGACTCGAGAAAGATCGTGTGGAAAGAACTTAGCATAATGCCATCCTGTCGTCTTTCCTTCTTCAACCCGACTCCCTTTGGCGAGGGGCAGTGCTCCGGGTACCTCATGCCTCCTTGTTCTTGAACATAGTTGGCATTGCTGTTTGAACAATTTGGTCTTCGTGCTGAAGACCACAATCCATGGCCACAAACTCGATGGGAAACGATCAGAGGCCTGTGATCCCAAATGTTCATAATATATGCCCACCACAGATCGTGGAACAACGGATCAGCCAGCTTCCTTTGCAATATGAGAACGCAAGAGAGCAGTCCCGTATGTCTTTGTGCGTCATGTCAGAGACATCAAATCTCAAGAGACATCTTTACGGCGCATGCTTGCACCCCAAGATTCATTCGCTCGTGAATTTGATCGGTGTCTTCGACCAAGATTGCTCAGTTGCGCTTCCCATTGGAGCTTCCACGCGCCAGACAGGTGATTTCGATCTTCGGTCCTGGAACTTCTCCTGCCTGACATTGTTACACTGGACGTAAATCCTCTTCCCAACGCTTGGGCACAAAACGGGTGTAGCAGAGTGTAGTCATACTCCGCTCTTTGCTCCGGATCAGACAAGATCTCGTACGCTTCCTGCACTCGAATGAACTGATGAACGGATTCCCCTTTGTCAGCGGCACCGCAGACGTCTGGATGGTACCGCCTGGCCATATGTCTGTAAGCGCTCTTGATCTCAGCTTGGCTTACATTCTGTTCTATACCGAGAATGGCATATAGGGCTGGAGCCTCAGATGCGTAAGAAAGTAACCTTTCGTTGACGGCAGCACCACAATTAACAACAAGCCTGGGCGCCCAGTGGGGAAGATGGGAGTTGGGGCGGTTCTTGGCTACCGGCAGAGCGTGTACTAAAGATCTAGAACCCAGCGTGCCATAGCTGGACTGCTGCAAGCTTTCAGAGATGTAGAGGGTAGAGTAGTGATGAACGGGGGACGAGAGGGGAACGGAGAGGCACGGCATGATGGATTGGCTAGATGAAATTGTGGAAGCTATGGCAAACACGGAGGAAACTTGGAGAGGGAAGTGGAACGACGTGGAGAGGACTAAAAGATGCTGGCTGCAAAACTGAAAGAACGATGGGAACTTAAAAGTTGCTTTGTGTGAATCGGATCACAGAACATTGTCGATGCAAAGGGGCCGCAGTATGTTATCTTGAAATAGGAAAGGATAATTCCAAGGAATATCAATGTGAAGATAAGATCCTAGTCACCGTTTCGCCTTTTCATCATAGTTGCAAGGACATCATCCCTTTCCTATTCGAAGATAAGATCCTTCCCGCCTTTTCAAATTTCAATGATGCATGAATCAAGATGAACTAGAGTGCTTGGCCAGCTGGGCTCTTGATGAATACTTCTCTCTTTTGCTATCTTGTTGAGGTTCACATGAGTCACGTTGTCAGAAATGATGCAGAAGATTGATGTTCAATTGCATGCAACCTTTTCTAGAGATTTCAACATCATCCAGTCCTGCTTGCACTTGATGTTGTTCATGTCGACAGTAAAACGTAGTTTTTCTTTTTTTCGGAGGAAGACAAATTCCTATTCTTTGCACTGTAAGCAAATCTATTGTCATTCCACTTCGAGCGAACGACGAGGAGATGTATTTCAGAAATGTATAAATAATAAATCAAAACCAAATTGAGCCAGAAGCATGCAACTGTGACAGGAAAAATCCAAACCCAAAGCTGCATTGCATGTACGATAAAAGTTCCAGCACCATTTGCAACTTCATTGGATCCCTTTTTTCGAAGGCACAAATGTTTATTTTTTGGGTCAAATTATGTTCCTACGCTTTAGGAAATAGTACTTCCGCGCTCTAGCCGGATGGCCCTCGAGCGTGTTGTAACCTAATGGACCTACTGTGTTGTGGCTCCTTATGTAGTACTGCTCTAAAGTTCGTGCTTTGTCTACGGTGTCTGTTGTTTCCAAAACTTTGATTTCGAAATTTTCTTCGAAGGGCTTGTAACGTTGCAAGTCCTCTTTCATTTTCGCCGGTGGTTTTTTATTGTGCTGTTTGATCCTTCGCGGCAGGTCCGTCGTGCTCCCTATGTATTTTCTGTTGTTGGGCTTGCACGTGATGCAGTAGACGACGAGGCTCGCGCGATTCCCTTGCGCGGGCGCTTCAGTGGAGGCTCCTCCTTCATCTCGAGGCTCGCGTCTTTCAATGTCGTACTTGCGTAAACATTGACAATTACGTTAGTCATCGAGGTTTTCGGTCTTTTTTTTTCCGTTTGACGTCCATAATAGAATGCATTTATTTACTTGCCCTGGTTTTTCTCTGTTGCCGTGAAAGGATCGTTTCCAATACTGAAGCGCTCCTCGTATAAGTCCCTGTCGAAAATATATGTAAGCTTCTCCATTGTCGTCACTGGGTGCGTCGCGTCGTGCGTCCCTCCAAATTGTTCCATGAATTGTTCGAGTATAGCCGTTGCTTGATTGCGCGTCGTGTCCCTTAGCAACTCCAAGGATACGTTGTACCCGTAATGCAGCAGCTCGCACGCATACGCTGTGATCCCTTTCGTCTTCGTGTCTAGTACCTTCTTCCCCTCCAAACTTTCCATCATCCTATCGGTCTCATCGAACTCAATGTCAAGCTCAACAAGGATCTCTTTGAGGAGTCCTGCAGGAGAAGTGCAATTCATGATGAGTTTGTTGTTCTTGCAACTCGTTAATTCTTTTTCTCAACTGTTGCGGTTTTATTTAATTTTCGGAAGCATTACGCACCATTTGCGAATCTTAAGCCTCCCGGCTCTCTTTTAGCTGGCAAACGCCTATTGCAGTTGTCAATGAAGTCGCGTAGTTCCGCATACGTGTTGAAGCCGTTGATGTAAGCTCCCGGACGTTCTCCTGCATTGTTTGCTAGCCAGAATTGCTTTGTGGTTAGGAATAACCTCCTTTTGCTGGTGGAGGTTTTGTTGCCTTCGCGTTGCTTTTGTATAGCTCAAATAGTTGCTTGCAGGCACGACTTATTACACCGTCTTTTCAAATGAGCCGTCTTTTTAAATCTTCAAGAAAAAAAGATTCTTTCATGCTGGTGGAATTTACCTTATCTGCGTCCATGTCTTATGCTGCAATGTCCCGAGCTTTATGATTCTCTGCACCTGTTCTCGACAACAGACAAGATATGAAAACCATTTTCCTTGCACGCATGTTTGACGTAACATATTCATGACTCTGCCTTTTTCAATCTCTGGTAGTGAATACCTTTATGTGCGTGGTTGTGTTGTCGGCTGTGAGAACTCTCGTGGAATTGGTCTGAATATGTCTGGATGTGGGCAATGTAGTATGCGCAGCCTCGTTCTCTCAGTCACTCTGGACAACATCACGTATGCCAGGACAGGGGCAAACACTCCTCGGAATATGAGCAGCGCTTTGTTGGATATGGTTGCGCCTTGCGATTTGTGTCCCGTGATAGCGTATGCTAGGGTTAGTGGAAATGTGGACTTGTGGAACCATTTTCCATTTATTGCCTTTCGCTGATGCTTCGAGCGTCGTAATGTGAGCACGGCCGCCGTTGTGTCCACGACGACAGTGATACCGTTGATTTCCCCCCTGCTAGTTGCATTGATGCTCTTGATTTTGCACATTGCTCCATTTGCGGCACCTATTGCGAGGTCGATGTTTTCCGTTATCATTGCCTTCGCCCCCATGCAAATTTTTCCTATCTCATTGAAGCTTTTGTCCTCCAACCATTCTTTGAGAGCTGGTTCGCTCGCGGCGTTACTGTGTATTTGAACATGCACAATCATCTCGGGAGTGTTGAATTTCTCCACAAGCTCATCGTTGAAGGTAGCGACATCGACTCTGTGCGTGCAAATGATGGTTGTTTCGGCATCGATGAAGTGGCATGCACCTTCCTTATTGACAATGCACTGCCCCAAACAGTCGGAAATCTCGTCAGTTGTGGGCGTCCTGAGTCTAGAATGCCAGGAACGGCATGTCTCGTGCATGTCGCACCGAGAATTGCATGTGGTACATTTTCGCTTGAACCAAGTGCGCGGAGGACGTGATGTGGCACGGCTTGCAGAGATCCTCACGGTGTTTGCAGACTGGCGGTAATTGCGCGAGGTCACAAAAAATTATGAGCATTTTGTGTCTGAATGGCTCATGCAATGTGCCATTAGTCACATTGACGATTTGTCTTACCACGAGATCGAAAGTCATCCTTGTTAGCATGGACATCTCGTCAATGATGATCGCGTTGGCTTCCTTGATTGCGAGGTGTCGCTCATCCGTCTCATGGATGTTCAGTGGGTACTGACTGCTGCGCACAGGGATCTTGAATTGGTAGTGTACAGTGGTTGCAATCCCGCTCAGCCGCGTCGCAGCCGCCCCTGTTGATGCACAGAGTATTGCTGTTTTGTTTTGCGCTACCAGATGCGAAACATAGTACCGTATCAAGAAGCTTTTGCCGCTACCTGGTGTTCCACAGACAACGTGCAGCCCCGAGCTTGTTGAAGCTAGGCTTTCGAAGACTCTTTATTGTTCTACTATCAATGCGGCATTGGCGACGGTGCGAAACTCGGCCATTTTTTCCAACATCCTCGCGCATGTTGGCCGTTCGACGGTTTGCTGGTCGATGTTAGGCGCTTCCATCGGGCAGTCTCGGATGATCGCAACCTTTTGCAATATCATATTGATCAACTGGTCCGTGTGGTCAATCGCTAGCAAGTTCCTTTGTGTGTATTCGGTCACATACATCTCGAGGTCCTCGTTGCTCAATATGAGGCCGCGCATTTGGCATTCGACAAAGTAGGATCCAGCTGTGTTGGCAGGTGATATGAGCTCCGTTTCATTCTTGAAGCTGAGTTTTCGCAAGAGCACGTTGTAGAAGTACCCCTCTGGTTGATGTCCAGGGTGGTAGTCAGTGAATCTGACTACTCGCTCACATTTTGCGATCTTGTTGCCGAAGAGGTCAAGACCGACCGTTCCACGTTGCGTTTCCTTGAGCTTTCGTATCACATATTGCCTATGGTAATCGTAGAACGTGCTCTCCTCGATGACGCTCGGTCTCCCGCAGTATATGTCGACCGGGTGCAGGGTGACGTTGTTGTTTCGTGAGACGATGCGTTGTCTTAGAGATGGTGGCGAGGAGTCGACATAGTGAACGGTCTCGCTCCTTGTGATTGTTGGTATCTGCATGCAGTTTAGCGCGGCCTCTGTTGGAGAGGTTGGTTTTGATAGGAGGCTCGCGGCGATGAGTTTCAGCTTTACTTCGTCGAGATGTTGCAACCCCAAACGCGAGGCATCTTCTGAACGGATGTTCAGTTTGCCCATTGGTTCAGATTTCATCGCGTACTTGAGGAGGTAGTGAGAGATTGAAGAGTTTGTCACCCGCTGTATGTTCATGTGCGCACCCCACAACAGTAACACGGAAGGGTGGTAAGGGACGACGTTTCGGTGCTCATGTCCCGGCCGGTAATACAACCAACGTTGCGTCACAGGGTCGAGAATGGGTTCATATTATGGCTGTGTTGCGAAAGGGAAGCCGTGCTTGCAACTGTGGTGTGACGGTCCGACGTAGCACGCTTTCCTGCATACGTGCAACTGCTTCCTGAGAACTAGTTCTCGCAGCCTTGTGTTTCGAGGATCCAGGGCCTCATCCCTGGGGACGTAAGCCGCAATCTCATTTGCAATTCGCTGACGGTCATCATGGTGGACCCACAATATGACATGGGCGTGTAGGGAGCCCCTGTTTTGTATCTCATAACGAACGACATGGTGTTGTATTCGGCCAAGCAGACCGTCGGATGAAAGCAAATGCTTGTGCATGAACATGTGGAAGCGTGCGTGGAAAAGTGCCACGCATTCAACAGGACAGTCCTTCCAAGTGAATTGCACATTATAATGTGTTGCGATGCTCTCGATCACATTAATTTCTTGCCACCGTGTATCGGTGACCTCGTCTGCAGTGAATGTCAGAAAGAAATCTGGGAGGCCCCAAGCATCGACCATCGTTATGAGGTCCTTCAGTTGCCGTCGATGCCACGATGGGGACCCCGGCATTGTTGATGGCATGCTGTAGCGAAGCACATGTCTCATTGCGTCTTCTTCGGTCGTGGCAGGGTTGGCTTTCCTATATTGGTCGATGTCTCGTTGCAAGCATGTAGAGTTGCTTGAATTGGCAATCATCACTGCCTATTTTAACTGGAACATGATCAACAAGTACGGCTTGTAGAGCGTGTAGATAGAGAATAAGGTGCATATTCTCATTTTCACATAGTTGCTGAACTGTATGCAGCCATCATATTAGCCCCGTCCGAAAGGGAACAAGAAGGGGAACACTGCTGACTCCATGGTTATGTCAATGCACGCACTGCCAGCTGCTGCTACTCCGTGGACGTGGAATGAAGCGACCCTCTCTGAAAGCATTTTTGTACCCCGTAGCTGTATGGAGGCAAACTCATGCTTGTCCCTTGCATCAAAGGCGCGACGGTTCGCGGGTTCCACCATGTTTTGCAAAAGCAGGAGCTCAGCAGCTGAGATTCTGCTATTGACATTAACTCGAAGGGAGCTGTCTCATCGTGTAGTTCCAAGATACCTGCAATGGTTTGAGGACTCAGGATGCACATACCCATCTTGATGTCCGCACGCTCTGCTAAAGAATTGTACTTGCGCAATATTGGATTGTTCTCGATGTTGTATGCGAGCACAGCTGACAGCTCGTTCGTCACGATTTCTTGAGCCGAGCTTAGTGGGACGTTTCGCCAAGATATCAGAGGATTGTCTAGAAGTGACCTTCGATCGAGTGTGCCACGAGCAATCGCATTTGCAGTCGTGGTAACTGAAATGGATACATCTATGATGCTTAGCAGTTGTGTGTGGAGGTGGTTTGTTTTAAGCAACTGTCGAGAGTACCGTGGCATCAACCGCACAATGTATCTGCTCCGTTGGGCATCTCGTGTGCAGCTTTGGCATTTCCAGTAAGTCACTTGCATGCCCATATTCTCGCAGGCATCCAAAAGTATCATGTTTTCGAGTGCAGCACTGTGGCTCGAGATGCTTATGCCTTGCGAAGAAACGATCCTTTGGTTTGCAGACAAAAGCGTGGTTATGCCACAGACACCGCAGATTTGAAGGCTAGAGAAAATAGCCGCGCAATTACTAACCCATTGCTTGTATCTATCTGCGATGGTCAACCACGATGACGTAGCTGGCCTCAAGGACATCTTTCTTGATGTTATATCAAGTTGAATAGCTCGACGACCTCTGGCTGCTCTGAGCGTTGACGAATGGTCATGTTTGAAGGAGTTTCCGGTGGTCATTTCTACATCATGACATGAATCGATGTCTTATGTTCAGGTTTAAACACCTACAGGGATTAATAATAAAAACCATCCGAAACTTTGCTACAATTTCACTCACGTGGTTTTGTCTAAACGCAACAGGAAAAACAAAATGGACTGAACCTCTATCTTTAGAAGGTGAAAGAATTGATAAAATAACTTGAATCAAGCAAATACATTTTGTTGTGCGTACCTTTAGGAGAAGACACTCGTTTGGAGGCTGCAAACATCTCGAAAACAGAAGTGTTGCAGACATGATTAGTATGTTGGTCGAACCAAGCAAATGTAATGTTCCCTTGCGGAAACAGAATGTGCGAAGAAGTGTGCGTGCTCAAGATGAGGTGTAAAAAAAAAAAAACCATACGTAATGTATGGTGGAGAGCCGGCACATGTCTCTCCAAAAATTATATATCATAGGGGAACGTGCCATCCCCCCGTTTCGAATAGTCACCTCCAGTGTTGGAGGTGTAGCGCATTAATGCGGACCAGAGCAACAGACGGTGCAGAAACATTTCAGAATTGAAATGACCGTACATTCTACTTACATGGAGTATCCTTTGTGACATCCATAGCTCGACGAGAAGTCGCCTATTTCTTTGCTAGAATGTTGGAATCTGAAAAACAATCATGATTAGTCAATATGCATTCCTCATGTTCTGCATGTTTGGATATGTTGGTTAGCATATGTGCAATTTCCTAAAGATGATAAATTCAAACACAAAAGCTATACACAATCCAACGATCAAAGATGTAGACTATGGTCGTGTATGATGATGCCGACTATGTAGACACAGTACCTATGCATAGTAGAGAATGCATGCGCAACTCGAATTAAGGAATGAAAGCACTGCAATTCACTGCACTTCATCATCAGCTAGCCGGGGTGGCTATGCACAAAAGAGACTAATGCCTAAATCCTCGCGGTCGACTACGATTTAGTGTAGAGCACCAGAAACGACGTCACAAATTATGGGAGCTATTGAGAAAGGATCGCAGAGACTTTTGGCAAGCTTACAGCTGCAGTTAGTTACTGGAGCATTGGCAGTATATAGTAAGCTAGGTATAGAGAGATTCAACCATTTATTTAGGCCTGGGCGAATGCCTCCTTTCACACTGTAACTAGGCTTGAACCTTCATCTCCTCCATCAAGTATTAGAACAATTTGCTAATGCCAGCAGGAGAGAAGAGGGTAATGTGCAGTTTGAAATCTTGTTCCAAAAGGATTCCAATTCCTCTTTCAAAGAAGCTTGGGTTTTGTATATTTCAACGGTGACGCTTGCGCTTTACCTCTACCAGACGTTTAGCCAATGCTAACAAATCAAAGCAATTCGCTTCAGTTTTGCAAGAACAACGAGCTTCTGAGGCTGCGTGCAGGTCGCATGAGCAGAAAGTGAACTACACCAGCAAGCAAGAGTCTTCGATTGCCCTTATAGTCGAGCATTAGTTCTCGTGCAGATGAGAAATTGACGGTAAACCGAATCAGTGAGCTGCAAAGAGTGCTCAGATTTTAGCTCAAACAGAGAGCTTCTAGCTTCAAGCAGAGCTATGGAGAAATCTCCCATTTCATATGGCACGATCTTCGCCTTCCTTGCCTTCCTGCAAACTTTCCTCAACACCTTCCTGCCCCCTGAATTGCAAGATACGATCAAACGGATCGCCCGCAAGCTCTTCCAAGGTTTCTCCAATTACGTCGACTTGAGAATCGATGAGCATGATGGGGTAAACACAAACGAGCTCTACTCTGCAGTTCAGCTCCACCTCAGCCAATCTGCTGCTATAGCTGCGCGAAAAGTGAATCTGGCACTGCCCAAGAATGCAACCTCTCCCACCTACAGCTTGGGAGAGAACGAGCGAATGGAGGATAGTTTTCAGGGCATCAAAGTGTGGTGGGAATTCGCCAGCCATGAGCGGAGGCAGTAGAGTTTCAGCTGGGATAGTGTTCCCGATGAGAAACGCTCGCTGACCTTGCGAATACACAAGAAAGACAAAGCTAAAATCCTTGCTCCCTACGTCTAGCACATCATCGCACACGCCGCAGAGATCAAGTTCAAGAGCTGAGATAGAATGCTCCACACAAACACAAAGAACCCTTACGACCGTGGCAATAAGTGGAGTTCGGTGCCCTTCAAGCACCCCTCCACCTTCCAAACTCTGGCAATGGATCCCTCCCAGAAGCAAAAGATCCAGGAGGACCTCACCGATTTTGTCAACGGCGAAGCTTTCTATAACAGGGCAGGCCGTTCCTGGAAGTGCGGGTATCTTCTGTATGGACCTCTTGGTACAGGCAAGTCCAGCATGATCGCTACCATGGCCAACTTCCTTCAATACGATATCTACGATTTGGAGCTCACTGAGGTAAAGTCTAACGCAGAACTCCGAAAGCTTCTTATCCGGACGAGCAACAAGTCTATTATAGTTATAGAGGACATCGACTGCTCGCTGGATTTCTCCGACATAAAGAAGAAAGCTGAGAAGTCTCCATCACGTAATTCAACCTCTCTTTCAAACAAACAACGATTGATGATCTAATATATGAGTTGAAGGCAAGTAAGGAAGTAGAAGCAAACCTGATGGTGATGATGAACAAACAGCAACACACTTGAAATTTTATGTTTCTCCTATATTTAAAGGTTTTGCCTTGGCTTTTTACGCAGTTGGCTTTTTACGCAGCTTTTCAAAAGCTTTCAAAGCTTTTGGGCTTTCAGAATTTAAAAAATCTAAGGGTGTATATTGTGCCATGTGGAAGCACAGGATTTCAGAATTTGAAAAAACGTCCTAGTGCTGGCCAAGTAATGATCAAATTCATTCATAAGGCCTTCCCAAGATCCCGAGCATGGAACAGAGGGTGAAAAGCTCTCAGTGTAAGAGGAGACAGAGAGCGATGGAGGATTTCAAGGACTAAAATAGCAAGTGAAACTTGGTCCAATCATAAAAAGATAAAAAATAAACCTAAAAATTATGGAATTTTCCCTTTGCAAGGAAAACGATCACTTTACTAAAGCCTACCCTCATTGGGCAAGCCTAAAATCCCATTAGTTTTGGGACAAATTAGATCCTCCGCTCTCTCTCTCTCTTTCATTCGCTCATTCAATTTGGGACAAATTTGATCTCCCCCCCCCTCTCTCTCTCTCTCTCTCTCTCTCTCTCTCTCTCTCTCTCTCTCTCTCTCTCTCTCTCTCTCTCTCTCTCTCAAATCCCTATCCTTGGAGTTATGCTTCCCCGTCTTTCCCACTCATGGAGTCCTCTCCCTCCTATTTCGAGTCCCTATCCTTAGAGGTATGATTCCCCATGATTGCCACTCCTCTTAAAGACTCGAAGTGAAGGATACCTAATCCACTAATCTGCACCATATCCTATAACATTATCTTCAACAAGCCACAACCAACCCCTCTCTAAATAATCAAAACACAAAAACCCACAAAATCACAATCCCCCCAGACATAAAACAAATGCTAAGAAACTCTTAATTAATACTAAGGTTCACTGGAAAATTTACTTGTGCAATTAAAAAATACAATTCATGGTCAAGACATATTGACATGTAAATTATTGTAACACTAATAGACTAAAGGATGGAGCAATTTCTACCTTTATACATATCAAAACAAAACAATTTAATTGAAAAAACGAGCTGTTAATCGTCCATGTTAATGTATTGAGATATATAAATGATGCTACTAACAAATATGCATTACATTAGATACTCATCGTTACACAAACTCCATCACACAAAGAAAGTTTTGCAATCAACCCATACTCTCTAGACATCTAGAAAGGTAACTTCCAACATCTTGCGTAGCCTCTAGATAGATTGTGCCACTCAATTCTTGAAAAAAGCACCATGCAAGGTAGCATGGGTTCTTGCTCACCCTTTAACAAGATGCCCTTTAAGAACTAAGCCCAATCTCTTGCAAGTCCATCGATCGATCATCAAAAAATAATTTGTAATAAGGTTTGAATTTGATGTTCTACATGATATTAGGTCTCCTAAAATTTCATGCTACTCCATAATATCATATTGAAGACATATACAAAGTATGGTTGAGTTTGGAACTCACTATATATGTCAAATAGTGTGCAAAAGATCAAAATTTTCCTAATTCACAAAATCTAATTTTGAGTCCATAAAGCACAATAAGTATGGTTATCTAACTCTAAAAGAAGGCTAAACATATGAATTATACTTATTATTAGACTTTGGGAATTAAAAACTATGAAAAAACTCCTTCAAATCAAGAAGTGTGGCGCTTCATAGCTCGAAAATTTAGTGATGTAGCTCAACCTTAAAACTTTTCATGGTGTTAGTTCAAGTCCATAATAATTCCAATTTTTTCAAGCACATAATCTATTATGGTCAATAATTTAAAAAATTCATGATCAATGCCTTGGAATAATTCTAGAAAGTGGCTATGTTAACATGACATAAAAGTGTCCTAGGACATTTTTTTGTCCTTCTACCAAACTAGTGTTAAACTTATAATACATGAATCGTAGAATAGTGTTAAACGTATGATAGTGTTCCAAACTTGAAAATATCTTTGTAGAAGATTAAAAACTACAAATTTGAAAAGAAATTTACTAATTATTTGTAAAATTAAAAATTCTCACTTGTACATGTGTGAAAAAGATGTATAGTTCTTCTGAACTCTTGGCTCTCAATAGTCTGTATTTTACATTTCAGCCTCAAAGGTTGACAATCAAGGTCATATAGGTCGTAACAATGGTTGCTTTGTGTTGTAAGGTTCCCCAATGCTAAGCATGGCATAACTCACATGCCTTAGCAACATTACAAGTATTGCACATGCTGTCATAGTTTTCGCAAGACAAACTATGTGAAATTATTGCTTACAAGGAAAAAAAAAAAAATCAAAGCATTCTTGACGAATGATACAAATGTCCCATCATGAAAATATGTAATGGGCATAGAAATGGAAGTGGTCTTTTGAATGGCAAGAGGAATGAAGTTGCAATAATGCTACCAATCACACCACTTGCATTCACATGTTGAAGGGATCTTTGCACTTCCATAGCTTGTTGACAACAAATGGCAAAAGTAATGTGAGATTGTTCTCTGCGAAAGTTTTGTATTTTTGGGTCTCTCTTGTTTGTCTTGATAGTGCATTAAGGCATTTCTTTTCTTGAGCAAGCCTTGTTGAGATATCAAGCTCTACCCCCGATATATCTCCTGGATGACTATCATTTATGTCACCGCCTATGTTAGTTGTACTCGTGGTGTAGTTAGACTACCACGTATGTTTTTGGTTTGGGTTCACATATGAACCACGTATTCTAGGTTTTGACATATAGGGTATTTCCCTCTTCTATTGTATTGTTGTTGTGTGCAAAAGTGAAGAAAGGCTTCACCCTCCAACCGTGTGTCCTCTCTCTTTTGTGTGTTGTGAAGAAAGCTGCACTTGAGTCTCCTATCTCTCTCCCTCATTCTTTACATGGTATCAGAGCCTTGTTCGTGGTAAGGAGCTCAAGAAAGCAAGCCAAGTTTGTGGTGTCCTGGTAAGAGGACCAGTGTTGCTTTCCTATTTCGAGTTTGGGAGCAAATCTCTGCAGGTAGCACAGCCAGAAGTGCAGGAGTGCACTGTTTCAGATTGAGAGGCCCTTCGCGGTGTGGCGAGAGCGCAGTATATGCTGGATTTGAGGCCGTTTCGGGGCCCGTTTTGAAGGCGGAAGTTCTTCGCAGGCACTCAGAAAAAGGCCCTGTTTTTCGCTGTGCGACCACTGCGCGGCTAGTCGGTGGAAAGGTGCCACAGAAATTGCTTCGTATGCCCGTGTGTAGAGATATTGGGAGTTGTAGATTCATGCCTGTTGCCTGTTGATGCAAAATCGTCACTAGGAAGTGACTGTGTGGTGAAATACCACTTTCGTCAGTGTTGCAGATCTGCCCCTGTGAGGCTTTTTGCAGAAGTTTTGCTATTTGCCCTTGTGAGGCATTTGTTGTGTTTACAGGTTGCTGTTGCAATTCGTGATTTGTAAAATGTCTGAGAATCTGTCTACCATTGTCAGTGAGAAGCTTGACAAGAACAACTTCCAAGCATAGAAGTTCAGGATGACAAACTTCCTTATGGGAAAGGGAGTTTGGGAGTACATCAGTGGTGAAACTGCAGAACCAGTTTTGGGTGCTGCTCCCACTCCTGCTGAATTGAAGGCCTTTAAAGAATGGCATAAAAAAGCCAGAAAATGCTTGTATTGGCTGTCTGTTAGCATTTCAGATTCTATGATTGTGCATATACAGGATGTAGAGATGCCTAAGGAGGCATGGGATACATTGGTGAAGCTGTATAGCACAAATACCAAGGCACGAAAGATGCAGCTAAAGTAGGAGTTGCACAATGTGCAAAGGAAAAATATGAATATAAATGAGTATTCCTTGAAGGTGAAAGGCCTTGCAGATTCTCTTGCCTCCATTGGAGCACCTGTTGATGATGAGGACTTAGTGTCCGTGACCTTGAATGGTCTTGGGAAAGATTATGCACAGTTTCGGACATCCATTGGAGTCCGTGAAGCATTTCCTGATTTTCAGGAACTTATTGCTCTCTTGCTAAGTGAAGAGCAAAGGAATGGTGGTTCAGCCACCTCAACTTCTCAAGAGACTGCTTTCTACTCGAATACAGGTAGAGGCAGGGGTAGAGGAAGAGGCCGTTTTGGTGGCCGTGCAGGAAATCAGAACCAACAGCAACAACAGGAAAACCAGTCCTATGGAGGAGGACGTGGTAGTTCTAGAGGCAGGGGGAGCCAAAGAGGCCGTGGTTCATGGCAAAGGAACCAGCAAGTAAATAGCAGCACAGAATGCTATTATTGTGGAAAGCTTGGACACAAGGAGAATACATGCTATAAAAAGCAGAATGACATCAAAAGTGGGAAGTTGCAGCAAAGCAACTATGCATCATCAAGTGGGCATGGTGATGACAGAAATGAGCACCTTTTTGTGATGCAGCATATGGTTAACTCCATGTCAGGAGATGCTGCAGCTTGCAATGATGTTTGGTATGTTGATTCAGGTGCCTCTAACCACATGACCAGTCATGGTGAGTGGTTTCATGATGTTAGAAATTTGGATAAGCCAGGTTATGTTGAAACAGGTGATGATACTGCGCACCCAATTACGCAGGTTGGTAAAGTGCCATTGGCTATGCAGGATGGCAAAACGAAGTACTTGGCAGATGTACTTCATGTTCCAAAATTCACTAAGAACCTGGTTTCAGTTGGCCAGATGGTTGAGCAAGGTCTGCAGGTTAGATTTAATCCTGATGGATGCTTTGTTGAGGACTTGAAAAATAAGTGCCGCTTGGTTGCGAAAGGCAACAAAAATGGAAGAATGTTCACCTTGGATGTTGATATGCCTGAGGTGAAAGCTGCTATGTTTGCGCATGGGAGAGGTGTCATTGCAGATATTGAGATATGGCACAAGCGCATTGGGCACGTGAATATACAAAGGCTGAAATCTATGCAAACGAAAAACATTGTTGCAGGTTTGCCTAAATTCAGAGTTGAGGGAATGCAAAAGGTATGTGAAGCATGCCAAATGGGTAAGCAGGCCAGACATGCATTTCCCAAAAATGCTAAGGTGAGCAGAAGACCTTTGGAAGTGATCCATTCAAATGTTTGGACAACCAAAGCTGCTTCTATTGGTGGATGCCATTATTATGTGACGTTTATTGATGACTACACTAGGAAGGTGTGGATTTATTTTATGAAGCACAAAAGTGAAGTGTTCAGCCATTTCAAGGCTTTTAAGGCCATGGTTGAAAAAGAGAAAGGTGTGCATATTAAAGTGCTAAGATCTGATGGAGGGGGAGAGTACTTTTTAGAAGAATTTTGTGAATATCTAAAAGAACAGGGAATTCAAAGGAAGTACTCATGCAGGTCTACCCCTCAGCAGAATGGGGTTGCAGAAAGGAAGAACAGGCATATTGTAGAAGTAGGACGGGCGATCCTAAATGAGAAAAACATGCCTGATTATTTTTGGGCTGAAGCAGTAGCAACTGCTGCTTCTATTATGAACAGAACCCCCACTGCAGCTGTCCATGGCATGACGCCTGAAGAAATGTATATAGGCCAAAAACCAGATATTTCTCACTTGAAGGTATTTGGTTGCATAGCTTATGTTCATGTTCCTGATGAGAAGAGAACAAAGCTAGATCCAAAGGCAGAAAAATGCATCTTTATTGGATATGCTCTGCACCAGAAAGGGTATCGCTGTTATAACCCTTCCACCCGCAAAATGCAAGTGAGCAGAGATGTTGTTTTTGATGAGATGAGCAGCTGGTATGCACCAACTGTTATGGTAGGAGATGCAGATGCAGGAAATGGGAATGCTGCAATAAATGCAGAGCACTAATCTCAAGCCTTGAGTGGACCCAGAGAGTCCTCTACTAGTGGATCTAATGCATGGACAGGGAGATTGAGATCTACTGAATCGTCACATGGCAGCCCTGATAGTGTTGTGCAGGTATCACATAAGGGAAAAGAAAAAGTAGACCATGCTCCAGTGTTTGATGTGTCTGCTGGTAGCTCTCATGTTGATGGAGAGTCAAGCGGCTCTGAAATGAGCCTTGATGAGGAACTTGGGATTCCTTCTGTTGTTACACCTGGTGCAAGGAAAAGCAGGCATGATTTAAAGACTCCTGCAACTGATCCAGTTGTACGGAGGTCCACTCGTATTAAGTATCAAGTTGACAGGCTGAGATATGATGGGTATACAGCACATCACTATGCTTATATGGTCAAGGTTCTAGAGGAGCCAGAGCCCACATGTTTTGAGGATGCAGCAGGGCATAAAAATTGGGAAGCAGCTATGGATGAAGAGATGGCTGCCTTGGATGCAAACCACACTTGGGATTTGATGCCTTTGCCTCATGATAAGAAGGCTATTGGCTGCAAGTGGGTTTACAAAGTAAAGCACAATGCTGATGGGTCTGTTAGCAGGTACAAGGCAAGATTGGTTGCCAAAGGTTTTGCGCAGACATATGGAATTGACTATGAGGAAACTTTCAGCCCAGTTGCAAGGATGGCAACCGTGAGAGCAGTAATTGCTATGGCTGCTGCAAAGGGATGGTCTTTGCATCAGATGGATGTGAAAAATGCCTTCTTGCATGGTGATTTGCAGGAAGAGGTTTATATGATGCAGCCAAAAGGTTATGAGGATAATTCACACCCCGATTTTGTATGCAGGTTGCGCAAAGCCTTGTATGGCTTAAAACAGGCGCCGAGGGCATGGTCAGACAAGATAGGGCAATATCTTGTCACTATTGGATTTTAGATTTCCAATTCAGATTTTTCACTTTATGTGAAAAGGACAAACAGAGGGATTGTGCTTATAGTCATCTATGTTGATGACTTGATTATTATAGGTGATAGTGATGCAGACATTAATGAAGTGAAGCTGCTATTGAAGCAGAAATTTGAGATGAAGGATTTGGGAGAGCTACGTTACTTCTTGGGCATTGAGGTTATTAGATCCCCGAGTGGGATATGGCTGTTGCAAAGGCAATACGGTTTGGACATGCTGTCCAAATATGGGATGACAGGCTGTAAGCCTATCTCTGTTCCATTGGAGCAGAATGTGAAGCTCAATGCAGAGACAGGTGAGCTTCTTGAAGATATTACTATGTACAGGCGCATAGTAGGTAGCTTGATTTACATGACTATAACCAGACCAGATTTGAGCTATGCTCTGTGGGGCTGGTAAGTCAGTTTATGCAGGCACCGAGGAAGCCACATTTGGATGCGGCTAGGCGCATACTGCGGTATGTGAAGTCCACATTGCATTATGGACTGTTTTATGAAGCTGGGTGTGCATTACAGGTACATGGATGATGAAGCATCCCGAGCTTGGGATCAGTATAGAAACCTTCGTCAGAGAAATTTGTCAATGGCAGAATACATTGATAAGTTTCGAGAGAGCGTAATGAAGATTGATGAACCCTTACCTCAATAAATCCAAGTAAAAGATTTCATATTTGGATTGAATATCGGATTAAAATGGAAGTTCGAGCTAAGTATGCGAACACGTTGGATGATGCAATAGCCATAGCCGTGAACTATGAAGATGCCAAGGGCAGCAGGCCAAGTGGGTTTGCGCAGGTCAGAACCCAGTATAGGTACCAGAAGAAATCTGGGTTTAAGAACAAGTGGATTAGTAACGGGAATGGTTCTTAGCCGAGTGGTCAAGCCAAGCAGGCTGCTGACTGGGCTGGTAGTGTCTCAGACAGGAGATCTACTAGTGGTTTTATGTTTTCCCTTGGGAGTGCTGCCATCAGTTGGAGCAGCAAGAAGCAGCCAACAGTTGCCTTGTCGAGCACAGAGGCTGAGTACAGGGGTGCAGCAATGGCTGCATGTGAGGTAGCTTGGTTACGGAAGCTACTTGCAGATATGGGACAGTCAGTTCATGCAGCAGTTGTCATTCATTGTGACAACATTAGCAGCATCATGCTTGCTAATAACCCAGTTTATCATTCTAGAACGAAGCACATTGAGGTGCATTATCACTTTGTGAGAGAGAAGGTTCTAGCTGGTGAGATTGATCTTGTCTATGTCAGCACTGAGGAGCAGGTGGCTGATATTTTTACGAAGGCATTGGGTACTGAGAAGCTTCGCAGATTTAGGAGCTTGCTTGGTGTACGTGAGATGGATTTGAGCTTGAGGGGGAGTGTTGAGATATCAAGCTCTACCCCCGATATATCTCCTGGATGACTATCATTTATGTCACCGCCTATGTTAGTTGTACTCGTGGTGTAGTTAGACTACCACGTATGTTTTTGGTTTGGGTTCACATATGAACCACGTATTCTAGGTTTTGACATATAGGGTATTTCCCTCTTCTATTGTATTGTTGTTGTGTGCAAAAGTGAAGAAAGGCTTCACCCTCCAACCGTGTGTCCTCTCTCTTTTGTGTGTTGTGAAGAAAGCTGCACTTGAGTCTCCTATCTCTCTCCCTCATTCTTTACAAGCCTTTCACAACAAGACAAAGCAACTATAGACGCACCTGATAGACACACAAAATAGCGGGCGCGTCTATAGGCACAAATAGAATTAGTGAAAATATGAGCATGTCTATTAGCGTGTCTAATAGCATGGTTATTAACACGTTTGCACTATCTTTTAGATGCGTATTTAGACGTGTTTATAAACGCGCAACAGAGAATACAGAGAGTTAAATTTTACTGTAGGATGATAAATGTGCATCACTGCTTTTGAAACATTGCCCATGATTACCAAAGCACATAATCTTAATAAAAATATCAATGCTTTTTGGCAAACCCACATAATATACAAAAATTAAGTGAGGTGAGGAGAATGAGACAATATATAAAATAGTTTTGCCAATATCAATCATGGGCTACGGTTCGTCTCATCCTCAAGGAGATCAACCCTTGCCAAACTATCTACTTCAATATCCAAACCAATGTTGAGATCTACAAATACATTCAGCCCACTACTGCTTGTGCTACTGTGCTCATCGAAATCAGCATCACCAAGGCTTGTCCTCATAGGTAATGGCCTGAATATCTCTATCCCCTATCTCATGATCATCCTCCTCTCTCGTATCACGATCATCATCACCTCCATGGCCATAATTATCCTCCATATGCTCCATATTAGTAAATGTATTATACATCACTTTGGAACGTGGCGTAATAGGTATAACGTGCCACCACCTATTATTATCCACCATTGGTTGATAGACAACCTAATTTAAATACAAATACAATCATGTTATTTTCCTTGCATCGAAGGTACCAAATATTAAAAAGTGAGTATTTTTATATATGGGTACAGTAACTGTTCACATTGTTGCGGTAGTACTAGTGTGTCCTTACTACTTTGCCAAAACTTTGTGGAGGCAATAGTTACAAAGCCACTTGCATGGCATTTGATTGTTGCATTAAGGCCTCTTTCCACCACTTCCTTAAACCACTTGACATCCAAAACATACACAAAGAAGCGTTGAAAGTCAAGCTTAATAATATCTTGGATTATGCCACAATAATCATCCATGGCTGCATTGGCTCCCTCAAAGCTAGCAATGACGCCACAATCCTGTGTGTTTCTCTTATCATCAATCCGTTGTGTCTGAAAATGCTTGCCCTCACACCATATAGCATTGAACATAGTACACTACACCAAGACAAAATCAATTGAATAAGCAATCTAAATTGTTGAAAGCTCCTAACTTATGCATAACATTCTATATACCAACCTTTTGCATGTATCCTCTAGCATACTCCCATTCTTCCATTGTGATATGCATCCCTCTTTGCCCTCTCCATTTCGTCAAGTAGCCAATCCACATGAATATCCTTTGGAAGTGCTCTTAGATGCTAAGGGTATGGCACAAAGATTCATGGTGTGTATGAAAGAGGGCCCTTTCTCCTTGTCTTCGTGCCTTTGCATCCTCGTATCTTGTCACCCATCTTTTCATCACATCACTATTAAGCATGCAATAGAGGTTGATATTATTAAGCAACTCCGTGTCCATTATTTTGCTCCGTCCTTTCCCTTGATACACAATAGAGTTCATCCTTATGTCTTCATCATCTCTCCATAGTCATGGGAGAGAGCTATCCATATCAACAAGAAACTCAAAAATATACACAAGTGGCTCTTGTACCAACCAACCCTTGGCCATGCTACCTTGGGGCCTTGGCCTCACAAAACCCTTCAAGGTCTTCATGAAGTGCTCAAGGAAGAACAACCATCGTGCATGTACAGTGCTGCATATCACAATCTCATCCGCCAAATGCACTATGAGATGTAGTTGTCTTGTGAGAATAGAATGTGGAAAGGTCTCCTCCACTAACCAAACCACCTCCACCGACATAACTCGAGCATCCTCAAGCATGGTGGTATCTATTTCCTTTGAGCTCACATACCTAGAAAAAAAAAGTGCACCATATTAGCAAGATGAAAACCTTGCATGGAGCATTGATACGCTTCACATTTTGTATAGTGTAAAGTATCTCACAAGCTCGCCCATCTTGTAAATACAATCCTTCACATAGTTCGATGCACTACAAGAAATGCTAGTAGGTAGTATGAACTAAACACAAGTAAACACATGAGTGATGGTTGATTAGTTGCTTCTATACTCACAAATTTGGAAGGAAAAAGAGATTATGCCAAGTCATACTTACTTGGAGCATCTTGTGCCAATCATGACATTTCAAACCATATAATTGCTCTACACCTCTTTTCTTGCTCTTTGTGAAGTCCCCCTTCAAACACCTCATGCATCCAATGGGAGTACGAATTGTAGTGATAGCTCGCTTCACCGCCACCATCTCTAGCTTTGATAACTTCCATGGTGCACTCATTAAATTTTCTCCTATGAGTATCATGATTGTCCAAACGTCTCTAGTCTATGGCCAAATCCTCTCTTGTCTATGGCCTATAGAATTGTGATTTACTATAGCTTTACACTGCCATGGTTAACACGCTTCAATATTGGCAAATCGTTCCTCTTGTGCATGCCACCCATGGCCTATAGTGGAAAATTGGCAAAGTATCTTCTATTATTTGTGTGATAGCCTAGCTAACTCCTAGCCTTGGATTGAGGTCACTCGAGCATTGTCTTTTATTACTTTAGGACCAGGAGACGAGGTTCAAAGATAGGATGTGAGTAGTCTAGCAGATAAGAAATATTCTAAATTTTGGCAAGTTTTGAATTGCTCTTCTCAATTCCAATAGACTAGAGAACTATTCAATAATGATCTGGATCTCAATTGTCATACAGCTATATGCATGCTCTCCAAAGCATACTTTTGGCTAGCTCTCCATGAGTGTTCTCTATGTGTAGATATAGCATGACATTTGTAAAGCAATAAGGCTTGTGAGTAAGTTTGATTCTAGCAACTTAGATTGAACAAGTTTCTTGATTAGTCTCTTAATTCATTGTGAGTGGACTTCCTTCTGAAATCATGCCTAGAACCATCTATCATATTGTTAGTTGCTCTAGCTATCTATATTTCTTTTACCAACACTACAAGGCATAGGCCATTTTCCGATGAAAATACTGACGCTTTTTACATTAATTTTTTTTTTTCACGGGTGCAAACGTCGCTATAAAAGTTGCTAAAAGTGTCGGAAAAGAACCGTCACTATAAAGCGTCGCTATATAGCGACGATGATAAATGTCACTATATAGCGACACTGTTAATCGTCGCTATATAGCGACACTGAGAAACGTCGCTATATAGCGATGATTAACAGAACTAAAAAAAAAGGATTAGTGGGGCTAAACAGGGCTTACTATGGCCCTGTTTAGCCCCACTAATCCTTTTTTTTTTGGGTAATTACAAAACAAAGTTTTTTTATAACAAAATTTCCCTTGCGAAAAGGGTGATACAAAATCGCTCAAATGAAATGATCTAGCAACAAAAGCATATACATGTCGAACATATACAACATTGTTTGTTACAAAATTACCCTTTCGAAAGGGCGATACAAAATTGCTCAAAGGAGCGGATATACAAAATGACATACAGGGCGAAGAAAATGCTACTACCACTACTACTACTACTACTCATCCGAATCCGAATCGTCCTCGTCTTGTTGGCATGTTCCTTGGTCCTCGTGAGCTGCGCCTTCTCCCTGATCCTCGTCACGTGCGTCTGATCCCTGGCCCTAGTGATCGCTCACCTCCGATGATGGGACGCTTGAGCTTTGACCTTAAGAGTGAACCATATAAATCGAAAATTAGATTGGAACTTAAAGAATAAAACAATTTAAAAAGTGAGATTACAAGTAGGAGTAAACTTATACCATGCGAGCAGCCACCTCAGCCCAATCGACCGTCGCTCCCATTTCCTCTTGCTCAATAAACCACGACTTTGTTCCTATCCAAAATGCGTGTCGCGTCTCTGCATCTGTAGGAAGATGACCCATCGTAGCTTGCTGTGGATCCAATTTACGAGAGTTAGAGTTAGCTAAAGTGCATGTAATATGTAGTAAAACAAATAGAACAATACATTAAATGAGAAGAAGTAGACTTACCACGGTTGCCTCGAACGCCAACCGTCTGCTTGCACCAAAGTGCGAAGTACTTACAACGTCCAGCCGTCTCTTTGCAGCCCTCCTCTGACCCTCGAACAATTCGGGATGGTCCCTATTCTGCTTCTTGAAGAACTTCCAATCAGCTTTGTCTGCCCAGCTGGGTTTAGCCAACCCCTTTGTGATGGAAGTACGCAAGGTTGATCTACGATGCTTCAAGACCAAACCCATGCGCTCTCGCATATAATCCTCATTAAAATCCCAATTTGGTGGGTTAGGGTATTTTTGTTTTAATTCATCGATGACCGCCTACTTCTTTTGGCCATCTTGATACTGCCAATCAGTAGCAATGCCGCTCTTGAAGTGATGGCTCATCAACTTCCTCATGGTGGCCATCACTGCTTTGCCCTTTCTATCTTCTATTATCTCTCTGGCAGCTGTGATTTGATAGGAGAGATACTCTGATGAGTAAGGAGGACTGATGGTAGCAGAGTCAGAAGGAGTGGAAGCTGTGCGAGCGCTTCCGAAGCAAGGAGTAGCAGTGGGAGTAGGCGAGGGAAAGGGACCTGACTGATACTGTGTCTTCGGACCAAGTGGAGACCTGTAGGAATGTGAGTGTGCTGACTTGTCTACATCTCCCGAGTCAGCACAACATAAGCTACCCTTCCTACTCTTCCTTATGAGAGGCATGCGCAGGTGATGACCCCTCGGTCGAAGGGGCATGAGGGAACGGCTGGGCAGTACGTCCAGTAGTCGGTTTAGGGGAGGGAATTGCTGAGGTCCTCTGAGATAGCAGAGAGAAGAATCTCGCTGCTTCCTCATCGCTCATCTGCGCTACAAACTCATCGGGACTCCCGACAAAGCCATGCGCGGCTAGCAAAGGAGTTCCCCGAGGGGTAGTCGCAGTGCTACACGGAAGAGGAGTCGGAACAGGGGTAGTCGTAGTGCTAGGTCCGAGAGGAGTCGGACCAGGGGTAGTCCTCGGGGTAGTTGCCTGAGAGGAATCAAAGTCCTCTGAAGCATATAGATCGTGAGCTCTCCTCTTGCGAGGCTGTACGTACTCGTCGGATGAGCGACGTGATCCCATGTCTAACATAGACACAAACACGAAAACAAAAAACAAAAAAACAAACATAAGCATAGGCATAGGCATAGGCATAGGCAAAGAGGGAGAGAAGAGGAAGAAGAGGAAGAGGAAGAGGAAGAGGAAGAAGAGGAAGAGGAATCTAAAGAAGAGGGAGAGAAGAGGGAAAAGACAAGGGGGAGGAGAAGAGCAAGAAGAGGGAAAGGAAAGAGGGAAAGAAGAGGAGAGAAGAGGGAAAGGAAGAGGAAGAAGAGGAAGAAGAGGAAGAAGAGGGAGAGAAGAGAAAGAAGAGAGAAAGAAGAGGGAAAGGAGAGGGGAAGAGAGGAGAAGAGAGAAGAAGAGGAAGAAGAGAGAAAGAAGAGAGAATAAGAGAAGGGGGAAAGAGAGAATAAGAAAAGGGGGAAAGAGAAGGGAAAGGAAAGAGGGAAAGAAGAGGAAGAAGAGGGAAAAGAGGGAAAAGAGGAAGTGGACGAGAAGAGGAAGAAGAGGGAAAGGAAAGAGGGAAAGGAAAGAGGAAGAAGAGGGAGAGAAGAGGAAGAAGAGAGAAAGAAGAGAGAAAGAAGAGGGAAAGGAGAGGGGAAAAGAGGAGAAGAGAGAAGAAGAGGAAGAAGAGGGAGAGAAGAGGAAGAAGAGAGAAAGAAGAGAGAATAAGAGAAGGAGGAAAGAGAAGGAAGAAAAGGAAAGAGGGAATAAGAGGGAAAGGAAAGAGGTAAAGGAAAGAGAGAAGAAGAGGGAAAGAGAAAAGAGGAAAAAAGAGACATATGCTCATGCTTATGCATGAGCATATGTCTACTTCTCTTATGCTCATGCATAAGCATAAGCATTCTTATGCTCATGCTTATGTTTATGCATGAGCATAAGAGAAGGGGGAAAGCGAGAAGAAGAGGGAAAGGAAAGAGGGAAAAAGAGGGAAAGAAAGAGGGAAGAAGAGGGAAAGGAAGGAGAGATTGGAAAAGAGGAAAGAGGGAGAGAAAGAGAGAAGGGGGAAAGAGAGAATAAGAGAAGGGGGGAAAAAGAGACATATGCTCATGCAAATGCATGAGCATATGTCTACTTCTCTTATGCTCATGCATAAGCATAAGCATGAGCATATGTCTCCTTTTCTTATGCTCATGCTTATGCTTAAGCATAAGCATAAGAGAAGGGGGAAAGAGAGAATAAGAGGGAAAGGAAAGAGAGAAGAAGAGGGAAAGCGAAAAGAGGAAAAAAGAGACATATGCTCATGCTTATGCATGAGCATATGTCTACTTCTCTTATGCTCATGCATAAGCATAAGCATTCTTATGCTCATGCTTATATTTATGCATGAGCATAAGAGAAGGGGGAAAGAGAGAAGAAGAGGGGAAGGAAAGAGGGAAAAGATGGAAAGAAAGAGAGAAGAAGAGGGAAAGGAAGGAGAGATTGGAAAAGAGGAAAGAGGGAGAGAAAGAGAGAAGGGGGAAAGAGAGAATAAGAGAAGGGGGAAAAAAGAGACATATGCTCATGCGAATGCATGAGCATATGTCTACTTCTCTTATGCTCATGCATAAGCATAAGCATGAGCATATGTCTCCTTTTCTTATGCTCATGCTTATGCTTAAGCATAAACATAAGAGAAGGGGGAAAGAGAGAATAAGAGTTAAAGGAAAGAGAGAAGAAGAGGGAAAGAGAAAAGAGGAAAAAAGAGACATATGCTCATGCTTATGCATGAGCATATGTCTACTTCTCTTATGCTCATGCATAAGCATAAGCATTCTTATGCTCATGCTTATGTTTATGCATGAGCATAAGAGAAGGGGGAAAGAGAGAAGAAGAGGGAAAGGAAAGAGGGAAAAAGAGGGAAAGAAAGAGAGAAGAAGAGGGAAAGGAAGGAGAGATTGGAAAAGAGGAAAGAGGGAGAGAAAGAGAGAAGGGGGAAAGAGAGAATAAGAGAAGGGGGAAAAAAGAGACATATGCTCATGCGAATGCATAAGCATATGTCTACTTCTCTTATGTTCATGCATAAGCATAAGCATGAGCATATGTCTCCTTTTCTTATGCTCATGCTTATGCTTAAGAGAAGGGGGAAAGAGAGAATAAGAGGGAAAGGAAAGAGGGAAAGGAAAGAGAGAAAGAAAAGGAAAGAGGGAAAAAGAGGAGGAAATAGATTGAAGGAGGGAAGAAGGAAAGAGATTGAGGGGAAGAGAGGGTTCCTACGCCCATCAGGCCAATGCAAATAACAAAAATAATAAATGGAAGAAAGAGGAAGCACTTGACAAAATATGAAGAGGGGAGAGGAGAAGAGTGGAGATGAGGAGAGAGGGCACAGCTAGAGAGCACACCACAAATGACTAACTGTACACTAGAATTAGTTGAAAAAATAGAATATATACAAACCCTTTTAGGGTTAGGGTTAGGGAATCTAACCCTTTCCTTTATAGCACTCTATAAGGTTAGTGCTATGCACATATGATCACGTGATGGTGCTATGCACACATGATCACATGATGTTGAGCGTGAACTCTCAACACCTTCACTCAAGATCAACATCATGAAGTAGGCTTTCCCTCAAGATGATTTTTCTGGGGAATCGAAGAAGGACTGAGCATTACATTCCATCACACCCCTTTAATGGGAATGTCCTTCCTCTGCATCAAACCAAGAGCTAGTCGGTGTTTCTCGAATAGCTCTTTACCGAGTGGTTTGGTAAAGATGTCTGCAACATTTTCTTTGCTATCACAATGCTGCAGTGTGATGTCACCAAGTAACACTCTTTCTCTGATGAAGTGCTCTCTGACATCAATGTGCTTTGTCCTGGAGTGATATACTGGATTTTTGGCCAATGCTTGAGCCGATTGATTATCACAATATATTGTTGTTGGCTTTAACTCATCAAAGTAATCTGTTTCTGACAATAGTCTTCTGAGCCATATAGCCTCACATGCACCTGTAGTGAGTGCTCTATATTTTGCTTCAGTCGAAGACAAAGAAACAGTTGGTTGTTTGTTTGACAACCATGATATAGCACCTTGACCAAGGAAAAATGCATATCCCTGTGTCGATCTCCTGGTCTCATGATCTCCAGCATAGTCACTATCACAGTATCCATGCAACCATGGATGACTTCCTCTATATTCTATCCCAAACTGTCTTGTACCTCTGATGTATCTCAAGACTCTTTTGGCTGCATTCCAGTGAGACTGTTTTGGATTTGCCATAAACTGTGCTAGTGAGCTTACTGCATAACAAATATCTGGCCGTGTGATTGTCAGATATATAAGAGATCCAATGAGTTGCCTGTAGTATCTGTCATTGACTGTAGGCTTTTCTGAATCTTTAGTAAGTTTCAAACTCTATTCCATGGGAGTGGCTGCAATCTTGCAATCTGCCATATGAAACTTCTTCAGGAGACTGTCAACATACTTGAGCTGACTCATGAATGTGCTATCTGAATCTCTCCAGAACTCAATTCCAAGACAATAGTGCATAAGTCCAAGATCTTTCATGTCGAACTCTGCAGATAAGTCTTGTTTTAGTTTTCTGATGAAGCTATCCTTGCTTCCTGTCACAATCAAATCATCTACGTACAAAAGTGCAATAGTAATATCGTCCCCTTGAACTTTGTAGTAGAGAATATGATCTGCATTGGACTTCATGTATCCCAGATCAGCAAAATACTTGTCAATTCTGCTGTACCAACTTCTGGGTGCTTGCTTTAAGCCATAGAGACTTTTCTTGAGATGGCAAACCTTGTTCTCCTTTCCTGGTTCAACATAACCGGCTGGTTGTTGCATGTAGATGTCCTCGTCTAGATAACCATTGAGAAATGCATTCTTGACATCGAGCTGATACACATTCCATTTACTGAGTGTTGCTAGTGATATCAAGAACCGTATGGAATCCATCTTTGCTATTGGAGCATAAGTCTCATCATAATCTTGGCCATATTGTTGTGCAAATCCTTTTGCAACTAATCTGGCTTTGTATCTCTGAATACTGCCATATCTAGATTGTACTTCACTTTGTATACCCATTTGTTGGCTATGGCCTTCTTTCCTGGTGGAAGGTCACATAATTCCCAAGTGTTATTTTTATACAAAGCATCCATTTCTTCATTCATAGCAGTTTGCCATTCGGGCTTGTCTACTGCATCTTCGAAGTACACTGGCTCTTCTGTAGCCATGATGGTAGTCATAAGAGCATAGTTGGTGGTTTCCACCTGAATTGCTTTGCCTTTCTGAGCATATGTCAATCTGGCTGGTGGTCTGCTTGCCCTAGTAGACCGTCTGAGCTGCTGTGGTGCTGCTTGGGGTGTTGCTGGCAATTCTTTCTCTTCTTCATCAACCTGTTCTGTAGATGACTGTGAAGTCGATGCTTCTATCTCCTGTGTAGGTGAGGTTTTCCATTCTGATTCCTCATCAAAGATTACATCTTTGGAGATAATGACTTTGCGGTTGATGGGATCATACAATTTGTATGCTTTGCTTTCTTCACTGTAGCCAACCATGATGCATTTGCGTGACTTTGCATCCAATTTCCTGCAATGATCATCATGTATGTGGGCATATGCTATGCAACCAAATATGCGGAGATGCCCAATGCGTGGCTTGTGTCCAGTGAATGCTTCATAAGGAGTCATACCTTGTATCGGTTCGGTAGGAAGACGATTAAGCAAGTAGTTAGCTATAGCTATTGCTTCTGCCCAATACTGATTCGGAAGATGCTTTTCACTAAGCATTGCTCTAGCACTGTCTGCTAAAGTCCCATTCTTCCTTTCAGCTCTTGCATTTTGCTGAGGAGTATCTGCACATGTGAATTGTCTTCGAATGCCGTGATTTTTGCAAAAGTTCATGAATGCTGAAGACATGTATTCACCTCCTCTGTCTGATTTCATGACCTTGATCTTTTTGCCTATTTGGTTTTCTACCATGGCTTTGAATTCTTGAAATTTGGCAAACACTTCAGATTTCTCTTTCAGAAAGTAGACCCAACAATATCTGCTGTAGTCGTCGATGAAGGTCAAGTAATAAAGTGAACCATTGATGCTGCGAGTCTGGGCATAATTCCATACATCTGTATGAATCAAATCAAGAATACCTCGTGCACGAGAGGTACTTCTGACAAAGTTGGTTCGCTTTTGTTTGCCGAAACAGCATGCTTCGCAAACTTTTCCAAGAAACTGTAGCTTTGGAATCCCAATTGCCATATTCTGATTCCTGAGATCTAACAAGTACTTGAAGTTGACATGACCATATCTCTTGTGCCATTTTGCAGATAGTGGCATCTGTTGAACCGGATTCGGTGTATTGTCTGCTGTGTAGATGACATTCTTTTGACCTTCTAATGGCTTCATTTCTGTGAACCATTCCTGATGATTTGTCATATGAGATGATGTACCGCTGTCGATGTACCAAGGATCCTATTCCACTTGGTCGACTTGATAGCTGAAATCCTCTTTGGGATTGAAATCAGTGTCTAGGTGCATTGTATCAGTCTGATGCAATTCCTCACTTGCAAGAAACATATTTCCATGTTCATTTGCAAAATGACTGTGACTAGAATGTCCACCACGATGATTTCCTCTTCCTCTAGAATTCCCTCGATTACTGCTGGATTGACCACCTTGGTCATACTGCTTCTTGCGGCAATCTCTTTCATAGTGTCCAAACTTGTGACAGTAGTTGCACTGGATGTTTGACACATTGGTGGATGCATTCCCTCGTCCTTGGAATCTTCCTCGGTTGGAATGATTTCCTCTTTGCTGATTTTGAGCTGATTTTGATGTTGCTGAGGATGATGCTGATGCTGATTTTGATTTTGTTGATGATGACCACTTTTCTAGTATGATCTACCTCTGTTTCTGCCTTTGCCTCTGCTTCTGTCTGAAGCTGTGAATGCCTGATCATTAGAATGACCTTTACATGCTTGAATGGCCTGAGTCCTGAGTTCTTCACCAAGTAGAACTGACTGAAGTTCTTCCAGTGTTGGAATTTGCCGTTGGATGGCAATACTCTGGACTAGATTCTCATATCCTTCTCCTAGTCCATTCAAGATTACTTGAACCATTTTTGCGGGATTCATAGTCTCTCCTGCTGCTGCAAGTTGATTGTTGTAGTCTTTGATGCGAAGTACATAAGCATGACCAGTTTCACTGCTGTTGCGGAAACTCTGGTTGATCTGGTTTCTCAGGGTGAGAATCGTGGATGTGTTCTTGGACTCGTAGAGAGCTGCGAACATATCCCATGCTTCTTTTGATGTCTTGACTGTGTTGAGCTGTCCTAGCATGACATCTTGCACATTCTGCTTGATCAGGTGATAGGCATACTTGTCTTTCTTATCCCATTCTGCTTGAGCTCGGGCAATGGCAGGATCTGCTACTGGTGCGAAAACTGTTTGTGTAGATGTAGATCCCGATGTAGATCCCGTTGCTGGTGCTGTGACAACAGATGGAGTAGAGCTACTGGTGGCTGGATCGGCAAATGGTCTAGGTATAGATCCATCGACATACTCCCATTTGTCCTGAAGCACAAGAATGGTCTCCATTTGGTATTTCCATGTACCGTAATTGGAGTTGTCTAACTTAGCAGATGCCTCCAGATTGAGGTTGCTAGTCGACATGGTGCAAACAATGTACTCAAAAAGTGTCCTGGAAAACTCTGTATGAATCAACTGCAAATATACTGAAGATGCCAAGTGAAATCTCTGTACCATCGGTGAAGATAGAACTGCAGTATATAAGATCTGATCTATGTTACAAGGCTTGTGGCAATGATGCCGGGAATAGCCAAGAGGCTTTACAAGGCTAAAAATGATGTGCACGATGCGGTGAGATAGCCAAATAGGCTTTACAATGGTGGCATGTGTGTGTGAAATCAAATGATATCTGCCCACTGAATCAATCTGCAATGCCTCTGAACTCTGAAGTCTGCTCACTGAACTGATGAACGTAAGGTTTCAGGTAATGTAATGATGTGAAATCGGATGTGAGCGTATGGACTGACTCCGAGTAGGTACTAGTCGGGAATTTCGGGCATGGCTTAGATTGGCAACTTGGGGAAATTCAAAGCGTCCCCTCTATGGCGATCTAGTCTACTCTGATCTAGATCTAAACCAATCGTTGATCGATGAAAGAGCAGCAAATAATTCCTTTTCTTTTGTTCTTTTTAAGTGCTGTGTCAGATGCGTCGATGTAGAGGCAAATGTGCGTGAAGGAAGTGGTTTTGTCGGCGAGGCACAAATGTGAGTGTAACTTGCGCCAAAATGTGCGCGTGATGTAACGAGCACGTAGAGCACAAAAAACCGAGCGACTTTCCTTTTTGGAGCACCCTCAAATTCTTCCTGGATCAAGAGATTTGACTTGATCTAGGTGGAGGGGCAAAAGGAGTGCAAATGTGCTCAATGATGATGTGTCACTGTGAGTCGCATGTAGTGATGATGTGGCACTGTGTTTAGCAAGAGGTGTGCCAGTGAAGCTCTGTGCTGAGGTGGCAGGAGTGTGCACATGCAGTGTGTGCACAGTGTGCCTGGCAAGAGACTGTGCCTACAGGGGTCAGTGCTGAGGTGGCACTACTGATGTGGCAGAGGTGACATGGCAGTGATGACATGGCCTGATGATGTGGCCTGATGATGTGGCCTAGTGACATGGCCTGATGACATGGCACTGATGATGTGTCACTGATGACATGTCATTGATGACATGGCAGGTGACGTGGCTGATGACTTGTCACTGATGACATGTCAGGTGATGTGGCAGTTGGTGATGACGTGGCTTGATGATGTGGATTACTGACGTGTCAATGCTGACATGGCAGTGTGGATAAGCTGATGACGTGGCAGATAGGATTGACACATGGCAAATTTTGAGATGCTTATCTGCCATGTGGCAGATAAGATGACGTGGCGCATGGGCCACGTGTCAATTTTTGGAATGCCGGAATCCACCAAGATTCGGACGGAATCTTCCGGATTCCGTCATCTTCTCCGTCGATGGAGGTGGCCTGTTGGGTCTCATGGCCCATTAGAGGCACAATCGATTAGAGATCTGGAGGAGCCGTCGAAGGAGCTGCATGAAGGAGGGCCATCTGAGACCGCACATGTCTACTAGAGCAGTCGGGCGCTTGGGCATGCCGTTGTTGTAGAGGTAGATGGAGCCGGTCATGACTGTGTAGTCGATCATCGGAGATCAACTTTGGAGCTCGTTGAAGGCTTTTGGAGCGTGGCATTACGCTTGGAAGCTGTTGTATGAGTCAAGGAAACTTGGCGAGGCATGCTGTCATAGGAGCCGAGCGTCAGAGCCTTAGAGCCCGTTGGCTCGTGAACCATCACTGTAGATGCCCATCAAGCTATTGAGTCGCTATGAAGATCATAGGTGGTTGATGATGGTTGGTTGGAGAGATTCGTGGGCAAGGTCGTTGCAGTTCGGAGTAGCCACGTATGGAGAGAGCTATGAAGGGATAGTTGCTAGTCACTGGAGGACTCAGAGGTCGCTAAAGCTGGCAGCTGAGCGTAGGAAGCTGTTGTGTGCACTAGAGTAAAGAGCTAGCCGGTGAAGTGGCTAGTGCTGGCAGAAGCTCAGGTCGTTAGAGCTGCTAGTTGAAGAGGCTACCTGTGAGAAGGAGCTTGCTACTAGAGATCTACCTTGTATGTAGTTTGTAGGGGAAGCAATGGCTTGCTCATTGACGTGCTGCAAAAGCGCTGTAGATAGGAGTCGACTGGGACATCCGAGATGGAAACGCTTCAATAGAAGTGGAGGCAAGTCGAGCTGCTGCTTGCAGGTCAAGTGAGTTGAAGCAGTTGCAATCTTTCTCTTTCTCTCTACAAAGGTCCTCTCTCAATTCTCACAGAAAGAATAGAGACTCTTCCTCAATAGAACTCTCATGAAGTGTATGATCTCTCCCTATCTCTCTCTTAGAGTACTATCTATCTCTCAAGAACTAGATCTCTCACAAAACAAGTGAACGGAAATCTTCAACTCAATGGACAAAATTTTCTCTATCACTCAACGGAAGTGAAAGAACACTCAATCTCTCAATCTCTCGATCACTCTCACAATGATCTCAATGCCTCAACGAAAGGCAAGGAAGCTCTGATACCATGACAAAATATGAAGAGGGGAGAGGAGAAGAGTGGAGATGAGGAGAGAGGGCACAGCTAGAGAGCACACCACAAATGACTAACTGTACACTAGAATTAGTTGAAAAAATAGAATATATACAAACCCTTTTAGGGTTAGGGTTAGGGAATCTAACCCTTTCCTTTATAGCACTCTATAAGGTTAGTGCTATGCACATATGATCACGTGATGGTGCTATGCACGCATGATCACATGATGTTGAGCGTGAACTCTCAACAGCACTTACCTGAAATAGTATGTCCCGCTCGGTGTTGTGGACTGGCCCTACAAAAGAGAGGAAACATACCATTTTTCAAATAAGATGTTAGAGGAAGGAGGAGATTACAAAAGTAACTTCTTGAAAGGAGGAGATTGAGGAGACAAGGAGAAAGAGAAGGAAGAGAAATACAGAAAAGAGGTGAGTCTTCTTTCTTTCTTGAAATCTCGTTTTTTGTTTCAATCCTTTGAAAACAAGCATGAAAACTAGTTACAGGTTTAGCAATACAAGGAGAAGCACTCACAAAACTAAAGCTAACAAATAAATAACCTACATTCAAGTTGAAACAAACTCATCTCTTGAAGAACTTCCTTTCAAAAAACCAAAGAGGGAAAAGGGTAGAGAGGGAGTACAAGAGCTAGGAGAAGGGTGAGGAGTGGAGAATAGAGTGGGAGGTTGTCGGAAATAGATGGGAGGTCGTCGAAAATAGGTGGGAGGAGAGATTGCCTTGCTTACTTGAGAGATTAGAGAAGGGGATAAAGAAAGCGCCGCGTGACAGGAGTCTCGGGTTTTAGCCCACAATGTTGCTATATAGCGACGCTTTTCCATCGCTATATAGCGACGTTTTTATAACAGAGGAAAAAGTCACTATATAGCGACGCTTTAAGTCACTTTTTGTTATAGCATGAAGGGAAGCTCATAGATGCTATTTTATAACTGTTAATATCTCTTCTTCATGCTTATGTTGTGATTTTATAGGTGTAGATGGAAGGGACAAGTGGAAGCTCATCCGATGATGCGCCAATGCCCGGGAGCACGAAGTGGCTTACGGAGAGGTTATACTGTCATTGCACTCATTGCAAGCGAGAAGTACGACATCAACGTCATATTATCATGCGCCACTTGCGGATGTATGGGGAGGAGCCCGAACCAGTACCCACCGTTGGTGTTGCACGTGTTGATGGACCATCAATAAGTCAAAGCTATTTAAGTTCGCAGTCTTATTGTATACCAGGAAATACAAGATCTTATATTTACACAAAATCTTAAAACAGGATGAGGAGGGTGACGAGGGTACACATATACCTTCTCACTTTCAGCAAGACTATAGTCTCCCGGATGATGACGAGGGTATGGTCGACATGATGGATTCCATTTTTAGGGGCACTACATCCCATGTACACGTGATGTCAGAGTCTGAGGTCAAAATGCAAGAGTTGCAATCAACACAATTGTACGAGGGTGCTAGGATGTCTAAACTACGTGCTTGTCTCTCAATCTTGAATCTACAAGTAAAGTATGGGTGGTCGGATACAAGTGTCTCGGCCTTAGTGAGGTTAGCTCTTGCATTACTTTGACTCATTATTTGGATATTGTTTGTTTTGAGAATCATCATTTGGATAGTGTATACCGAATCATCATTGTTTGAAGCCTATGTATGTTTTGAATTGTCATAGGTTGCTCCAGAAGATGTTGCCTGCACCAAATACCATGCCCGCATCAAGAGATGAAGCGAAAAAGATGCTAACAATGGTGGGTATGGATTATGATACCATCCATGCTTGCCGTAATGATTGTATTCTCTTTCATCATGAGCATGGAGATTTGGCTAGTTGTCCAAAGTGTGGGGAACAATGATATAGAGATGACTTGCAGGGGTAAAGGTCTTGAGACACTTTCCCATCATTGCAAGAATACAACACATGTTCCGATGCAAATCCATAGCGGAGTTGATGACATGGCATGCATCTCATCGGTCCACTGATGACACATTGAGGATTCCCGCAGATTGTGCAGCTTGGAAGCACATAGATAATCAATGGCCAGACTTTGCGAGAGAGCCATGCAACTTACATCTTGGGCTAGCCATGGTCGGCATGAATCCTTTCAGGTTACGCTCGACATCTTGGTCGACATGGCCCATAGTCGTGGTGAATTACAATATCCCACCATGGCTAACAATAAAAAAGGGACACCTCATGCTTGCACTACTTGTGCCAGGAAAGTACAAGGCAAAAAATATGGACATGTACATGGCACCTTTGATAGAGGAGTTAAAGATATTATGGAGAGGAGTGCAGGTCTTTGATATTTCCAGAGCTCCTAGACATACCAATGATATTTTGGTCAGGGGTATCTTGATGTGGACCATGCATGACTACCCAGGATATGGAGAGTGCGCAGGTACGTGGTTGTGTCTTTACATGTACAATGAGGGATTATGCTTTTATGACTCTCTTTCGCACGCATGTCTTGTACTAACACATTCATGCACGTATGTAGGACTTGTTACAAGTGGGTACCATGCTTAACCTGTTTGTGGACCGCCGGCTCTGAAATCGCTTGCACGCTACTCCAAACATATGAGGAAAAATGTTTATGAAGGTCATGCTCGATACCTTCCGCTCGACCATCTCGCACATGGAGGTCAGCTTGATCCACCACCATCATATTTGAAGGCAAGTGACTGGATTCAAGCTTGGAGGGCGAATGGAGAGGAACCTCCTCCTAGTATGAAGAGGCTATTGATCTTTCACGAGCTTCCTTATTGGGGTCAGTTACAAATCAATCATCTCTTGGATCCCATGCATATCTTCAAGAATGTGGGGGCTACTATTTGGGCACACTTGGTTGGTTCCAAAGACTTGAGAGGAGTGCGAGAAGACTTGCGTGCTATGAATAGGATGTCTCGTTTGTGGCCCCAAGTGCATGCTTCGGGAAAAGTTGTCCTCCCGAAAGCAACGTGGATCCTCTCTACGAGGGAGGAGGCAGCGGTCAAGGCAGACATTGCCTCTTTTCAAACACCGACAGGGTACATGCATTGCTTGAAAGGAGCATTTTCAAAGGACAATAACCTTAGTGGGCTCAAGTCCCATGATTGGCACAAGGTCTTATAGGTATTCTAAGTAGAATTAGTGTACCGATAATCGTGATGTGTTAGCGTAATTATTATTATGTTATATTGTTGACATGACTTCATTGTTGCTTTGATAGTTCATCCTCCCAATTACAATAAAAGGGTGCTTACAAGAAGATGTTAGAAATGCTATATTCAAGATCTATGGTATTGTGAGGTATGCTTACTATCAAATCGCATTGAATGTATTTTCTTCAATTTAAGCTGATTAATCTGTAGATTGATTATGAAAATATCTTACATGGACATGTGAAATAGGTGGATATCTCAAAAAGAGATCTCCATATCGAGCATCGAGAAGGCTAGGGTGGAATCCATCGAAGCCGTATGCTTGCTTGAGAAGCACTTTCCCTTGAGCATTATGACAACTCAAGTCCACTTGCTTGTGCACATAGTTGATGAGGTGGCTATAGCAGGTACCGTTCATAGTCGATGGATGTTTTTTCTCGAGCGGTTTATGAAAAATTTAAAGGGATTTGTAAGACAAAGAGCAAGACCAGAAGCAAGCATGGCAGGGGGATGGCTTGTGCAAGAGTCATTAGTATATATCACAGAGTTTCTTGCATCCACGGATCCCGATATGCCGCAAGCTTAGCATAACAAGGATGATGATCGCATCGTTGGCGAGGTTCCCCAAGAAAAGGGATTGAAAGAAAGATGAGCGAAGAGCAAATGGAGATATTCAATAAGTTTTGTATCCTGAATAGCCCTGAGATGTAGAAGTGGATTGAGAGATATGAAGTGGCCAAAGCAGAAAGAATAAATGCAAGGACGAGATTCAGAGTAATGTACAGGCGATCACAACCATATCCACGGGATCTGGCTCTTCTCCCTACTCACATGTCACTTGATTGGTTACAACTGGCTCTACGTAAAGCCGAACATGATGGAGAGACAATAACGAGCGCGAGCGAGAGTTATCATCTGGATGTATGGTGCATGTAAGTTTCTTACCTCTTGACGTAATTAAGTAATTATTTGTGGCAATATATGCTATAAAATAGATGCATCTTCATTGTTTTAATGATGCTCTTTTACAGTACAAAAAGTACAGTGCATTATGGTCATATGGATGACATTTTCGCGTGGAACACATCGATTCAAAGAGGGTCACGTATGATTGTGGAGTCATGGCTAACTTCACACAAGATAGCCGAGCAAGTGCTTCGGATACCAATCTTCTCTCCTCATAGTTGGATTATTGTGGAACCATACGCGACATTTATGAAGTTGATTTCAGACGATTTAGTATTTTCATTCTTGATGTAAAATGGTTTAGAACTATTTACAACGGTCCCCATGCGACAATGAGAAAAGATAGTAGCGGTTTCTTTGCAATAGACTCCACCAAACATTGGACCGATGAAAGTGATACTTTTGTTCTTCCCGAGCACTGTGAGCAGGTGCATACTAATGATTTAATTAATCGAAGCTTTCGTTTTTAAAGATCCATTGATACATGTACTTGAGCATAATTTCATATATATAATTGACGACATTTGGCACCCATCTTCAATATAGGTGGTTTTTCATCTGGATTGTTCTGATCCAAGATGGTGGTACGTGATCCAAGTTGCACCACGAAGTAAGCAAATTTTTGAAGATAGAGATGTGGATATGGAGATGCCACTACCAATGCCGGATCCAATTGATGAATCTAGCGAAGAAGATGTAGATCACCATATGAGCCAAGAGGAAGATGCGCATAATGACATCGCACGAGAGAAAGATGGAGATCACGATATTGAGGAAGAAGACAACGATCATCAAGAATCACCACACTTTATTGAAGAAGATGATCAAATACTTTTAGGTGAACGTACGATGCTAGAGTACGATGATGATATAGGAGATCAACTCGGTATAGAGTTGGAGATAGACTTGTTTGGCACCTTAGACTTGGCTCAAGATGAAACAGTTGATGTAAATGCTCTTAATTGATTTTTCTCATCTCAAACTTGGACATGAATATATGAGCTTCAAAGGCTTGATGTACATGCTCTCATTTTTTTATTCTCTATGAGATCAAACATGTATGAAAATTTAAAAAAATTTGTCATTGGAAAAAACTAACTTTTAAGGCCTATATGGAAAAAAAAACCTCTCTGGAAAACATCGCTATAAAATAGTATATCAATGTCGCTATATCGCGACACTTAAAAGTCGCTATATAGCGACTTTTGGCAAGCGTCGCTATATAGCGACGCTTTACGGAACTCACTTTTCATACCGACGATTAATGCTAAGCGGGCGCTAAACGTCGGTATGTAAACATCGCAATAGGATTCGTCTGTAGTAGTGCAAACATCCTCTTGTAGCTAGGCATCCTCTCTCGATAACCCTCTATTTCCGCGTGAGACCTAAATGCATGCCTATCAAGCATATCACAATATGCAAGAGTAATTTTCTTTTGAATTTAGAACGAGGTAGTATAAATTGAGGGAAAAAATTAAACAAGCATAGCTGGTATATGCTTCATAAGGATTGTGAACCGAGTAAGCTTACTCTTATTCGAACATTGTCATTTTTATTGTTAAGATGAAAGTAAGAGTAGTACAAGGTGAAAGCATATGATAGTAGCAATGCCACTCAAATTTCAAAATAAGATGCTGGAGACAATCTTATATCTCAAAAAAGGTTAGCATGACACGTATGAATTGATTCTAGGCATCAATTAGATGTCAATCAAAAAAGCAATTCTAAATTTTTAGAATCATCTCCAAATTCCATGAATTCCTCCAAGTCTATGGATTGTCCACCATTAATGGCAACAGTTCTCACAATTACCATATTGAAACCCTCATTGGTTTGAACATCAATAAAGAGGAAATAAAGTTTAAAAACTTTGCTTTAATTATTTTTGAGTTAATTTGCACAAGGTAATGACAAAATCCCCATTCACTTGTGGACTAAATGATTCAAAATAAGTGATCAAGTGTCTTTCAGACACATTTAGTAAAAATCAATGAGGCTAACTTGAGTGCATATGTGCATTTCATATGATTTAATCAAATGAGAAAAAGCAAACATTTTAAGAAATTCGGACATACATTATGCATAATAGTAGATCCCTATGTCTAAGGCACATCAACACACAAAAGACATATAACTCCTATTGGCAATACCAATTTAATATGTTGTCATGTAGCATCAACTTTTAATATAATAATGAAGTTACTTCTCACACCATTGGTCCGAGTAGGAAAAGCATGTATATCTTAATGAATACTTATCATTTCAAAATATACGTGGAACAATATTGCAACAAAACAATACATTATGGGAATTTTTCAAAGGCCCAATCTTAAGTAAAATAGTGTAAGTGGGATGAATTAAAAGTTAAGCTTCTATATGTACATAAATTTGTTGGACTAAGACTTCTCTACTAAAACTTCATGCACAATAATGCTCAAACTACAACCCCCGTTTGAAAATTATTTGAAAAAGGATGCAACCTATAAATGGGATATTGATTGTCAATAAGTAGCTTTCAAAAAGCTCAAAATAGCCTTGACAAGAACTTTAGTGCTACCATTATTAGATTTCAAAGAAGAGTCTTGTGGTTCACATTGATGCATCAAATTTGGCAGTTGGAGCACTAAAGATACACTTTGATAAAGAATAAGAAGCATGATATCCAGTGCAATATTTGAGAAAGTCTCTTTTCAGTCCTAAAAGTATATATCCCATGACAAATAAGGATTCATTAGAAGTAATGTTGCAGTAGTATGGGCATTTAAAAATGTTCATGTTTCTCGAATCTCTTCATCATTCTCAGGTTGTCATTAAACATATCTTGCAACATCGAAACACTTGTTTCATTAAAAAAATTTATATGGTCATCAATTTAGATCTTGGTTTATGAAAATATGCATTCATAATATTACACGGCCTAGTTACTCAAAACTAGGAAGTGAATGCACTTTCAAGGACACTAGATATAATGATAACTTCAAGTGCATTTTCAATTTCCCCCATTGCCTTAACATGACTAGGAGAGCTGGTGATTTTTTGAAATTGAAAGATTTTTTTGAAAAAATTGCATGGCTTACTCATCTTGAGAAGATAAAGCCTAGCTTGTGCCATTATGTATCATCAAACCAGAAATTGCCACAATAAAAATGAGAAAGAGATATGATGACATGCATATACCAAAACCGGTGATTAGCTCCCTTAATTATCTTAACCATGAGTACATCAGAGTGGAGTCTTGATGTTGAATGGATTTGAGAATGTATTGGGCCTTATCAAATCATCAGGTGGATAAGAGGAGAGTCATGTAGGCTCAATAGAGAGTCTAATAACTTCGAAATGTTTGCACAGTCTCTTCATTTTAAGAGTTTTATGCTCATGGTAATCTTCTCAATTTTATGGAGGGGAAGTGTTAATGTTAAGACTAGTATCCATTCCTGTAAATGGCATGGATGCTAAATCAACAATTATGTATGGTAATCAGTTAGAGTTTTTAAAGATGTAACAAAGGGTCATTTGGGCATTATCTTAATAAGTCATATTCTTGACTTAACAAAGTGCTTAATGGACTAGGCTAGGGGTCTTAGGGAGAATGAGAACATTTGGACCGTCAAATTATGTTTTGGGCATGGTTAGTTAGGCCACGTTTAATTTAAAGACTACCATGTGTAATTTAAAGGTAGTTAGAGTTAATGCTTTTAGGGCCCCACGTTGTAGATTGTGCCATTTCCTTAAAGCATGGTGCTCTTTCAAGTAGGGTGTAGCCTATGCCATTCCATTAAAGCATGGTGCTTTCTCACGGTGTAGCTAGAGTCATTGCATTTTTGCTACAGAGTCTATTTGCACCCTAGTAGGGTCTCTAGTGGCTATGACACCTATGGAATCTAAGTCCAAATCGAACAATCTGAACAAGGCGGGAATCTCACTAAGGCCTTTCCTTTGGAATGTTATTGTAGGTGCCATTGTTGGTGTGTATTATGCATAAATGTATGCAATGCAATGGTCTCTCCATTATGCGAATGAGTAAGTTGTTGGTTCTTTGAATTCTAAGTTGAAGTGAAAGTAGCCCATCGTGGTTTGTGGATTTGTTGATTATAGTGGTTTTTAAGAGGTATCTATGCTGAAGTCCCCACTACTGCCTTGCTTTCAACAAGGTGGCACAATCACTAAGTCCCCATTTAGAGAAAATGTAAAGTAGCTTGGATAAATGTTACAATTAAAATTTTCAATAACTTATTAAAGGGAAACGAAAGGTGTAGGAAAGGGAAAGAGAAAAATGCCAATAAAGATAAATGAATTTGGGAAAAGGTAGATGAGTGAAAAGAGAGGAGAGAAAATATATAAATGAGGCAATATGCCATTAAATATCAGTGGGGACGTGGCCATTCCGGAAAGAGACCCTCATTTCACATGCTTTCAACAAAGGTGGTGTCATAGAAGCTAAATAACAAAATAATTCACTACCTCTCATGTAAGGCTAAAAACTTAATCCACACAAAGTGACTCACAAAAAGACAAAAGCCTAAACCTAAAACTCATTACAATGGCCTAAGCTACCACTAACCCTAACACTAAACACCCATGGCTATGACCAAGCTAACGTTGGCTCGAAAGAACTGCGAATTATGTGAGACGATGGCCGAAACAATGACCAACATCCAAGCCATTGGTACCTCTCAGATTGAGCACTTATCACCAAACTTGCAGGCATCTTTTCTACAGATAATATCATTGGTTGTACTTGGGTAAGACATTTATAGTAACATAGTGCAACTTTTTATACACAACGCCCATGCTCTCCTTCGTTGGAAATTGCATATTGTGGAAATCCCATGCTATCGGCTGTTGATGTAGAGCCAACTTTGTCGACTACCTCCTCTACACTTGGCACCAATAATCAAGCTAGAATACTTACGTATCTATCAATACGTGATACAATCCAAACTAAGCACATGCAGAAGGGCGAGGTACCTCCATAGATTGTTGAGTCATCACTTGCTAGTATTAGCAACGGATTCAGTTGGCTAGAAATACACCGATAACTAGGTTTTTGGAGAGTAATGTTAGAGCTATATATAGCTTGCCCTAACTCAGTCCTCAACTATATATATGCCTATGATCTATGACTAGAATCACTTTCTTAGAAGCAACTCTTGTTTCGGTCTCTCTCCTCTTTCTCTTCCTCTCAACATGGTATCAGAGCCTGGCTATGCCCTAGCGTGACTGTTTTGAATTGATATGCAAAACTTATCAAAGATGCATCGCAAATCAATGTTATGGTCATGATTGATAAAAACGACCCGTGTGGGCTTGTTTGAAGTGTATGCATCGGTTATTTTACTGGTTGGATCACTATATTCCGATTTCAGGTAAGAAAGTTATGGTTATTTCTTTTTGCTACCTACTGTCAATAAACTTGTAGAAGAGTGTTTGGATAGGATGATGAACAGTCATAATAGAGAAGAATTGATCTAGGATATGAGAATGGAAAAGGTTCATACTTTCATAGAATCAACAATATTTGAAGCAAAAGCCAAAGCAATGAAAAAATATACTTAATGATAAGAAGCTTCCTGATGCGGTGTCGCCCTCCCGCTTTCAGTGTCCACCAGTTGATCACACCATCTTGCACTCAATATTTGCATTCCCTTAGATTTAACACACTGGCATATCATGCTTTTACATTCTAACATGAAGAAGTAAGATGCTCAATCACATATAGCAAACTTCTTTAGCTATAGGACTCCATAAAAATTTAGATGAAGAGGAGACCCAACACCCAACGGTCATGTCCATAAAAACCAAGAGCGCAGGATCGTTGTTGTAAGCGTAGTCAATATTTAGGGATCAAGGTGTTATCTAATCAATGCCAAGTAGAGTCTCAATCTTGTCATTAAGAGTAAGGTAGCCCAATCTACATGCTTTTGCAGTGATAATTATATACGTTCAATAGACCAGAAAGTTGATTGAGAAAATCACTTGCACAAAAGGTCATCTACCATATGAACTTTGATTTTTATTAGGTCAAACAAGAGTTTAGCACTTCAGCACTTGTGGTTTCATGCTGCTTTTACAAAAGTAAAAGGCAATGATGCTTCACATATATTAAGCTAGTTTTTATTTAGTGCATCCTTTACTGACCAGTTTCTTATTTAGCTCATCGCTTGCTAAGTCTTTGTGTAAGTGCTTTGCTACTCAACATTCATAGAACGTCCTTCAACCAAAGAGCTCTGTCAATATCTATACTCGGGTGCCTCACAAAACTTGATTGTTTTTCAGCAATCACTATGACATACATCTATGTGTTGGAGCTTTTCTTTGCCCATTGGTATAGAGATAAACCAACTTTCTTTAATGTTGTACATGATTAAGAACCATGATATCATTGTAGTTTAGTATAATGCTTTGTTCTTGATATTCTACTTGAAAGGTTATGTTATTTGTATTCCACTACATTCATATGCTTGGTGTTTTATTCACAATGATAATACATGTATTATTATGTTTTGCTAGCAACTTTAGCTACAGCTTCAAGTTTCCATAAATCTCGGTTAAAGAGACTTGCCAAATATTCTATATCAAGCTTTACTTTCAGCATGAGTTGATTGATTCAAAGGAGCTTCCAAAATATTTTGTATTATTTTGAAGGCTAGATTTTCTTCGATTATCTTATCATTTACTTTTGATTTCCTAAATGTTTTATGTTATTTTGAAGGTGAGAGCTACTTTCGATTATCTTATGATTTTGAAAGCAGGTTCTCTTTCATCTTTGTTAATCAAGCATGCCTATAGGCCATCCATTGTATTTGATCTGGAGTAGGCTAAATATCATGTAGGTGTTCTTGATATGCAAAAGAAAATGTCGATCTAATGTTTCTTTCTCTCTTATAAGCTAACATCTTGCTTGACTTGCTCGTCATGTATTCAACACTAACTTCACTTTCATAAGTTGGTCCATCCTATGAAAGAAAAGGACTTTCCGAATGTTTTACGTTGTTAACATTCTAACATGTTTTCTTCCAATGTTTCTTTTCTATTTAGCTTTGATATCATTACTTCTTGGATACGTTATTTCACATATGCAAAGGTGCTTCTCACATGTTTTCTTATCGTTTTCAAGGCACTCATTTATTTCCAAGGTGAGCTCATATGTTCTCTTTCATCACACTTAGTTGTTTCTCCGAGTACATGCAGGTTTGCAAAGATGCCTAGATACAATCCAATGGACTAAATGCACATTCGATACCTACAGGATGAGTATATCTACTTTGTTTTTCATACTCATCTATATTTATGAGTGCATGCAAGGTCTTGCTAAACCAATGATTTGTTCCTCCTTTGTCGATTAACTTGTTGATGACTTATGGTATGTATGTACTTAGTGGTTCAAGCAAGGCATACTTTTATTTCGCCCTTTATGTGGTGAGGTATACTTATATGTCATTCACAATGAACACCTATGGCTGACTTATTGAGTACTCATTCGACCGTGGCATCTATGGGTTACTTATTGCATACTCATTTAAACGTGGCAAGGTTCAACGTCTTTCAGGTGACAATATTTATGAACACATATGGATAATTGCTTGACTAATCATTTGGACGTGGCCTATGGCCAACTACTTGAGTACTCGTTCGGACATGGTACATGGATTATTACTAACTCCTCGTTTGGATGTGACAAATATTTACTCGTCTAGACGTGGTACATGGATTATTACTAAGTCCTCGTTTGGATGTGACACATATTCATCTGGCTTTCACGATGGACACATATGGATTACTTATTGAGTACTCATTTGGACATGGTCATATTGTGTACTCATTTGCACGTGGTAAGGTTCAACGTCTTTTAGATGAACACATATGGATTACTTCTTGAGTACTCATTTGGACATGGCACATATAGATTATTTATTTAGTATTTGTTTGGACGTGGCACATATGCATTACTATTGAGTACTTGTTTGGACGTGATGACCATTCCCGAATGCCCATTTTCTTGGTTACTTCTGGATGTTCTTTGTAATCTCGGATGCTCGTCTTCCCGATTGTTCGGTACTTTCGGATGCGAAGAGGTTGTTATTTCATTCCCGCTATGATTATGTAAGCTGTGTCTAATCCACACAAGCTTGCCTCTTGTCATACGTGCGGGGCTTATGCTCATTGTATTTCTGGTTGTTCGGTACTGCCGACTGCCCAGTTGTTCGGTACTTCTGGGATGCCCAATTGTTTGTATTTCCAGTTGTTCGGTACTTTCGACTGCCCAGTTGTTTGGTACTTCTGGGATGCTCAATTGTCCAGTACTTTTGGATGTCCGGATGCTCGTTGTGTTTCTAGATTATTGGTTCTTGATTTGCAAGATCATTATGGGCATTTCTATTGTGTTGCTATGGCTTTCTTACACTACACAAGCAACATTTCAGCCTTGGCTTTATGGACATATCAAATCCGATACTTTAGGATGCCCGAATGCTCGTTGTGTTTTTGGATTATTGGTTCTTGACTTGCAAGAACTTTATAGGCCTTCCTATTGTGTTGCTACGGCTTTCTTACACTACCCAAGAGACATTTCAGCCCTGGCTTTGTGGACATCTCAAATCACACCTCCAATATACTTATCTTTGGAGTGACCGAAGCAATTTCCTCATACACTCATCCTTGGTCCAATAGAAACGGACACTTGAATATTTGACGTGTTCAGATACATTGCATGAAATTGGTCATTTTATGTGGATAAATTGTGGAGAACATGAAGGCATGATTATGAAGGTTTGAGGAGGTTTGACCAAATTGAACTTGGAGACAACAAGCTCTACTATTTAGATGAAGAACTCAAACATCGAACTTGAAGATCTCAAGCCCTGATTATGCATCATCAGTATGTCAAACAAGTTGAGATTTCCAGGAAGCATTAGGGGAGAATTGGGGTCTCAAAAGGGCCTCGTAAGGAATGGATTAGTGAAAGATTAGTTCTCCTAATACAATCCTATGTGGAGGGGTCATAATGGAGGGTAAGTTGGTTTTGGTAGACTGTATATGGTTTTGCATGCAATTATGATGGATATGCAATTTTAGTATTAGAATATATTTAACGTGGAAGAATAGAGTGTCACTATTGGCTCAATAGTATAGTGGCAAGAGTGTGGGACCTTGAGCCAGGTGTCAACCCTTACTAGGCACCAAACAAGGCCTTAAAGTTTTGGTGGGCGCCTCCTTCATCAAGTGGCGCATTGCACACGTGTCAAGAGCGCATGAGGCACGGCTGCTCTGGTCCTCTGGCCCATGTACAGTCGCCACTTGCAGCTGCCATTTGAAACCCACTTGCAACCCCCACTTACACATACATTAAATGCACACCCCCTCTCCCCTTTTGGATTTTTGGACACATGGCATCACATGGTTCTCCCTCCCAATCCAAGTGGTTTTCTTTCAAATTCCATGGTATTTATTCTCTATTTTTCAAATTGAAACCACCTTTTTCAAATTGAAACAACCTATGGAGTAAATTCACATGCCACCTCAACATGGCATTGTCCCACACCTTTGAGCACTCTCATTGGTACACCTCAAACCCCTCTCTAATCCCTTGAAATTAGGAAACACTAATTGGGGGTGGGTTGGGGGCACACAATGTATATGGGAAATATATCCTATCATGGTTTTAGTATAAGATAATATCTGTATGTGGTATGAAATATGGATAACATAGACAAGTTTTTGTCTTCTTGCCTTTGTTATATGTGAAGGTAATGAAACCACCATCTTAGTATAAAAAAGCATTTAAGGAAATATAACTATGACTTTCACATAGGAACTTAATCCTATATGGTCATGATTTTAGTTTTCTTTCTTGAAATACTGAGAAGATGACCATTTTTTTGGGAGAGGGTGCACCATACAAAATATGATGTGAAGTCTCTTATGACCACCTACTTGGAGAAATTTGTAAAATGGCAGCTCAAAAAGAGTGAATACACATGGAGCATCTGGATACCTATGACTCAAATGTTGAGGTGCCACACGATGCACCACCCAAGGTCAACATAATTTACCATTATAAATGGCTTATGATGTTGTGACATCAATAGCAAGTGGAGCTATGCTTTGAAGCCTGCAGTCCCACAAGTAAGGATTCTATTCTAACTTGTCCTTGTTGTGGGATGGATGCAAGTGAGTGGAGATCCTTCAATATCATTCGGTATTTATCTGGAAAAAGTTGTTTAATTTATGTAAAATATTGTGTTATTCCTTCTTCATAAAGTTTATCTTGTTGATTTAAAGAAAGGATTGAGATGGAAAATGTTTGTCTTGAAATTTCTACAAACACACATGGGGGACGGAGAAGGGAGGATAATCCTCATCTATTGCCATCCATAACATTTTTCGATTCGTTTTCTTTGTCTTTTCATTTTGTCCGATTTCACAGGACTGTATATGGCATGGGGATCTAGTGAAAATGGGATATGTGGATCCCCAACTAGCTCCTTCCATTGGAGTCCAAGGATTTCTACTCATTATATCCTGCAAGGAAATTCATAAGTTCATCCAACAGCATGATTGAGGTTTGCTTTCACTAGATCCAAAAAACCAAAAACTTCTATTGATCCAATTAAGCATTACAGATTAGTGATGTATTTGGGAACTATCAGCAAAGTCTTCAGAAAATGCTCTTTCCACCTTATAGAAGCTCTCTAGAGTCATTGGTAAAATCATATCCAATAATAAGTCGCAATACGACGACTACACTAAGAAGTCTGACGGCGTTATTAAATCTTTTTACCACTATCACAATACGGAATACTTACTAGATAATAGTGGAGGAAGAAAGCATAACGCCACTGTTAGACCCATTTCCTAAAAAATTCACTCACTAATCCCATTTGAGACTTAGGAGGATAGGAATTTCCTTACACAAGATTTTCCAACACCTGATGCCATGGCCCTTAACATTAAGGATGTCTCAGTAAATCCTCTCATTCTGTGAAGGATATTTGTAGGAACATTCTCACAACAAGTAGACCATAAACTATGGTCTCTTAATGACTTGAGTATCTTAGCACCCATCACCTTTGAGATGTGGGATGTTTTGGTGGGGATTACTAAAAATTTGGATGTTGTGAGACAAGAATACAGGAACATGGCTATTGAGAAAAGACTAGCACATACGGATAACATCATCTTGACAGAGCTCTTTGCACTAAACAAACTTGAGGAGTCCTTCTATGGTTCAAAACAAGGAACTTCTGGTAGCCACAACACTACTAGCCGCACAAAAGGTACTCGAAGTTTGGAATTACATGCGGCCCTATCTAAAATGTACCTATAACAATATGGATATACAATGTTCAAAAGAACCATGCAATAGGAAATTTTATTAACCACATACAACTAGTTTATGAATGGTAGTACACTTGTGGTTATAATGCAGTACTCCTTCATTCATTGGTGCTCTTCCTTTCTTTTATTCTGGATTAAACAGGCTATGGTGTTTTCATGCTACCGGGATTTGGTCTATGAAGGTGTCAAATCAATAGGTAATGATCTGGACATGGATCCATTTCAAGCACTAAATGGAAGAGGAATAAAATTTTTGTTCAGATCATGGAAGAAAGATACCAAATAGCACAAGTAAAACGTGACTTTTTGCACTTCATCCATGATCCTTTTTATAACCCTTTACTTGATAACATGGTTTTGGGAGACTTTTTCTACCAATCTTGTGTTTTGTGTAATGCTAGTTTGGAAGAAACAATCTTTGATGATACCTTATTTACTTGGAGGCTCCACAAAAATCTTTTAGGGTTTGTTTATTCTCCGAGAGACACATTTTGTACTAATGCTGAGTCACACTTCTTATGCTATAAGTATAAAAGGTTCACCAATTAAAAATGGGGTCATGTGGTTACTTGTAATATAGGGATTGTTGATTATGAACCATTGAGATTAGAACTCATCAAGGGACTAAACCACATCCCTACTAAAAAAACTTGTGTGCTTGATGCTCAAAGAGCTCTAGAACAAAGCTGTGCCACTTACTTGGCATATCCTCACATTCCACATGACATGTGTTCAAAAAATTTTCTTATGATTGGATGTTGGACCATTATAGGAAATTACCCTTACATATGAAATCTAGGAAGGATGTATGGAGTGATCAGTATTTTTGGGAAATTTTGAAAACTCTCAAACTGGATTTTTTAATGCATGGTATTTATTAACAAAGCATCTAATAATATAGCCTTTGTCTGTCAAAAATTTGCCCTTGACTCGGCTCAGGAGAGGCTTAATGGTGATGATTTTGTAAAAATCAACATGATGACATCCACTTTGGAACTAAAGATTGAAAATGAACTTTGTTCATTTTCTAGTATACCTTTTTATAATAGAATTCCATTCATTATGGGTATATGAAAGGCCCATTAATATTCTTTTAGATGGATTACCAATGCTGGAAGTTGCGTATATGATGAAATTGGACTTATCAATACATGAATTTCAAAGACATGTGTCTTACAACTCAAGAACAAGTGTGCTAAAACATAACATGAACTCTTTCTCAAAGGAGGAGATAAATGTTCTTGTTGGTGGGGGATTGAGTCCCTTTATGACTGCACTCTTAATCTTCCTAGCAATATATTTAGTATATTTTTTGCTGACATAGCACAATGCTGTGAGAGTATTCCTCTTGATAGGACACATGGTCTGGTTAATTTCATAGGTGAGGTGATTACAATGGCATTCAAGGATAGTAATTTCAATTTTATCTCTTTCTGCAAAATGCCAAGTACTCCTTATAAAGGGGAGTGGACCCGACTGGTGGATATGACCTAAACTATGACTTAGAAATGGTTATGAGGATTAACTCATGGTTGATCTCTAATATGTATGTACAACTTAACAATATGACATGGAGACAAAGAAAAGGGATTCCTATGGGGATGTGTTTCTCCCCCATTTGGTGTAATCTATACGTATTTTGCATCAACTTAGCTAGACGTGGAAGGTGGAATCCGATATCTTGAAATGGTTTCATTATCCTTTTAGGTACATAGACGACATTTTCCTAGTCAATGTATCTAACCCCATAATATTCTATTCTTTTGGAGCGAAATGTATGTGCCCTCTTGATTTTGTGGAAACTATTGCTGACACCACAACATTGTACCAGCAGGAGATGGGTGTATTGTTGGCACAAGTGCTAAATTTCTTAGCATGAAAATCTTATCACATCAGTACATGATGGAACCTTTGTTATTATGAAGTACGACAAAAAGGATTTCCTCCCTTTTAAGGTATCAAGATTCATCAAAATTTATAACAATAGGCCCTCTAAACTCTTCTATATGGGTATTTCCTCTCAGATTATGCCAATCATATACATATGTAACAATACAAAGCAAGATGACTATTATATTCGGAAACTTTTCAGATACTTTTCTAAAAACGGATGCAATCGCATAAGGCTTAGGAGGATTATGTTTAACTTTCTCACAAATGATTTTTCTGGAACATTGATCAACATTCATGATCTAATAAATCTTGTTTAAATGTCATCCATTTCTAAAGGTGGGCACTATGACCCCCTCCCTACGAGGGGGCATGGTGACCCTCATAGAGTGTGGGGTTGTGATTGTGTGGGTGGATGGTTGGGCACATGTGCATGCACGCATACACACACACACACACACACACAAACATACTAGATATTTACAACATTGTAGTGTTGTACTAGCATTCAAAGCTATACCATTCCATTAACTTGATGATTGATTAAATTATAATACTTGAAATGTTCTAAAACAAGAATTATGGTTCATGGTACATGTTATAGGTTCAAACTTTGCTCATGTATGGAGTCATATCTATGAAAGAGTGATTGAAACCTTTTGGTGATAGTAAAGCAGTGCATACAATATAACATCCAATAATCCTTGATATGTTGGGAAGTCAATTAGGACTATAACATTATTTACAGCCCATGGGAACCCAAGCATCACAACCGACAATACGTGCATACTGTTTCATCTCCGTAATGTATATGATGGGAGCCTTTGAATGATTATAAAAGGGTACATCTAGTATGTTCATTGAAGGGAAAACGTTTTGTCCTAGGCTTAGGTGATTCACTTCCAAGACATGGAGGTATTTATACGTAAGCGAGAATGATAGAGGTCGAACCAACTAGGTTGGTAAAAGGAAATGAAAGGGTCAAATCCAAATAATTACTACGAATGTTATAGAGACTTAACATGCTTGATTTGATAGGAATTGCTCATAAGGATATGTAAAGACTTCAGAATGCAAAACGATTGATTCGGCTGGTTCATGTGGAATCTATATAAAGTAGCCTTAATGCAAATACCAATACTCATCCTTCACTTCATTGTTACGAGCTAGTGCACCATTCCTACTGCCAGCACCCTCACTTCACAAGTTGGTAACACGAATTGGGGAGCAAGCAAGCCAGAGGTGGTTGATAAGGACAAAGGCATTAAGGATCTACTGCTATAAAAACATGCGACTGTCGAGCTTGTGATGGAGAGGTTGATTAGCCTTTGAAGAAGCATCTTTGTTCGTGAGCTGATCTTTTATGATCACGAGCTAAGTGTGAGTAAGACGTTTTGTATGAGCAGTGATCTTTGCATGCACTTCACCTCGCCATGATTACCATCTTCATGATATCCAATTCCCTGCCATCAATCTATAAGTAGTGTGTCCCATGCTCGGGGGGTGCACTACTACAAAATCCTACATATCACATGCGTTCAAGGGGTATTTAGAAAACCCCTCAACTAAAATTTTTTCCTGAATAAAACCACCCCTCTTTACTTATCAACTAACAAATTTTTTTCTAAAATTGAGTTTAAAAATCCCTTTATCAACTAACAGATTTTCTTCTAAAATTGAGTTTAAAAATCCCTCCTGTTATGGTAATCTTTTTAAAATTTTTCCAAAAATTGAATTAAAATACCCCTCCTTTTGAATGCACGTGGTACACTACATTTTTTGGAGGTGAACCCCTTGAGGTCCCATGCTTGTCCCATGCAAACGGTTGCTTGATAGCCTACTTGATGGTTGCTCACAGTTATTTGGTAGTTTCACCAATGATCTAAAGTCACACCCGAGTATCATCGAGACTGGTTGGTATAACCAATTACATAGCTCTTAAGGCTTGGGTGAGCTAACAAAAGAAGCATGAATTATGTGAGATGACGGCCAAATGAAGGACCAACTTCCAAGCTATGGGTACCTCTACGACTGAGAACTTATCACCGAACTCGCAGGCATCTTTTCTGCCAATAAGATCACTAGATGTACTTGGGTAAGACATTTATTGTAACATAGTGTAACTTTTTTCCTACACGTCGCCCATGCTCTCCTTCATTGTGATCACGACCATGATAATACTAGTTGGCAATTGCATTTCGTGGAAATCCCATGGTATCGGCTACTGATGCAGATCCAGTTTGATCGGCTATCACCTCTACACTTGGTGCTAATAATAAAGCTGGAATACTTATGTATCTATCAACACGTGATACTATCAAAACTGGCCACATGTAGAAGGGCGAGGTACCTCCATAGGTTGTTGAGTCATCACCAGGGATTTGCGATGGGATTTTACTTCAAAGGTATGACAATTCAACATGAAGCACTTCAGCCTTTTCAAAAAAATAATTTCACATGGAGATTGCATGTCCATAGTTTGGAAATATTATTATTGGCACTACCCATACAAAATGAGTCCATCAAAAAAGTAATCTACAACATGGGAATATATATTGCCCGATATATATTGCCATATATTTTTTTCGATACAAAATGGCCTCAGCAAAAAACTAAGCCAACAGAGAGCTCCACGCATTTAAGATGAGGGTCAAAATAAATTAAGTAGAACTGTTCTCTAGCTAGCTCGTGCGACAATGTGGGTGCCCTGGGCACCTAGTAAAATGTGTAGCCCATGGCAATATAGTACCACGAAGCAGCCGCAAACAATGGTCACCCCGAGCATGGTGCTGGCGATGATCATGAGAATAGCAAGGAGGATTGCCATGATGATGATCGATTACTAAAACAAAATATTACACTTTATGAGAATAATATCGATTTCCATTATCATTGTAAACAAATTCCTCCATAATTGAAAATGACAGGAATATTAATTCAATACACCATTGTAACAAACCTTCAAAACAATTATTGCAAATAGATTATACATGTCCAAAGAATAATTTTATATTATAAATATGTTTGTATACAAAATTATTCCTCTCCTTATCATTTTAAATTGTACGTAGCCTCGGATCAGGAGGGTAGGTTACGTTGATGCCGAACATGTCATACAACTCACGTGCCACAGGAGCGTTGCATGCCACACATGCACTTCTCACCTTTAAAGTATTCACAAGACAGACAAGGTGAAAGCGATGATCACAAGGGAGGGCATAGTATCCTGTGGCCCTGTCAAAATGATCTTGATAGATTGGACAACATGGCCCGTCCACAATTTGTGATGTTGTAGGTATCCTAGACGGTTTGCGTATGGTGAGGCCAAAAAAATTGTGATAGATTGCCAAGACTACACCCCCTTCTTCGATATGTTCCAAGGTGGCTTGTGCATCATGCGCCTGTTGAGAATAATTGGTTGCTATTAGGCACATCTCCACGTATGCATTGTCGATATCAAGCCGCTGGCCGGTTTGAGATAATAATGCATGCAATCTTTCATTGTCACTTTTCACCCGCTCAAGTTCTTGCAACACTCGTCGATTCTCCATAGTTTCATCTTGTATAGTTGCAGCACTAAATGTGACATCTCGCTCGACACGTGCTTCCTGTCTAACTTTCTCTTTGATATTCATATAGAGGTCTTCATTTGTGATAGAGGCTACACGTCCAATAAGGTCACATACAAACTTTTCAATTGATGTTTGGTTGGAATTCTTTAAAAAAACCTGAAAGTAAATACTCGACATATTTAAATATTATACTCACCTGACATTGGATTGCCGATGCTTTGTGGAGATTCAGGTACCACGGGTTTGGCGCTTGGCATACGTGGCTCCTCGTGTACTCGAGTCACTGAGGCAAAATCTAATTCACAACCAAGCACAAACTTTGCATATAGCAACTTTGCAAAGTATTTGGGAATTTCAGAGCAAAAGTTCTTAGCAAAAATCATCTCCTAGATGCAGTCTACATTCTCTTTCATGGCTTTGTTATAACACCACAAAATGGGCCATTGCTCATGTCCTGGGGCAGCTTTGCTGCAATCCCATATAGCCTCTAAATTATCATCTGAGACAAGGGCCTTTATAGCCGAGTACTTCAAGCCATTAGGATTGTGGAAAATACTAGCAGCGGCAATTGCCTTTGTTTGCTCTTTCAGTGGCAGTTGCTAGGTGGCATCAGCCACGTCCATCATAAACTTCATCGCTTGACTACAGCATGTGCATTCGTATTGGGCTTGGTACTCGGCCTGTGTGGATGGTTGAGAGGGTGTTATTGATGATGATGCCGTTGTTTTGGTGAAATGCTAAAGCCTAAACATAATAGCAAAGATACGAGTTCAGGACATGATACATATATACATTCAAACACATTTGCTTCTCATCCTATTGTAGAAGACCATTTTCTCGAGATATCAAAAAATGGAAATATGACAACATGTCAAAATTGCAATTTTATAGATAAATTTTCATATCGTCCATTGGACACATTGTGTCATTTTCATCAACACGATGTGCGTGAAGTTTAGTTAGCAGCAAGTCCATTGTCATTTATTCCCGAGGCTCATTCCGGCACAAGTGGGGTTTACAATCCCATAACAGCTTTATTGGATGCCTTGAGTATAGTTCATCACTTGACAGTATGAACCTGCACCCCACAAGGAAGTTGGCTATTTTAGCAAGTAACCAACCGACAGCATAGCAATCTCACTGTGCGCCATTTGATTGAGGTACAGCATCATTTCTTGCATAAAGCTCTGGTGCAAACCAAGGAAATCTTGAATTTGGAGCAAGTGTCTGATGGGCTTGCATGACACATGGCCCTATGCATTACAGTCATTGCTAGCTCTATCTTCAACGATTTATGTGCATGTGCAATATCGTGCCTCAACTTCTTTCCAGCATAAGATAGGGTTGAAACATGGCACACCCTCTATCTTAACCTGGTACATGTTTCCTTCCACTACCCTACCTAATTCCTCAAGAATTATCAATGCAACTACCTAACTTCTTTCCAGCTTGAAACGTGGCACACCCTCTATCTTAACCTGGTACATGTTTCCTTCCACTACCCTACCTAATTCCTCAAGAATTATAGCAACTAGTGGGAAGTGTATCGTTGTAGAGCACATGTCGGCAAACTTCTTGCATAGGTCTATTTGTGCCTTGCCATCTTGACTTCTCGTGTCTATTCTTTCTGAGGAGCCACTAGCAACTTGGCTATAATATTGCATGGTGACATTCGATAGTCTACCGACTGCACCTTTTTCCTTTTGGTTTTTCCTATGAATGGTAGTGCAGGATTCTTTCCATTCTAACAGCCACCTATCCAGCTTCGACCTTGCTGCGTTTGTCAAGGGCTCTGACTGCTTTACCATTTCCCATTGTACAACTATATCACCCAGCACTCTAGGTAGGAAATTTAGTACAGCCTCTTTCTCCTCTGTTCTCTCCACCTCTTCGTGCCTCGTCTAGCTACAGTCAAATTGAGCAAGTATGCATTGATGCATTTCATCCAGCTTAGACTTGGTATGCGGAATCTCTCTTATTTGCTCCTCACTCAATGTAATAATATGTCGAACACACACTCGCCATATATGGAAAGCCATGCTTCTTTTGTAAGTTGTCCTTCCTTGTTCACACGTACCTTTGGTCTGGATATGTTGCTACACACATACTACCAGGCAATGATAGTTGACCCATGGCATGACATTTCAAGGTGGATGGACATGCCTTCCATAATTTCTTATGGATCTCTAGTTCTTTCAAATTAGCGATGCATAGAATCGAAGACTCTCTCTCTAGAACTTAGAAACATGGCTTGCTATTACATCTTTTCTAGTAAAGTAGATGAAGAATCCAACAAAATCCCTATCAGCCCCCATGTTAGCTCCAATCGCCATGTCCTCACACCAGTAAATGTGTTGGCCTCAATGACTCCTCCTCCAATTGTATCAAGAAGCTCCTCAAATGGAGATCGGGTATAGTGGCAACATGACTTCAATTATTCGTGTTTTGCCCTTCTCCTCTACTTTTTGGAATCAATTACCTCCACATAAAAAGAAAGCCTACTTGAGAAGCCAATTTTGGCTCCCTTGATGTTTTAGAAATTCAATCTAAGGACTTTTGATCTAATGGTCTACATCCTAACATGTGGATCAATATCAGCTTAGATAGCTTGAAATTGGTCTAGGTTGGTCATGTATAAATTTAATCTTGCATTATACCTTCTAACCTTATACAACTCACCCTCACACACACATAGCATACATGCTAGAAATATCAATCCACATGAACATAATAATAGCATTCATCGAAAAATTGGCAACTCTTAATTAGGGAGGAGAAGTAGAATAGGGAAGAAAGCAAACAAAGACAATAGGGTAATCAAGAGAAGAGAATGAAGAAAAAAGAATGAACGATAAATGCACAAATATAGAAGAGAAAAGTGCAATGAGTCAATCAAGGGACAATCTTGCCAAGCTAGTTGTGGGTTATATCGCTTGACTAGCTCTTTGAGGTCATCAAACTCCAACCACCATGTGTCTTTAATTTCAGCATCACTTAGCATCAAGAACATGTGCAATAGGCCCCACTCATTAAGATATAAATCCATGATGCTTTTGATATATATCCTTGGGGGTTCACTCTATGTACATCCTCCATATCACAAGCGTTCTAGCCCCAATTTAAAAGTTCCTTACATGCTGCACATTTTTCATGAAAAAAATTTTGCACCTTATGCTTGGGTTTTGATGAGAATATAAGCATAGCTTTTCTTACTACCCCTGATGGGACGTTCGAGCTTTGATTCTAAGAGTGAAACCATATTAATTGGAAATTAGATTGAAAGTTAAAGAATTAAACAGTTTAAAAAGTGAGATTACAAGTAGGAGTAGACTTATACCATGTGAGCAGCCACCTAATCGACCATCGCTCCCAGCGCCTCCTACTCAATAGACCATGGCTTTGTTCCTATGCGGAACCTGCATCTCGTCTCTGTGTCTGTGGGAAGGCGACCCATCGTAGCTTGCTGTGGGCCCAATTTATGAGAGTTAGATAAAGTGCATGCAATATGTAGTAAAACAAATAGAACAATACATTAAATGAAAAGAAGTAAGTCACGGTTGCCTTGAACACCAACTTTCCGCCTGCACCAAAGTGCAAAGTACCTACGGAGTCCAGCCATCTCCTCGCATCCCTCCTCTGACCCTCAAATAGTTTGGGACGGTGATCCCTATATTGCTTCTTGAAAAACTTCTAGTCAGCTTTGTCTGCCCAGCTGGGTTTAGCCAACCCCTTTGCGATGGAAGTACGCAAGGTTGACCTATGATGCTTCAAGAGGACCCCCATGCACTCTTTCATGTAATCCGAATTGAACTCCCAATTTGGGGGGTTAGGATATTATCTTTTCAATTCATCGATGACTGCCTGCTTCTTTTGGTGAGCTTTTGGTCATCTTGGTACCCCCAGTTAGTAGCTATGCCGCTCCTGAAGTAGTGGCTCATCAACCGCCCCATGGTGGCCATCACTGCTGAGCCCTTTTTATTTTCTATTATCTCTCCAGCAATTGTGATTTCATAGGACAAGTCCTCGACCAGGTAAGGAGGACTCATGGTAGTGGCAGAGTGGTGTTACTTCGAGCGCTTATGGAGCGAGGAGTAGGGAGTAGGAGAGGCAAGGGACCTCACTGGTACTAGGTCTCGGGACCAAGTGGAGACCTATAGGGATATGAGTGTGCAGACTCGTTTGTATCTCTCGAGTCAGCACAACATAAGCGACCCTTGCTACTCTTCCTTTCCTTACGATGGGCATGCCTAGGTGATGACCCCTCAGTCGAAGGGGCTAGAGGGGATGGTTAGATAGTAGGTCTAGCCATCGGTGTAGGAGAGGGATTTGTTGAGGTCCTCTGGGATAGCAGAGAGAAGAATCTCACTGTTCGCATCAGTAATTTGTGCGACAAACTCGTCAGGACTCCCGACTCCTCCATCTCTTCAAATATGCGATCATGCTCTTTAGCAATTATGTACTCATAATCCACGAATGCCTCCACACAATCCATTATGTCCTTTACACAATCATATTTGAGGCTCCACCTATTGTGGCGGTCTCTCCACAAACTACGGAGATCCCATAAGTTGTGTCGTGCATTCCTCAGTCGCCCTTGCTCCACCACCCTTTGGCTTGGACCCCACCCAGAAGCATGCACCCCCACTTTGTACTTCACCGAGTCACTCTCTTGCGCAATCTTCTCTTTTACATGAGCTAGCAGAGAAGCTATGTCTATAATCCCTGCGACGTGGGGAACCGGATTGGGGTTTAGGGAGGACACCTATGGGTGAGGTCGTGGTTGTTTCATTTACAATCTGTTTATTAAAAAAAAGAACCAAATACGGCTAAGGTGCATGTGAAAAAAGAACCGAATACGACTAAGAAGAGGGGAAGGAAGAGAAGCATAAGCATAAGAGAAGCATAAGAGAAAAGAGAAGCATAAGCATAAGCATAGGCATAAGAGAAGGAAAAACATATGCATAAGAGAAAAAGAGAGAAAGCATATGCTTATGCTTATGCATGAGCATATGAGCATATGCTCATGCATAAGCATAAGCATAAGCATAGGCATAGGCATATGCTTATGAAAAGAGCATAAGCATAAGAGAAGGAAGAGGGGAAAAGAGATTGAAAGAGGGGAAAAAGAAGAGTAAAAAAGAAGAGAGGAAAAGAGCACAAGCATAAGAGAAGGAAGAGGGAAAAAGAGCATAAGCATAAGAGAAGGAAGAGGGGGAAATAGATTGAAAGAGGGGAAAAAGAGATTGAAAAGAGGGGAAAAAGAAGAGGGGAAAAGAAGAGAAGGAAGAGGGAAAAAAGAGAGTGAAAGAGGGGAAAAAGAAGAGGGGAAAAGAGAATAAGAGAAAAAGAAAGAAAGCATATGCTTATGCTTATGCATGAGCATATGAGCATAAGAGGAAAAGAGAGAAAGCATATGCTTATGCTTATGCATGAGCATATGGGCATATGCTCATGCATAAGCATAAGCATAAGCATAGGAAAATACATATACTTATGAAAAGAGGAGAAAAAGAGATTGAAGGAGAGGGGAAAAGAATAGAAAGAAAGGAGAAGGAGAAGGAGAAGGAGACATATGCTTATGCTTATGCATGAGCATATGAGCATATGCTCATGCATAAGCATAAGCATAGGCATAGGCATATGCTTATGAAAAGAAGATAAGGAAGAGGGGAAAAGAGATTGAAAGAGGGGAAAAAGAAGAGGGAAAAAGAGGATAAGCATAAGAGAAGGAAAAGCATATGCATAAGAGAAAAAGAGAGAAAGCATATGCTTATGCTTATGCATGAGCATATCAGGAAAAGAGGGGGGGATGTTGGAAAACTGAAAGGAAAGCAAAGAGTGGACACAAACTCAGAATACTTGCATTACTTGGTTGTAGAATGAAGAAGAGTGAGGTCCTTAAGTAGGCACCTCATACATGCTCACTGACATCACTGATGACTTCAGAGCTCCACAATCATCTCCTCAATCTGCTCCTAGATTCTCTCAATCATCCTATGTGGCTCTCCACCACCTAACTATGCTTGTGGGCACCTAAGTGTGCCTCTAGCACTCACACATAGAAACATAAGGTGTGCCTGAGGCATACACCTTGAGATATCCCAACAAACCCCCCCTCAAGGAAATGCCTCAGGCTATGTCAAGGATACATCTAGTCTCATAGTTTCTCATGCCATCTCATGGTGGTCAAGGATAAATCTATGGCTAGGTTCTCATGCTAGCAAGGGTTCCCTTGGGTGTAAGGTAAACAAAAGGGATACAAAAAGACCTTCCAATGGTTATCTCCCCTGCATGTACATGCACACAATGTCTGCAGGAGGTACCATGGAACAAAACATACACATGGTACATCATAAGGTGACCAGAGGTGTTTACAAAACACACAAAACACAATAGTTTATTTTCATTCATTTTGGAGGACTATCCAGGCTGAGTACCTTGACATAAAAAGAGAGATCTGGAGCATACATAGAGATGTTTAAAATGCATAATCTTCATGGGATGCCTCATCTTGTGAAGGCTCAACTGTAAGTAGATTTGCATTTTCTTTCTTTGCTTTGGCTCTGCAAAACTTCTCATTATGGTTGTTCTTGCCACAGTGCTTGCATGGATTAATTTTGAAGCAGTCCTTTGAAAGGTGATTTGTCTTTCCACAGTGATTGCAAGGAGTATACTTGCCCTTCTGGACTTTTATAGCATAAGCAGTGTCATTGCCTTTCCTGAGCTCCATATGCCTTTCTTCTTCTTGGAGAGCAGAGATAATACCTTCAAGATTAGGATTAGGAAGATTTTTCAAAGTGGTAACTATGTGATCATAATCTTCAGGCATGCTCTTAAGTAACACTGCCATAGCATCATCTGGAGAAATAGGAGAGTTGATAGAAGCTAATTGAGTCATAAGACTCCGCATATAGTTGACATGAGCTGCTAAAGTAGTACCACTAGTCATCTTCAATTCAAAGAAAGAGATTTTAAGTGATAGTTTAGAGATGTGAGAGCTTGCACCAAAAATCATGTCTAGCTTCTTCCAAGCTTCCGAAGGAGACTCCAAGTTAGAGATATGGTGTATATAATCATCACCTAGAGCAAGAGCAATTATACCATATGCTTTTTCTTCTCTAGCTGGATCCCTTGCCGGTCGTGTCAGTGTTGAGGATTCTCCAGCATTGGAGGCTGTAGAAGAAGCGGTAGGAGTAGGTTTGACAAGTCCCCATAAGTTCTCCCTCATCAATGCAAATTTCATCTTCATCTGCCATGTATGGCAGCCCTTTCCATTGAACTTTTCTAGATTCAATAGGTTAGCCATGAGAGGGTCTAACCCAGATATTGGGCAGTGTCTATCTCTCTTACAAGGCAAAAATAACTGAAAGACTTCCAAAATATGAGCACTTGATGTAGCAAAGACTAGTGACCAAATTTCAAACAGTGATGCTTCTTCTTACATGCTTCACAGAGGTGGCTTAAAATGAGAACTTTCCAATCAAAACCAGGTCTAGTAATTCAAAACAAAACTGAATCCACACTTGTACTGAAGTTATTGAAAGCTTCAAAAAACCAGAAATGCTAGAGTAGCATTTTATGTAGCATCATCTTCAAAAACTTGTCCAAAACTGTCAAAACTGAAAAGCTGAACTTGGAGGGCTTGTAGCTCACTCTTCAAAGCAAGGAAAAGAGGGCTTTCGGAAGCTGAAAGCTCATATACCAGAGAAGGTCCAGCACAGAGGTTGGACGAAATGGTGCGCACTTTTGCCTGGGAGAGTTGCTACAGGCTGAAATTGAGTTTTGACGATTTCTCCCTCGTTACTGAACCAAATGACCTGAAAAATGGCTCAAAATCTTTGCCCATCTACTCCTAAGAGGGCTCAGGCAATGGCGGATTGAGGTCGCCCATCTACTCCTAAGAGGGCTCAGGCAATGGCGGAGCAGGCAGGGAGTATTGAGCAACAGAAGAAATTCGCTGTTTGGAGAATGGCAGCCACCACAGACGTTTTTTCTTCAATTGCTTGCAGGTGGAAGTTCGCCCATACTAGAGGAGTTTCCAGCTCAGATGGTTTGGGCAATGGTCGTTTGTAGATGGAGAACCAAGCTCTCAAAGATTTTGGGAAGAAAGAGGAAAATGGAGAAGAAGAAGATGAAGAAGAAGATGATGATGTGGCAGAAATGGGCTCAAGGGGGATCAAAGGGCTCTGATACCATGTTGGAAAACTAAAAGGAAAGCAAAGAGTGGACACAAACTCAGAATACTTGCATTACTTGGTTGTAGAATGAAGAAGAGTGAGGTCCTTAAGTAGGCACCTCATACATGCTCACTGACATCACTGATGACTTCAGAGCTCCACAATCATCTCCTCAATCTGCTCCTAGATTCTCTCAATCATCCTATGTGGCTCTCCACCACCTAACTATGCTTGTGGGCACCTAACTGTGCCTCTAGCACTCACACATAGAAACATAAGGTGTGCCTGAGGCATACACCTTGAGATATCCCAACAGGGGAAAGAGGGAGGAAAAGAGGAAAAGAGGGGAAAAAGAGGGAATAAGAGAAGAGAGGGAAAGAGAGGGTTCCTACGCCCATCACGGCATCTAACGCTTAAGGCGTTAGCTAAAGGCCAATGCAAATAATGGAAATAACAAAAGGGAAAAAGAGGAAGCACTTTCTTACCTGGAAAAGTCCTGCTGGGTGTTTCATGGACTGGCCCTACAAAAGAGAGGAAACATACCATTTTTTCAGATAACTAGTTAGAGGAAGGAGGAGTTTGGATAAGCAACTTTTCAAAGGGATTGGATTGAGGAGACAAAGCATAAGCCTACAAACAAGGAGAAAGCATAAGCCTACAAACAAGGAGAAAGAGGAGGAAGAGAAATACCAAAAAGAGAAGAGGTGAGTCTTCTTTCTTTCACCAAATCTCATTTTTTGGCCTTAACCTCTAAAAATCAAGCATGAAAATTAGCACATAGGCTTTGCAATACAAGGAGAAACATGCTTCAACACTCACAAAATGAAATCTCACAAAAAATGAACCTACATTGCTTAAAGAGACACACCTTCTTGAAAAACTTTGTTTCACACAAGCAGAGAGGGAGAAGGATGGAGAGAGAGCACAAGTGTTGGGAGAGGGGCTAGGTAGGGGTGAGGAGTGTGGGGAATAGAGAGGAGGAAAGTGAGGTCATCAAATATAATGTGGGAGGAGAGATTTTTGTTTTTCCCACAATAGAGATGTGAAAGACGGCATCGTGCGGGGTTTCGGGTTTTAGTCCCCTAGCGTCGCTATATAGCGACGTTTATATCCTAAAAGCATCGCTATACAGCGATGGTTCAAAACATTGATTGTTAGAAGAGAGGAAAGGAGCTCATGGTTGGCTATTTTTTGGATCTTAATAGATTTCCTTACAATTCATGTTGTGATTTTGGAGGTGTGGAGATGGAAGGGACGAGTGGAAGCTCATCAAATGATGTGCCAACGCCTAGGAGTGCAGAGTGGCTTATGGAGAGGTTGTATTGTCAATGCACTCATTGCAAGCGAGAAGTACGTCATCAATGTCATATTGTCATGTGCCACTTGCGGATGTATGGGGAGGAGCCCAAACTAGTACCCACCATTGGTGTTGCACGTGGTGATGAATCATCGATAAGTCAATGCTATTTGAGTTCGTGATTAATATTTCATACCATTATGACACAAAACCTTGAGACAAGATCTTCTATTTACACAAAATCTTGAGACATGATGAGGAGGGTGGCGAGGGTGCGCATATACCTTCACACTTTGAGCAATAATATAGTCTCCCAGATGTAACAGATGATGATGAGGGTATGGTGGACATGATGGATTCTATTTTTAGGGGCACTACATCACATGTACACGTGATGTCTGGGTCTGAGGTCAATATGCGAGAGTTGCAATCAACACAATTGTACGAGGGTGCTAGGATGTCTAAACTATAGTCTTGTCTCTCAATCTTGAATCTGCAAGCAAAGTATGGGTGGTCAGATACAAGTGTCTCGGCCTTAATGAGGTTGATCCAGAAGATGTTGCCCCCACCAAATACCATGCCTGCATCAAGAGATGAAGCGAAGAAGATGCTAACAACGGTGGGTATGGATTATGATACCATCCATGCTTGCCGTAATGACTGTATTCTCTGTCATCGTGAGCATGGAGATTTGGCTAGTTGTCCAAAGTGTGGGGAACAATGATATAGAGATGACTTGTGGGGTGAGCAGATATCGGTAAAGGTCTTGAGACACTTTCCCATCATTGCAAGAATATAGCACATGTTCTGATGCAAATCCATAGTAGAGTTGATGACTTGGCATGCATCTCGTCATTGAGGCAGTCGATCAAGTGAGCGATGTCGAGTGAGCAAGACCAAATAAGCGAGCAAAGAAGATATGGTTGGGCTACCAACACATATAATCTCATTGTATGTATGTGCTCATCATTAATAAAGATTTATAGTGCTTCCTCAACATTGAACATGATTATAACATAATATTGCAAGTGTGCATTAGTAATAGTGTTCTATATTCTATGAGATGAGCTTAAATAGAAATACTTTGGCTATCAACAACAGGTACTATATAGTTGAAGTGCATAAAAACATAACCTCACTATATGTTTGTACTAATCAGTAATAAAGTTTTATAGTATCATCATAATTTTAAAGATGATTATAACATAAGCTTGTAAGTCTACATTAGTGATAGTGTTATTTATTTTCATGAGATGAGCTTGCATAGAAATTCTTTAGCTACCAACAAGTAGTATATAGTTTAAGTGCATCATTCAATAAAAACTTCAACATCGAACATGATCATAACATGTTATTAGGAGCGGCCTTGCTCTAAATCGGATGCGTCAATTTTACGAGCAAAAACCTATGAGCAGGTTTATTTGAGCGTGCTTTTCAAGAGATTTTTAAAAATGTTTTTCTTTAGGAAACATTGTTTTTACACTTTTATTTTCACTAGAACTAGATCCCTTTATCATAAAAATATACAGACTAGTCACTCATTCATTTTTACACAACATAATTTTCTTATTTAGAGACATCCCTTTGTACCCTTGTTATTACCTTAAAAAAGTGTTGATTCCTTTAAGAAACATTCCTCATAATCACTCTCAATGTAATAATACTATGCATATATAATTACTTATTAACACATTTATATCATATGGCAATATCTTTTTAGTGTTTTTATAGCATATTTATGGACATGTTTCTAAAGAAGTTTAAATTACTATAAATAAGTATTAACTTGGGCTTATATATTACTCTCATAAAATACATGTAATATTTAATACTATATATGAAAGATTTTCCAAAATATAACTCCACAGATGTGCTCAAATGGGGTGTTCCGATCAATTTGAGTGGTTGAATGACTATATTTGGACATTGGATATGAAAGTTATGCCACTTTTAAAAGTGCTGTCCAAGGTAGTTTCGCCAGCGAAACTACCTTGGGAGACTTGCTTCAAAGGGGTTTCGCTGGCGAAACTACTTGGATGGCTTGCTTCAATGAGTTTTCTTTGAAGAAACTCTTTCATGAAGATAGGTTGAGAGAGAGTTTTCAATGTCACCCCCTATTAAGTAAAAGTTGTAAAAAGGATCATAGGGGAATTTTCATAGAGAAGTCTACTCTACATGTGGGTTTCTTCAAAAGCCATCCCATTATGCTCTCACCATTTCTATAGATTCACCTAAAGATTTTTGTATAAAATAGGCATTGCTATAATACTTTGCATATTTCTAAGTGAAACTATGTTTTCTTCTGATCGATTTTTGCCATATTTATGCATAGTTGGAAGCTTTTTTTTTCCTTCGCTCGGACGCTCGGAAGATTTCGCTCAGAAAATGCTCGTCCCCCTCTAAATCTAGTGCAAGAAATTGGCAAAAATTCTATTAGATTCACATTTGGATGCATGAAGTTTTACTAAATGGTGCAAAAGGTCATGATAATCATCTAAATCATGTCTTACCATTCGTTTTGATATGTAACATGACCCCATTTGGATTTGTAAATCAAAAGATACAGGACGTCGAAATTCTCCTCCTTTGGGCCAAAAGAGGGAGCGCCTTAACGCGCTGCCTGTTTTGGCCCAAAAGTGTTAGTCTTGGCTCAAGATGAAGCCATTGATGTAAATGCTCTTCATTGATTTTTTTCATCTCAAACTTGGACATGAATATATGAGCTTCAAACTTAATGTACATGCTCTTGTACTTTTATTCTCTCAAAGGATCAAACATGTATGAAAAGGAAAAAAAATTGTCATTGGGAAACACTATCTTTTAAGGTCGGTATGGGAAAAAACACTCTTTGTAAACGTCGCTATACGAAATTGTCTCAGTGTCACTATATAATGACCATTCACAAGTCTAGTAAGTGTTGCTATATAGCGACTCTCTTTAGAGGTCGTTGTATAGCGACACTTGTCTAAAGTCGCGATATAGCGACACTTAACTAATCCCAATTTGATTACCGATGATTAGCGCCCCGCGCATGCTAAACCTCAGCGCTTAAGTGTTGGAATAGGGTTCGTGTGTAGTAGTGACATCTACATGTGAAAAACATTTTCATGAAGAATGGATCGTATGTAGTTGGGCTCATATAGAATAGAGTACAACTTTTGAATAATCGGTGTGATATGCATGCTCTTCAAACCATACTTTTGTCTATCTCTCCATGAGCTTTTTCTATGTGTAGATATAGCATGAAATTTGTAAAACAATAAGGCTCGCGAGTAAGTTTGATTCTAGCAACTTGGATTGAACAAGTTTCTTGCTCAGTCTCTTAATTCATTGTGAGTAGTCCTTTTAAAATCATGTCTAGAACAATCCATCATATTGTTAGTGTCTCTAGCTGTCTAATATTTCATTTACCAAACGTCCTCTTGTAGCTCGGCATCCTCTCTCAATAACCCTCTATTTCCCCATGAGACCTAAATGCATGCCTATGAAGCATATCGCAAGTAATCGTCTTTTGAATTTAGAACGAGGTAATATAAATTGAGGAAAAAAAATAAACAAGCATAACTGGTATATGCTTCATAAGGATTGTAAACCGAGTAAGCTTACTCTTATTCAAACATTGTCATTTTTATTGTTAAGATGAAAGTAAGAGTAGTACAAGGTAAAAGCATATGATAGTAGCGAAATAGAAAGTTGGAGAGTAGGAGGTGATAGTGGGTATGCTAAGAATTGAAATAATACACCTATTGGAAGTGCCTCAAGGAACAAAAGTAAATGCTAAAAGAATTAAGATTGAGTAAATATATCTTGGGGAAGGAAAAAAACAAAGTTTCTGACATTTCCTAAGAGCAAACTGTTAAAGATATTTCTATAATAATATGTAACATAATATTATAACCACACTGTGTGTGGGCAGAGTGACAGCAGGCTTCCTAATTTCCCAAAGTTATAATCCAAAGGATCTTGACCTTCCTTGGGTGCCATGTTTTAGAATATTGTGTATATTATTCTTTTGAAGAAGTCTTCAGGACTATAGTTCTCACACTTGCATTGCAATTCAAGAAATGATTATCCTACATACACTAGCCATGTAGATTTCTTTTGATTTTTGTAAACATTGAAATACATAGATGTTGATGCAAACATAAAAGGTATGAAAAATTTATCTACCATGCGACATTTGATTTTTATCCAAGTCGTTAGCTAGCCCCTATAGCTCTTTGACTTGGATGAGAGTAGGAGGTCCATTAGAGCTCATACATCATTTACAAATTTGTAGCTCCATCTTGTCCCAATTTCTTCCCAATGGAAAGCTCAAACCACCTGTTAACTTGCCTCTAACTGGCACATGGTTGAGGACTGATTTTGAGGATTAAATTTTCTATAATATGTCTAGACGTATTTTTTATTATAATTTGGATTTGCACAACCGCTAATTCTATGAGTAAATCATTTTATGCCACCTACAATTTGATAGCATTGAATCATTTGCTATCCAGTCAAGAAATTTTTACTCTAATATTATTTGGTGCATTGGACTAGTCTAAGAAACAATAAAAGGGGACATGCCTCTAGTGGAATGCTACTATTGTTAGGCCTGAAGAACATCACATTGATCTCTTGAGTATTGTCAAGTGTGATCTTATGATGGCTTCAAATTCTAAAGAATATAAAATCTAGTATGTATTTGTCAACATGAAGAGGGATTGGACCTCCAACCTTCTCACACTCATGATCCTCTTGTGGTTATATATTGAATATTATGCAACAAGATTTGTCCACATTCTCTAGTTAGTGAAGTTACTAGTTGGTCCAAGGATCGATATGGATAGAACCCCAAATTTAATTGCAAACACCATGTCTTCTTCTTCATCATCAAGGCTTGTTACTTTTTCCTATGCTAATGGACCTTGATATTTCATCAGCTACAAAAACTCAAGATATCTAGAATTTGACCTTATCTCCCTCACTTAATTGCATTAAAAAAATGCCTAAATGAGGCATTAATGGAAGGCCCTAATGTTTCAAATTTTGATATATTGCAAAAGCCCTTGAAAATAAACAAAAAAAACATCAAAGGCACCTTTCTTGTTGCTTCAGGTTATTTGATTGAATACATTGGTTTGGAAAATAACATTAGGGTGGACAACAAAGGGATTTCATACTATCACTTGAAGTTCTCTAAATCACCCCCTTATGTGTTTGTTACATTCTTTCCAATATGACTATGACCAATCAATTTCAGCTTTATTGAATTTTGGTAGTAGTGTTAGGATAGTCTAGTCCTCTAGTATGCAAGATAATGGATTTGAGATCTTTGAATGTTCCTCAATAACTATTCTCTTAATTGGGGAGAAGAATTCAATAAGAAATTTCAATCAATAAACTAGGCTGCCACTCAAATTTCAAAATAAGATGGTGGAGACAATCTTATATCTCAAAAAAGGTTAGCATGACATGTATGACTTGATTCTAGGCATCAATTCGATGTCAGTCAACAAAGTAATTCTAAATTTTTGGAATCATCTTCAAATTCCAAGAATTCCTCCTAGTCTATGGATTGTCCACCATCAATGGCAACAATTCTCACAATTACCATATTGAAACCCTCATTGGTTTGAACATCAATAAAGAGGAAATAAAGTTTAAAAACTTTGCTTTAATTATTGTTGAGTTAATTTGCACAAGGTAATGACAAGATCTAGTGGTTTTTAAGAGGTATCTATGCTAAAGTCATGACTATGACCTTGCTTTCAACAAGGTGGCACAATCACTAAGTCCCCATTTAGAGAAAATGTAAAGTAGCTCGGATAAATGTTACAATTAAATTTTTCAATAACTTATTAAAGGGAAACGAAAGGTGTATGAAAGGGAAAGAGAAAAATGCCAGTAAAGATAAATGAATTTGGGAAAAGGTAGATGAGTGAAAAGAGACGAGAGAAACGATATGAATGAGGCAATACACCATTAAATATGAGACTTGGGGACGTGGCCATTCTAGAAAGAGACCCTCATTTCACATGCTCTTAACAAAGGTGGTGTCATAGAAGTTAAATGACAAAATAATTCACTACCTCTCATGTAAGGCTAAAAGCTTAATCCACACAAAGTGACTAAAAAAAAAACAAAAGCCTAAACCCAAAACTCATTACAATGGCCTAAACTACCACTAATCCTAACACTAAACACCCATTAACATTCCATTAACATGTTCAACTTCACTACATGAACTAACTTCTGAACAATGAACCTGATTAGCAAAAAACTTCTCCATCCCTCTATAGACCCTTAGTAGGGTTAACAAATTATGTGTGCCCATGCTCTTAGCATTATAACGTAACCTCCTTCATCTTACTATATATTAAGGAGGGAGGGAGGCTCTAGCAAGCCCATGTGTCACACAAAGGGAGTTCCTAGGGTCTTACTGTATATTAAGGAGGGAGGGAGGCTCTAGCAAGCCCATGTGTCACACAAAGGGAGTTCCTAGGGAGCTAGAGGCTTCCACGTGGAAGGTTGGGGCTGGAGTGGAGAGATTGTGACGTAGAGAGGCTATAGATCCGAAGGAGGGCAGATCAGCATTGAATGCTTCCAATTCGAATGTAGCTTAACTCTCATGCAAGAGACGGGCATTTCGGTCTGACTCACATGCAACCTGCTACCCACATCCAAATTTCCTCCATCGCTAGCCATAGCCTTCCAAGTTTCAACTCCCTACCACTCTATCAAGCTCTTCTCCTACTTGGGAGGTGAGCATCATCAGACAATCTTGATGATAGAATATTGCTCAGCCACTGCCTCCAGCCTTTGAGTTTCATTCCCAAGCTCAGATTGCTTGGCTTCTTCTCTTCCTACCTCCAATGCCTCTTGGATTCCTGGCTCTTCTCCTTTTCTTCCTCCACTACCCTTATCTCTGCTTCTTTCTCCCTCCCCCTGTTTTCTTCATGAGACGTTCCATCACCTCCCTCTTTGGCATTGCTGGCCCTCTCTCCCTGTTCTCTTCGGACACCTTTGCACTAGCTCTTTCTCAACAAGGCCGATCCTTCCCTCAGTGATGCCATCAAAGCCCTTTGTCAGACCTCCAACAAGTGGGTGGCCAAATATCTGCATCAGAGACGCGGTTCATAGGGAAACCCTACTTTAGCAACATCTGAATGTTTTTTTTGGCTATTTTATCAGCTACGGTGGTGGGTTTCCTCTTCCCACCAAGAGGAGGACCTAGATTGTAGAGGAGGTAGATATGCATGAAAGGGCCAGCAAAGGCAAATGACTCTTTGAGGAGTAGATGTTGGGCCTCATAGCATATTTGTTTGTAAGAACTGACTAGATCGTCATGAACGATGGAAATAGATTGTCTCACAGAGTTCGCAATGGCTTCGACTAATGGGTCTACTTTAATTTTTGTACATCTACAATATCCGACTGTAGGGGAAAATCCGACTGGATCCAAGTTGTCTCTCCATGGAGCCAAGTTCAGCGCACGTCTCATTGCTTCTCCTATCACCCACCTATGGAGATGCTCCCAAAGCTTTGGTAACATTTGCCCATATCCCCACCCTGAAATGGTCTCATGTAGCCTCTCACCCTGCTTGAATTTTTCCATCCACTTCACATCACTCTTCTCTCCTTGGTCATTCATATGATAGCTTCCCAAAAAATAGCGTGTCTCTATCGCATGTATCTCTTTTACCTCTCGCCTCAGCTGCCATTAGAGATGCTCCTACATGGGCTTCAGTACTTGAGTCTCAGAGGTATCCTTTTCCTCTGTAAGTGAAGATGATCTATGTGTGTGCTCGGCCTCCATTCTTCTCTGCCAACTCTGAGCCTTCAAATCCTTTCACCACCGTGTGGATCACCTGCCATAGAACATCATCACTCATGTTGAAGTTCATCACCATGCATGCATCGGCTACCAAGATTGTAAATGTGGCTAAGCAATCATTGTATGCGTCTGAATCATTAGATCTATCTGAGACTTGAATCCTTCCATGTCTAGAACCAGAACATAGTCTTAACCCCCCACTCATACGACTTCACAAGCTATATCTGTGCTCCAGAGGTGCATGTAACAACACTGGATTGGAATTTGGTGCCGAGTATCTATTGGATGTATCAAACTAGAATAGAAGCTTTCAATCCCGCACACTAAAGGGGCTTGGAATGCCTTTTGGTTTGTATATGCTTATGTCGATATGGTTTCAGTTTTTTGTGGAAGAGTAGCGATTCTATCCATTGCATTGCCAGTAGTTTAATTTGCTTATGTCGATATGGTTTCGGTTTCATGTGGAAGAGTATAGAGATTGTATCCGCAATATTGTCAGTAGTTCCATGCAACATTAGTAGGTGTGCAACAATTCTATGTTCAAGCCTTTGGTGGCACAAAGCATGAAACAATGATTTATCTTTGATGGAAGCTCCTCCCTAAGTAGAAAAAGAATACAAGGAGACATTGGAAGCTGTATGCGAGAATTGGTTGGCTCCAAACATACCTTTTATGAAGCCCATGTTTCTGGGTTGGTTGAACCTCTCCATGATGCCATTGCCGCCTAACAAGAGGCTTACTGGCAATCTAATTTATTATTATTTTGCAAAATCTATGGCCAATACCTCAATTTACTCTCAGTAGATTAGCTAGCTATGATCAAAATGCGTAAGACCATAGCTGAATTGATGATTGAGAGTGATACAGGTGGATTACGTGTGGTGGAGATGTGGAGAAAAGAGGTAAGAAAGCTCTTCTAAATTGTTTAAAATGCTAAAGCAACAAGAGCTAAGAATGAGGGAATGGGTTTATAGCATCAAATCCTTGCAGTTTGGGAGTTTGTGGCCATCACTATGGAAATTGCCTGGCTTACTTGAGTTGCAATCACCATAGCAACTTTGTAGAGAGTCTTCCCTCTTGCCTTGAATTCTACTATATATCACCTTAATGCTATGAGTTGTGAGCTAGCTTATCCTAACAATCATGCAATCACAATCATGAGTCCTACGTGCTTACAAAATGGCTACGTTTAATTGCCCCAACTCTGGAATGCACCGAAAAGATTGCTCACATTGTTTAAGAGAAAGACTTGGATGGTTTGCCTCCTTTTTAACTACTACCCCAGGATGGTGCTTTAGGAAAGCATTGAAACTATGTTAGTGTATATTTTAAAGGTTTTTGTTTATTAAAGAAAAACTTTATTCCACTTTTGGGAGAAAATATAATACATCTTGCATGCATTTTGTAATATAGCTCATAGTTGAACGAGCTCACATACTTTTGAATTGGGAGCTTAAAACAAGCTAAGGTGTTCTGTTTTGGTCTAGGTTATGAAGGACAAAAAGAAACTATTTTTCCTTTGAATATTTACCTCATGAAGGTCTTAAAATAATCATGTGGTATACTTATCATTTCCACATGATTGAAATGGTAAGAAGCAAGGCTTGATACACTTTAATTGCATTTGGAAGTCCCTTTTGTGTCTCATGGCAGCTAAATTATGATCTACCAAGGATTGACCTATTGCATTCATTGATGAGCTTAGATTGTTTGTTAATAATGTTGTATTTAGGTGGCTTTGAAGGTATTATGGTATTCTACATTTCTTGATTGTGATTTATAGGGCTATAAGGAAAGGGTGGTGAGCGAAGGTGAGGGGGCTAAGGGAGCAAAAATGAGGAAGGGGGTGGTTAGTAGAGGTGAGGGGTTGAGGGAGCTATTGCACTACGAAGAGAGGGGAGGGGGAAGTGGGGCAAAGGTGAGAGAGAAGTTGCAAGGAGAGAGGAGGGGGAGATGGAGAAAATGTGAGGGGAGGCAACCCTTAAGGAGAGGAGAGGTCAAGGTGGTCCTGAGGTGAGGGGAGCTGAAAGAGAAACCTCACAAGGAGGGGTGGTGAACAAATGTGAGGGCTTGTGAAAGCAACCACTAGGAGAGCGGAGGTGAGGGAGTACAAATTCGGTAGCACAAATGCCTATAAAAGCATAGTCTCAATATTCACTTCGTGCAAAAAGCAAAAATTGATTTAAAAAATATCTATCCAAGATCACAAACTAGTTAGAGATAGTTCCACCAATTCAAGCATTGAGAAATTCCAAGTATCGACTATTGACTTTTGATGAGAGAAGCCTAGAGCTCTTGTTGAACACTAGGGCAACATGGGTTATGTGGCATTGGATTGAGAATCAAACTTTCTCTATTCTATTTTTGAAGGAAGAGTTGCCATGTGGCAGGAGGAGTTGGAGTGGAGGGGACACTAGGTGAGGTGCAATGTGGAGAGAAAAGGAAGAGCCTTCCCTGCACTCTCAACCCCTCCAAGTTAGAATAACAGGGAGTTTCTTTCTCCTCCATGTGTTATTATCTTTTGATCTTGAAGGTGGTGTATCGAGACCATTGATCCATTTTGAACCAATGGCCAAAAACCAATGTCCATGACGACCTTTCACTTTGAGAACAGCTCACTGCCCCATCATTAAGTGCATCTGGTGGCCTCCCCACTTCAAGATCTAGGTCGAATGCTCAGAAAAGGTGCCTACATGTACCATTAAATGGACATTGAGATCTATGGTTGATACTAATCGCCTCATGCAAGCCCTTAGGTGTACAATCTTGATCCAATGGTTGAAAATTGAAAAAAAATGGACATCCTTAGATGCAAACAGTGGTCTAATGGTTGAACATCAGTGACATGCTTGCCCTTAGATGTGTTGGAAGAGGATTGGTCAACTCTCCATCTGTAATCCCCTAGATGAGGAAAGCAAATAGGAGGTGGATTGACAGTAGATAAGCAAGAGTAGAGCCTACATCTAGAGGTTTGTAGGAGGAGGAAGGGCTATAGAATTAGCTCAAAAAGGGGTTGTACCCTTGGGTATATATAAGCTATTAAGGAGCACGTGGACTCAGGGATCTAGAGGTGCCAAGGAGATAGTATGACAACTTTTGGTAAGATCAGAGGACAATAGTTTGGGGGGGCTCTAGATCACTTTTTTTATTGTGCCCATATTTGAGGATGGAAATATATCTATTGTTGGTGCTATATCTCTTTTGGATTACTATTATAATATTTTTACTGACTTGCACGCATATGGGTTTGAAGTACACACAAGTAAAGAAGGTTTTTTGGGTCCAAAATTAAACACTTCCACGTGTGATTATTGGGATGCTCTATCAATCTTCTGTTGTGCGATACCCTCTACTAGGATCATTTCTAACAAGATGCAGATGATGATAGATAATGGTTCAAATAGGTGCCTAATGCACCTCCCTCCTCCAAAATCAGCATAGAACCTTCACATGACATTCATGGTGCAGATCTAAGGGCTTGCAAAAAAACCATGCCCTTGTGGTAGACTGCAGCAAGAGGGCTACATCATTGAACTCTGTTGACATGGGGCAAGCACTTGGATAAAGGCAGTGCGACACATCAAGGTACTGCATAGACAAATATCTATGATTTGAAACATGGACAAGCAGTTGTCAAAGCCTACATTAAAAGCTCTATAGATGGTGCATAGTCCAAGAGATGAAGACTGAAACTTTATTAAACTAGTTGGGTAGCAGCCACACAAGAGAGTTGGATAAAGGTTGTGCAACACATCAAGGTACTGCATAGACAAATATCTATGATTTGAAACATGGACAAGGAGTTGTCAAAGCCTACAGTAAAAGCTCTATAGATGCTATTTAGTCCAAGAGAGGAACACTAACACTTTATTAAACTAGTTGGTAGGAGCCACACAAGAGAGTTACAATAGTAGCCAATAGAAGCACCGATAGAACTGTGCAAAGGTTGATAGAAATGCTGGATTGGCATGGCCAGTCCACAAAGGACTATGCAAAGAAGTATGTGTAAATGCCAACAGAGCACCTAATAGCTGGACGGACCTGCAAAAACTAAGGAGCAGCCTTTTGTAGAGCAAGGAACAGAAGCAAATGTAGAGGAGTGTGGGGTAGAAGAGATGCATCATGGCACAAAGAGTGAGAGCACAAGTGAGGCAAAATCCATTGTTTTTAGAATGAAGAAATGACCTCCATTTTATAGAAAGAGAGGATGGTGTAGGCACCTCCCCTATATTAGTGGCAATCAGCCCCTACATCAGTGGGACTGCCCTAAATCAAAGGAACCTCCCATGTGGGGGCCTTTGGCTTACATCATCACTTAGGTCACACACTAGACACATCATAGCACTTGATGTGCCTCTACAACACACACACACACATGTGACTCCCCTAGATGCACACATGCACCATAGAGCAAGCCCTTGATCACACTTATCCCAACATCCCCCCCTCAAGGGTCTGCCTCTTGCAATGTCAAGGATACATCTAGTCTCATAGTTTCTCATGCCGTCTCATGGTGGTCACACTTGGCCATCTCATGGTGGTCAAGGATAAATCTATGTCTAGGGATCTCATGCTAGCAAAGGTGCCCAAGGGTCAAGGTTCAAAAAAATGGAATAGACCAAACACATATCACATGGCCTACATCATATGGTGATCAGAGGTGATTTACAAAAGACAAAACATATGAGATTCTTTTTGGAGTACTACTCCAGGTAGAGAACCTCAAAATTTGACCGAATGATGATAAAAAAAAATTCAAAGACAAGTTGCTTAAAAGGCAAAGTCCTTGTCTTCTACCACAAAGTTGGATGCTTCTTTTGCTGATGGAGTTCTCTTCAACCATATTTGACATAGTCCTCTTTTTCTCATTGCAAAACTTTTGAGAATGATTATTCTTTCCACAATATGAGCAAGGGTTGATTCTATAACAATCCTTCTCAAGGTGATTACTTTTCCCATAGTGTTTACAAGCCTTGTACTTGCTCTTTGAAAACCTCACTACAAGTGCCTTTGTATGCATTTTGCCCACTTTTGAATTGTTCTTCCTTTCCTCTTCTGATTAAGGCACTAATGATGCCTTTTAATGAGGGTTCACTACTATACACAGGTCCTATTCCGATGCTTAAGCACTGACGTTTAGCATGCCTAGGGCACTAATCATCGGTAATCAAAGTGTGATTCGTTAAATATCGCTATATAGTGACTTTAGACAAGTGTTGTGAAGATAGTGGGAGAGAAGGAAGGAGTCTCACTTGCGGCTTTTTCACATACAGAATGGGGGAATACACACAAAGGTGGAGGCTGAAAACAGTTTTCCTCTTCTTAGTTGTGAAAGCCAAAAGAGCTCTAGTACAAAGAAATAGAAGAACCCTATACGTGGGTCTCAAACCAAACTCAGCTAACTAAGGTGGCATATTAATTGAGCCATGAACTAGAGTACATAAGGATAGCTGTCATCCAGCTATTATTCATGGGCGGTGTACCAACCGCATCTACAGCTAACAAGTCGGTGACATAAATGCACAATGGTCACCCTAGCATATCACGAGTGGAGCTTGATATCTCAACACTCCCCCTCGAGCTCAATCCCAATTCCTGCACACCAAGCAGGTCTCTGAACTTGCGCAGCTTCTCTGCGCCCAATGCCTTCGTGAATATGTCAACTACCTGATCCTCTGTGCTGACATAAACTAGATCAATAAGACCTAGTAAAACCTTCTCCCGTACATAGTGATAATGCACCTCAATGTGCTTTGTTCTAGCATGATAGACTGGGTTATTTGCCAAGTGTATACTGCTCATGTTGTCACAATAAATGACAATTGGCCCATCTGATGCATATCATAAAGTAGCTTATGCAATCAAGCTACCTCACATGCAGCCATTGTTGCACCCCTGTACTCAGCCTCTATGCTCGACAAGGAAACTGTAGGCTGTTTCTTGCTACTCCAAGTGACTGTAGCACTCCCAAAAGAGAACACATATCCACTGGTAGATCGTCTATCAGAAATACTACCAGCCCAATCAGCATCAGTGTATCCATGCAGCTGTATCTGAACCCCAGTCTCATAAAATAGTCCATACGTCTCTCTCCACCTCGGCGCGGGACACAAGAGCCGACTCCCTGCTGAAGTAACATCTTCCACGTCTGCCCCCCTGGGGTCAGACCGCGGATGATAAGCTTGCCTAACAAGGCCTGACTCTGAAGCTCTGGATCGATAACCCCCAGGCCACCCTCAGCCTGCAGAAGAATGACTGTCTGCCAAGCAACCCTGGCTCTGGTATCTCTAAGACCATCCTCCCCAGACCAAAGGAAGTTCCGAACCAACCTCCTGAGCTGTGCCACGCTGGATCTCAAGAAGCACCAGCAGGAAGCCACATACCAAACCGTGGCTAGGAGGACCTGGTTAACTACCAGGGCACGACCTGCAAGAGACAGCTTAGCAGTGCACCAGAAAGCCAGCTTCCGTCGGATGGAGTCTAGCACCGGGAGAAACTGCTGAGCTGGCGTGATGTCTAGGCCAACCTGGAAGCCAAGGTATCTAGCTGTATGTCCCCGTGGAATCCATCTGAAACCCAGAAATCGCCCCCACTGAGAACACGCCCCAGGGTCTGTGAGAAAACCAACTGATTTGTTCCAGTTGATTTTCGCACCAGCGGCCGAGCAGAAGACCTCCAGGGCCATCCGCACCCTCTCTAGCATCCTCTCATCGTCCTGGACATAAAGGGCTATATCATTTGCGTACTCCGAGTCCAAAAGCTCCGTGTCCTCCCGGAGTGGAAGGCAAACACCCCTGATCCCGGTAGACCTCACCCGAAGGTAGTAAGTCATGGCCTCGGCGAAGAAAAGAAACAGGTAAGGAGCAAGGGGGCAGCCCTGACGCACTGATCTCTCCAAGCTAAAGCGCTCACCCATCCTGCCGCCAATGATGACCCTGCTAGACGTTGTCCTGTACAAAGCTGAGATACCCTGAATTCAACCTGCCGGGAAACCTAGCCGCTCCAAAGTCCCCTCCAAAAAGGACCAGTCCACGCGATCGTAGGCCTTCTCGAAGTCGAGAAGTAGAATGGCAAGGTGTGATCCACTGTGCTGAGCCCACTCCGCCGCCTTTGAAAAGGTGAAGACATTATCCAGGATACTGCGATCCTGGACAAAGCCTGTCTGAGTGTCATGAATGAGGTCTGGGAGTAGAGGCCGAACTCTGGCACTGATCATCTTGGTGAGGATTTTGTAGGCGGTGGTAAGGAGAGTGATCGGACGCCACTGGCGGATCTCCTGTCTATCTCCTCCCTTCGGGATGAGGCAAATCAGTCCCGAAGAGAGGCTCTCTGGCATCTGACCGCTACTGAAAATCCCCTGCAGAGCTGCAAGGAGGGGCTAATGGATCTGGTCCCAGAAGGAGGTGAAGAATGCTCGGGGTAGCCCATCCTCTCCTGGGCATTTCTGTCCGTCGATAGCCGTCAAGGCCTCCAGCATCTCATCCAAGGTAAACAGTGCCAACAACGTCGCCTGCATGCTGCATGCTAGGCTGGACCAGGGATGGAATGTGTCTCCACACCTCCTCACGGGCACGACTAGCACGAGGGGCAAGCGGCTCCTGCTGGAAGAGGGTCCTGTAGAAGTCAGTGGCCAACCCCAGGACCTCCCCCAGATCCGTAACGATGTGACCATCTGCTGTCCTGAGACTCCAAAGCTGATCACCTGCAGCTCTCTGGCCATGCGTCCTGAAGAACTCCCTGCACATCCGGTCACCCTTCCGGGCCCAGAAGGAGAGAGAGGCATGATAGGAAAACTCTGAGCGGCGCTGGAGTGTCTCCTCCAGGAGGGCTCTGGCTCGAAGGGCCTGGATCCGAAGCTCCTCCGAGCTCGGGGAAGCCTGCTGGAGTCACTGAATGGAGGCGAGGTCCCTCCGAAGAGCTCTCTCTCTACTCCACCAATCCTGTCGAACCTGTAGGGCTGCTAGCTGGCAGATCTGGCTGGACTCCTGCAGAGCCTGCGCAACTGAGTCCACCAAATCTACGCACTCCCCCCAGCCTCTGTCCCAAAGACTGCAAATACTGCTGCGCACATCCTCCCTCGAGAAAATGGAGTCGGGAATCCTGCATGACCGGGGGGGAAGGGTCTGGGCTGCCGAATCTAATGAAAGGAGCACCGGCGCATGGTCGGAAAGTGTCGTCCCTGGAACTATACCCGCCTGACCGCCTCTACTGATGGCCCAATCACTGACATAAAATCTATCAAGCCTCTCCAGGAGTCTGCCTCCTTCCCTGCGGAAGCCCCAAGAGAAGTCCAGGCTCCCGTGCCACCACCGGAAGGACGGGTCTCTCCAACTGTCCCTACCTCCTGTCGCGAAGATGAAAGAGTCCCAAGCTGACTGCTCTGCCTGAGCCATACCTGTGAGCTCCGGACCTCTGCCCTGCTGGTCCTCCAAGGTCTCCAGATTGTTCAAGTCACCTCCAACAATCCAGGAATCCATGTCTGGAAGAATCCCTGTAAGTGTCCTCCAGAAGGTGGCTCTACATCGGAGGTCTGTAGGAGCATAAATGTTGAGGATTCCAATTTTGGATCCCTCCAAATCCAGGCCTACCCAAAGGGCTCGGCCTGGGATCAACGTGCCATGACCGAAAACTCCCTGGGCTAACTGCTCGCACATGGAGGTACAGACACCCCCACTCCTCCCCTATGCGCCGATCGAGGGCTCCCAGTAAGTGTAGGAACGTCCGGGGAGAACCTTCCCGCAGCTACGAGAATGAGCCGCAGAGAGCTTGTGCTCCTAGAGCAGAAGTACATCCAAACGACCAATCACTGCAGGCTGAAGTTCCTGTCGCAAAATGAGCTTCCTTAGACCACGGGTGCCAGAAGAGTGAAACCCGTTCACATTCCAGGATACGAGGTGTAGGCTCATGGAGAGGGATGGGGGGCTGCGAACAACTGTCTGCTCGTAGTCGAAGTCGATGAAGAATCAGACATGTCGGAATGGAGGCGCTGCCGCTTATGAGAAGGTTTGGAGGGGGAGACGGGGTCGTCCTGCCCGTTCTTCAACACCTTCAGCAAAGGCGAGAGGCCTTTGGTGCCATGAATAAATGCTTTCTCGAGCCAGCTCGAGATCTCTGAAGTGGACATCCCATAGAAGGTTCGGAGTTTCTGATGGGACCAAGCTCTGACATCCTGGGGGAGAGGCCATGACAGGGGAGGTCTGAGGATCACAATCAGTCGGAAGCGTTTGGCGGCGCAACGCCACCGCAGGCGCACATCGCCCTCGGACCACTGAGTCTCGAGAAGCTGCCCACCGGACGGGCCTATCCAGGAACAGACCTGGGCGTGTGTCTGCTCTCTGAGCGCCTCCCAAACCGAGTCGTCTGTCCAGGTCTCGGTGCCATCGCTGAGGAACGTGAAGGCGAAGCTAGGGCCATCCCTAGGGACCAAGGCGACAATCTTCCCATCCGCCCCTTTGCGGAGCAGGAAGATACTGATGTCGAGATAAGCCGGGAAGGTCCCCAGGTCGGCCACGTCCAAGTAGTCCCAGGGGCCAGATCTGTAAAAGTCTCGAGGAAGCTCTCTCTCCTGAAGCTGAGACCCATCCGAGTCTGGCACTGAGGGGCTAGCGGCCATGGAAGCCTGCTCCAGTGGTGGTGTAGACTCCGGGTGTCCTGCCAGCGGGGGGGGAGGGGGAGGAGGCTGAGGGGTAGGCGACTCAGACTCCACGGAGGCGACTGGCGGAGAAGGTGGAGGAGGCGGAGCGGGGGCTGCCCTCGGCTGGGAAGCCGAAGGTGCAGCTAACACTCTAGGGGAGTCGAGGGGAACGGAGGGAGGGGGGGGATGGGGATGCCTCTGGAACTGGGGCTGAGAGGGAGGAGGAGGAGACTGAGGAGGAAGAGACGGGGGCTGAGGCTGCGGGTCGAGCGAAGGGAGGGGAAACTGGGGAAGGGGCTGGGACTGAGTGGAAAGGGGTGGGGGAGCGGGAGAGAGGGGGATCTGAGGCTGTGAAGGGCAGGCTGCCGTCGAAGAAGAAGCTCTCCCAGGTCCCTGGGGCGGCTGCCTGTCAGGTCTATGGGGTGCTGCTGCAGGAAGGGTAACCTCTGCCTCCTTGCCTTTATCCGAGATCTTCTTGTTCTTTCCTCTTTTCCTTCTAACCTCGGTCCAACCACCCACTAACTCTGGACCGGGCTCCGACTGCCTCGGCTCCTCTTGACGTGGCTGTCCGGGGGGGGGGGGCGGGGGCGGAGGGGGCGGGGGCGGGGGGGGTCGAGATGAGCTGGCGAAGCGTGGACAAGCAGCCGCCAAGTGCCCAAAGCCGTGGCACCTCAGGTACTGACCTGGCTGTCCGGTGACTATCATGCTCTGGGTGATGCTACTGGCATCTGTCACAATCTCGATCACTGCAGGGAGAGTCGCAGGATCTGCCATAGCCACACGGACTCAGGGGGCTCCTGCCGTGGTCACCGCGTTGGCGAAAGTGTCGTGCATAACCCAGCCAAAATGGGAGCCCAAGTCCGTGACAATCGGTCGCAGCTTAGCAGCAAGACCTGGAAAAACTAGTGTCACTGGGTGGCGAGGTATACGGAACCGAACATCAAAATCTGCTGTGCTGAATCCATGGTACCACGGGACTATCATGATAATCTTTCCATCCACCGATGTGGGGGAACCGGCAATCAGGTTGCTCGCAGCTTTCTCATTGGAGAGTTTGAGCCAGAAGATGCCCCTTCCCATAAGGGCCACCTCCTCAATATGGCCATCCTCTAGCAGGAGAGTGGACTGGAGCCAGTCCCTAATGGCTGATCTGGAGGGAGAGTGTCCAATGACTCTGCCATAAACAGAGGTACGGGCAAAGTCAATGGCAACCTCCTAAAGCCAAGACTAACTGCAAGCTTCCGATGAGGAACAGGCTGCCACCCCAAAAGGGGAGGCGAAGTGGGAGGGTGGCGCCTGGGTGTGGAGAGGACAGTTGCGGAGGCGGAGGGTGGAGGCGGGGTGGAGAAGTGGAGCAGAAGGGCGGGCGAGGCGAAGTGAGGGGGCGAGGGGGTCGGGGCGGGGCGGGGTGAATGGTGCAGGGAAGGCGGGCGGCGCAGAAGGGCGGGGGGGGGCGGGGTTGGTGTGGCGGGGGCGGAGGGGTGAAGCGTTGGGCGGGGGAGCGGAGTGGAGGCGGGGGGGGGGCGGAATGGGGCGGGTGGAGCAGAATGGAGGCGGGGGGGAGCGGAATGGAGGTGGGGGGGCGAAAAGGGGAAGAATGGGGGCGGAATGGGGCAGGCGGAGGCGCGGGGGGCGGGGGGGAGCGGGATGGGAGGCGGGTGAGCGAGGGGGTCGGGCGGGAGAGGCAGAGCGGCGAGAGGGGGGGGTGAGGTGAAGCGAGGGGGGGGTGGGGTGAAACGAGGGAAGGGGGGGGAGTGGAAGTGAGGGGGGCGGCGAGGAGAGGTGAGGTGGAGGGCGAGATGGAGAGGCGAGGCGGCGATGGAGAGGCGGCGGGTGAGGGGGAGGGCGGGCGGGGGGCGAGGGCGGAGAGGCAGGGGGCGGGGGTGGTCGCGGCGAGGGGGGGGGCTAGGGGGGGGAGGTAGTGCTAGCGGTGGGGGGAGGAGGGAAGCTCGCAGGAGCTACAGCCTGCTTTTGACCTCAAGCCTCTATGCTCATCGCACAACAGAAATGTGACGGAATTTTTCAAGCAGCACGCAAGAAAACGTTAAGGAAAGCAAGGGTGAAGGAAGGAGAGAGAATCCATCCTCTACAGCAAAACCCCAAACAGCCGTTTTAATTCTTCATCTACCCCTCCAAAAAAAAATTCTTTCCATCCCCATTCTCCTTCCCCCCCTTGTACATTCCACCACATTCCCATTCTCCCCCCCTTTCTTTAGAGTCCTCCTGCAACCTTATTTTCTAGACGTTGATAGGACAAAAAAAAAATATGCTTATGCTTATGCATGAGCATATGAGGAAAAGAGGGGGGGATGTTGGAAAACTGAAAGGAAAGCAAAGAGTGGACTACTTGCATTACTTGGTTGTAGAATGAAGAAGAGTGAGGTCCTTAAGTAGGCACCTCATACATGCTCACTGACATCACTGATGACTTCAGAGCTCCACAATCATCTCCTCAATCTGCTCCTAGATTCTCTCAATCATCCTATGTGGCTCTCCACCACCTAACTATGCTTGTGGGCACCTAAGTGTGCCTCTAGCACTCACACATAGAAACATAAGGTGTGCCTGAGGCATACACCTTGAGATATCCCAACAAACCCCCCCTCAAGGAAATGCCTCAGGCTATGTCAAGGATACATCTAGTCTCATAGTTTCTCATGCCATCTCATGGTGGTCAAGGATAAATCTATGGCTAGGTTCTCATGCTAGCAAGGGTTCCCTTGGGTGTAAGGTAAACAAAAGGGATACAAAAAGACCTTCCAATGGTTATCTCCCCTGCATGTACATGCACACAATGTCTGCAGGAGGTACCATGGAACAAAACATACACATGGTACATCATAAGGTGACCAGAGGTGTTTACAAAACACACAAAACACAATAGTTTATTTTCATTCATTTTGGAGGACTATCCAGGCTGAGTACCTTGACATAAAAAGAGAGATCTGGAGCATACATAGAGATGTTTAAAATGCATAATCTTCATGGGATGCCTCATCTTGTGAAGGCTCAACTGTAAGTAGATTTGCATTTTCTTTCTTTGCTTTGGCTCTGCAAAACTTCTCATTATGGTTGTTCTTGCCACAGTGCTTGCATGGATTAATTTTGAAGCAGTCCTTTGAAAGGTGATTTGTCTTTCCACAGTGATTGCAAGGAGTATACTTGCCCTTCTGGACTTTTATAGCATAAGCAGTGTCATTGCCTTTCCTGAGCTCCATATGCCTTTCTTCTTCTTGGAGAGCAGAGATAATACCTTCAAGATTAGGATTAGGAAGATTTTTCAAAGTGGTAACTATGTGATCATAATCTTCAGGCATGCTCTTAAGTAACACTGCCATAGCATCATCTGGAGAAATAGGAGAGTTGATAGAAGCTAATTGAGTCATAAGACTCCGCATATAGTTGACATGAGCTGCTAAAGTAGTACCACTAGTCATCTTCAATTCAAAGAAAGAGATTTTAAGTGATAGTTTAGAGATGTGAGAGCTTGCACCAAAAATCATGTCTAGCTTCTTCCAAGCTTCCGAAGGAGACTCCAAGTTAGAGATATGGTGTATATAATCATCACCTAGAGCAAGAGCAATTATACCATATGCTTTTTCTTCTCTAGCTGGATCCCTTGCCGGTCGTGTCAGTGTTGAGGATTCTCCAGCATTGGAGGCTGTAGAAGAAGCGGTAGGAGTAGGTTTGACAAGTCCCCATAAGTTCTCCCTCATCAATGCAAATTTCATCTTCATCTGCCATGTATGGCAGCCCTTTCCATTGAACTTTTCTAGATTCAATAGGTTAGCCATGAGAGGGTCTAACCCAGATATTGGGCAGTGTCTATCTCTCTTACAAGGCAAAAATAACTGAAAGACTTCCAAAATATGAGCACTTGATGTAGCAAAGACTAGTGACCAAATTTCAAACAGTGATGCTTCTTCTTACATGCTTCACAGAGGTGGCTTAAAATGAGAACTTTCCAATCAAAACCAGGTCTAGTAATTCAAAACAAAACTGAATCCACACTTGTACTGAAGTTATTGAAAGCTTCAAAAAACCAGAAATGCTAGAGTAGCATTTTATGTAGCATCATCTTCAAAAACTTGTCCAAAACTGTCAAAACTGAAAAGCTGAACTTGGAGGGCTTGTAGCTCACTCTTCAAAGCAAGGAAAAGAGGGCTTTCGGAAGCTGAAAGCTCATATACCAGAGAAGGTCCAGCACAGAGGTTGGACGAAATGGTGCGCACTTTTGCCTGGGAGAGTTGCTACAGGCTGAAATTGAGTTTTGACGATTTCTCCCTCGTTATACTGAACCAAATGACCTGAAAAATGGCTCAAAATCTTTGCCCATCTACTCCTAAGAGGGCTCAGGCAATGGCGGATTGAGGTCGCCCATCTACTCCTAAGAGGGCTCAGGCAATGGCGGAGCAGGCAGGGAGTATTGAGCAACAGAAGAAATTCGCTGTTTGGAGAATGGCAGCCACCACAGACGTTTTTTCTTCAATTGCTTGCAGGTGGAAGTTCGCCCATACTAGAGGAGTTTCCAGCTCAGATGGTTTGGGCAATGGTCGTTTGTAGATGGAGAACCAAGCTCTCAAAGATTTTGGGAAGAAAGAGGAAAATGGAGAAGAAGAAGATGAAGAAGAAGATGATGATGTGGCAGAAATGGGCTCAAGGGGGATCAAAGGGCTCTGATACCATGTTGGAAAACTAAAAGGAAAGCAAAGAGTGGACACAAACTCAGAATACTTGCATTACTTGGTTGTAGAATGAAGAAGAGTGAGGTCCTTAAGTAGGCACCTCATACATGCTCACTGACATCACTGATGACTTCAGAGCTCCACAATCATCTCCTCAATCTGCTCCTAGATTCTCTCAATCATCCTATGTGGCTCTCCACCACCTAACTATGCTTGTGGGCACCTAACTGTGCCTCTAGCACTCACACATAGAAACATAAGGTGTGCCTGAGGCATACACCTTGAGATATCCCAACAGGGGAAAGAGGGAGGAAAAGAGGAAAAGAGGGGAAAAAGAGGGAATAAGAGAAGAGAGGGAAAGAGAGGGTTCCTACGCCCATCACGGCATCTAACGCTTAAGGCGTTAGCTAAAGGCCAATGCAAATAATGGAAATAACAAAAGGGAAAAAGAGGAAGCACTTTCTTACCTGGAAAAGTCCTGCTGGGTGTTTCATGGACTGGCCCTACAAAAGAGAGGAAACATACCATTTTTTCAGATAACTAGTTAGAGGAAGGAGGAGTTTGGAGAAGCAACTTTTCAAAGGGATTGGATTGAGGAGACAAAGCATAAGCCTACAAACAAGGAGAAAGCATAAGCCTACAAACAAGGAGAAAGAGGAGGAAGAGAAATACCAAAAAGAGAAGAGGTGAGTCTTCTTTCTTTCACCAAATCTCATTTTTTGGCCTTAACCTCTAAAAATCAAGCATGAAAATTAGCACATAGGCTTTGCAATACAAGGAGAAACATGCTTCAACACTCACAAAATGAAATCTCACAAAAAATGAACCTACATTGCTTAAAGAGACACACCTTCTTGAAAAACTTTGTTTCACACAAGCAGAGAGGGAGAAGGATGGAGAGAGAGCACAAGTGTTGGGAGAGGGGCTGGGTAGGGGTGAGGAGTGTGGGGAATAGAGAGGAGGAAAGTGAGGTCATCAAATATAATGTGGGAGGAGAGATTTTTGTTTTTCCCACAATAGAGATGTGAAAGACGGCATCGTGCGGGGTTTCGGGTTTTAGTCCCCTAGCGTCGCTATATAGTGACGTTTATATCCTAAAAGCATCGCTATACAGCGATGGTTCAAAACATTGATTGTTAGAAGAGAGGAAAGGAGCTCATGGTTGGCTATTTTTTGGATCTTAATAGATTTCCTTACAATTCATGTTGTGATTTTGGAGGTGTGGAGATGGAAGGGACGAGTGGAAGCTCATCAAATGATGTGCCAACGCCTAGGAGTGCAGAGTGGCTTATGGAGAGGTTGTATTGTCAATGCACTCATTGCAAGCGAGAAGTACGACATCAATGTCATATTGTCATGTGCCACTTGCGGATGTATGGGGAGGAGCCCAAACTAGTACCCACCATTGGTGTTGCACGTGGTGATGAATCATTGATAAGTCAATGCTATTTGAGTTCGTGATTAATATTTCATACCATTATGACACAAAACCTTGAGACAAGATCTTCTATTTACACAAAATCTTGAGACATGATGAGGAGGGTGGCGAGGGTGCGCATATACCTTCACACTTTGAGCAATAATATAGTCTCCCAGATGTAACAGATGATGATGAGGGTATGGTGGACATGATGGATTCTATTTTTAGGGGCACTACATCACATGTACATGTGATGTCTGGGTCTGAGGTCAATATGCGAGAGTTGCAATCAACACAGTTGTACGAGGGTGCTAGGATGTCTAAACTATAGTCTTGTCTCTCAATCTTGAATCTGCAAGCAAAGTATGGGTGGTCAGATACAAGTGTCTCGGCCTTAATGAGGTTGATCCAGAAGATGTTGCCTACACCAAATACCATGCCTGCATCAAGAGATGAAGCGAAGAAGATGCTAACAACGGTGGGTATGGATTATGATACCATCCATGCTTGCCGTAATGACTGTATTCTCTGTCATCGTGAGCATGGAGATTTGGCTAGTTGTCCAAAGTGTGGGGAACAATGATATAGAGATGACTTGTGGGGTGAGCAGATATCGGTAAAGGTCTTGAGACACTTTCCCATCATTGCAAGAATATAGCACATGTTCTGATGCAAATCCATAGTAGAGTTGATGACTTGGCATGCATCTCGTCATTGAGGCAGTCGATCAAGTGAGCGATGTCGAGTGAGCAAGACCAAATAAGCGAGCAAAGAAGATATGGTTGGGCTACCAACACATATAATCTCATTGTATGTATGTGCTCATCATTAATAAAGATTTATAGTGCTTCCTCAACATTGAACATGATTATAACATAATATTGCAAGTGTGCATTAGTAATAGTGTTCTATATTCTATGAGATGAGCTTAAATAGAAATACTTTGGCTATCAACAACAGGTACTATATAGTTGAAGTGCATAAAAACATAACCTCACTATATGTTTGTACTAATCAGTAATAAAGTTTTATAGTATCATCATAATTTCAAAGATGATTATAACATAAGCTTGTAAGTCTACATTAGTGATAGTGTTATTTATTTTCATGAGATGAGCTTGCATAGAAATTCTTTAGCTACCAACAAGTAGTATATAGTTTAAGTGCATCATTCAATAAAAACTTCAACATCGAACATGATCATAACATGTTATTAGGAGCGGCCTTGCTCTAAATCTAGTGCAAGAAATTGGCAAAAATTCTATTAGATTCACATTTGGATGCATAAAGTTTTACTAAATGGTGCAAAAGGTCATGATAATCATCTAAATCATGTCTTGCCATTCGTTTTGATATGTAACATGACCTCATTTGGATTTGTAAATCAAAAGATACAGGACGTCGAAATTCTCCTCCTTTGGGCCAAAAGAGGGAGCGCCTTAACGCGCTGCCTGTTTTGGCCCAAAAGTGTTAGTCTTGGCTCAAGATGAAGCCATTGATGTAAATGCTCTTCATTGATTTTTTTCATCTCAAACTTGGACATGAATATATGAGCTTCAAACTTAATGTACATGCTCTTGTACTTTTATTCTCTCAAAGGATCAAACATGTATGAAAAGGAAAAAAAATTGTCATTGGGAAACACTATCTTTTAAGGTCGGTATGGGAAAAAACACTCTTTGTAAACGTCGCTATACGAAACTGTCTTAGTGTCACTATATAACGACCATTCACAAGTCTAGTAAGTGTTGCTATATAGTGACTCTCTTTAGAGGTCGTTGTATAGCGACACTTGTCTAAAGTCGCGATATAGCGATACTTAACTAATCCCAATTTGATTACCGATGATTAGCGCCCCGCGCATGCTAAACCTCAGCGCTTAAGTGTCGGAATAGGGTTCGTGTGTAGTAGTGACATCTACATGTGAAAAACATTTTCATGAAGAATGGATCATATGTAGTTGGGCTCATATAGAATAGAGTAGAACTTTTGAATAATCGGTGTGATATGCATGCTCTTCAAACCATACTTTTGTCTATCTCTCCATGAGCTTTTTCTATGTGTAGATATAGCATGAAATTTGTAAAACAATAAGGCTCGCGAGTAAGTTTGATTCTAGCAACTTGGATTGAACAAGTTTCTTGCTCAGTCTCTTAATTCATTGTGAGTAGTCCTTTTAAAATCATGTCTAGAACAATCCATCATATTGTTAGTGTCTCTAGCTGTCTAATATTTCATTTACCAAACGTCCTCTTGTAGCTAGGCATCCTCTCTCGATAACCCTCTATTTCCCCATGAGACCTAAATGCATGCCTATGAAGCATATCACAAGTAATCGTCTTTTGAATTTAGAACGAGGTAATATAAATTGAGGAAAAAAAATAAACAAGCATAACTGGTATATGCTTCATAAGGATTGTAAACCAAGTAAGCTTACTCTTATTCAAACATTGTCATTTTTATTGTTAAGATGAAAGTAAGAGTAGTACAAGGTAAAAGCATATGATAGTAGCGAAATAGAAAGTTGGAGAGTAGGAGGTGATAGTGGGTATGCTAAGAATTGAAATAATACACCTATTGGAAGTGCCTCAAGGAACAAAAGTAAATGCTAAAAGAATTAAGATTGAGTAAATATATCTTGGGGAAGGAAAAAAACAAAGTTTCTGACATTTCCTAAGAGCAAACTATTAAAGATATTTCTATAATAATATGTAACATAATATTATAACCACACTGTGTGTGGGCAGAGTGACAGCAGGCTTCCTAATTTCCCAAAGTTATAATCCAAAGGATCTTGACCTTCCTTGGGTGCCATGTTTTAGAATATTGTGTATATTATTCTTTTGAAGAAGTCTTCAGGACTATAGTTCTCAAACTTGCATTGCAATTCAAGAAATGATTATCCTACATACACTAGCCATGTAGATTTCTTTCGATTTTTGTAAACATTGAAATACATAGATGTTGATGCAAACATAAAAGGTATGAAAAATTTATCTACCATGCGACATTTGATTTTTATCCAAGTCGTTAGCTAGCCCCTATAGCTCTTTGACTTGGATGAGAGTAGGAGGTCCATTAGAGCTCATACATCATTTACAAATTTGTAGCTCCATCTTGTCCCAATTTCTTCCCAATGGAAAGCTCAAACCACCTGTTAACTTGCCTCTAACTGGCACATGGTTGAGGACTGATTTTGAGGATTAAATTTTCTATAATATGTCTAGACGTATTTTTTATTATAATTTGGATTTGCACAACCGCTAATTCTATGAGTAAATCATTTTATGCCACCTACAATTTGATAGCATTGAATCATTTGCTATCCAGTCAAGAATTTTTTACTCTAATATTATTTGGTGCATTGGACTAGTCTAAGAAACAATAAAAGGGGACATGCCTCTAGTGGAATGCTACTATTGTTAGGCCTGAAGAACATCACATTGATCTCTTGAGTATTGTCAAGTGTGATCTTATGATGGCTTCAAATTCTAAAGAATATAAAATCTAGTATGTATTTGTCAACATGAAGAGGGATTGGACCTCCAACCTTCTCACACTCATGATCCTCTTGTGGTTATATATTGAATATTATGCAACAAGATTTGTCCACATTCTCTAGTTAGTGAAGTTACTAGTTGGTCTAAGGATGGATAGAACCCCAAATTTAATTGCAAACACCATGTCTTCTTCTTCATCATCAAGGCTTGTTACTTTTTCCTATGCTAATGGACCTTGATATTTCATCAGCTACAAAAACTCAAGATATCTAGAATTTGACCTTATCTCCCTCACTTAATTGCATTAAAAAAATGCCTAAATGAGGCATTAATGGAAGGCCCTAATGTTTCAAATTTTGATGTATTGCAAAAGCCCTTGAAAATAAACAAAAAAAACATCAAAGGCGCCTTTCTTGTTGCTTCAGGTTATTTGATTGAATACATTGGTTTGGAAAATAACATTAGGGTGGACAACAAAGGGATTTCATACTATCACTTGAAGTTCTCTAAATCACCCCCTTATGTGTTTGTTACATTCTTTCCAATATGACTATGACCAATCAATTTTAGCTTTATTGAATTTTGGTAGTAGTGTTAGGATAGTCTAGTCCTCTAGTATGCAAGATAATGGATTTGAGATCTTTGAATGTTCCTCAATAACTATTCTCTTAATTGGGGAGAAGAATTCAATAAGAAATTTCAATCAATAAACTAGGCTGCCACTCAAATTTCAAAATAAGATGGTGGAGACAATCTTATATCTCAAAAAAGGTTAGCATGACATGTATGACTTGATTCTAGGCATCAATTCGATGTCAGTCAACAAAGTAATTCTAAATTTTTGGAATCATCTTCAAATTCCAAGAATTCCTCCTAGTCTATGGATTGTCCACCATCAATGGTAACAATTCTCACAATTACCATATTGAAACCCTCATTGGTTTGAACATCAATAAAGAGGAAATAAAGTTTAAAAACTTTGCTTTAATTATTGTTGAGTATATTTGCACAAGGTAATGACAAGATCTAGTGGTTTTTAAGAGGTATCTATGCTAAAGTCATGACTATGACCTTGCTTTCAACAAGGTGGCACAATCACTAAGTCCCCATTTAGAGAAAATGTAAAGTAGCTCGGATAAATGTTACAATTAAATTTTTCAATAACTTATTAAAGGGAAACGAAAGGTGTATGAAAGGGAAAGAGAAAAATGCCAGTAAAGATAAATGAATTTGGGAAAAGGTAGATGAGTGAAAAGAGACGAGAGAAACGATATGAATGAGGCAATACACCATTAAATATGAGACTTGGGGACGTGGCCATTCTAGAAAGAGACCCTCATTTCACATGCTCTTAACAAAGGTGGTGTCATAGAAGTTAAATGACAAAATAATTCACTACCTCTCATGTAAGGCTAAAAGCTTAATCCACACAAAGTGACTAAAAAAAAAACAAAAGCCTAAACCCAAAACTCATTACAATGGCCTAAACTACCACTAATCTTAACACTAAACACCCATTAACATTCCATTAACATGTTCAACTTCACTACATGAACTAACTTCTGAACAATGAACCTGATTAGCAAAAAACTTCTCCATCCCTCTATAGACCCTTAGTAGGGTCAACAAATTATGTGTGCCCATGCTCTTAGCATTATAACGTAACCTCCTTCATCTTACTATATATTAAGGAGGGAGGGAGGCTCTAGCAAGCCCATGTGTCACACAAAGGGAGTTCCTAGGGTCTTACTGTATATTAAGGAGGGAGGGAGGCTCTAGCAAGCCCATGTGTCACACAAAGGGAGTTCCTAGGGAGCTAGAGGCTTCCACGTGGAAGGTTGGGGCTGGAGTGGAGAGATTGTGACGTAGAGAGGCTATAGATCCCAGATCAGCATTGAATGCTTCCAATTCGAATGTAGCTTAACTCTCATGCAAGAGACGGGCATTTCGGTCTGACTCACATGCAACCTGCTGCCCACATCCAAATTTCCTCCATCGCTAGCCATAGCCTTCCAAGTTTCAACTCCCTACCACTCTATCAAGCTCTTCTCCTACTTGGGAGGTGAGCATCATCAGACAATCTTGATGATAGAATATTGCTCAGCCACTGCCTCCAGCCTTTGAGTTTTATTCCCAAGCTCAGATTGCTTGGCTTCTTCTCTTCCTACCTCCAATGCCTCTTGGATTCCTGGCTCTTCTCCTTTTCTTCCTCCACTACCCTTATCTCTGCTTCTTTCTCCCTCCCCCTGTTTTCTTCATGAGACGTTCCATCACCTCCCTCTTTGGCATTGCTGGCCCTCTCTCCCTGTTCTCTTCGGACACCTTTGCACTAGCTCTTTCTCAACAAGGCCGATCCTTCCCTCAGTGATGCCATCAAAGCCCTTTGTCAGACCTCCAACAAGTGGGTGGCCAAATATCGGCATCAGAGACGCGGTTCATAGGGAAACCCTGCTTTAGCAACATCTGAATGTTTTTTTTGGCTATTTTATCAGCTACGGTGGTGGGTTTCCTCTTCCCACCAAGAGGAGGACCTAGATTGTAGAGGAGGTAGATATGCATGAAAGGGCCAGCAAAGGCAAATGACTCTTTGAGGAGCAGATGTTGGGCCTCATAGCATATTTGTTTGTAAGAACTGACTAGATCGTCATGAACGATGGAAATAGATTGTCTCACGTATTCTACATTTCTTGATTGTGATTTATAGGGCTATAAGGAAAGGGTGGTGAGCGAAGGTGAGGGGGCTAAGGGAGCAAAAATGAGGAAGGGGGTGGTTAGTAGAGGTGAGGGGTTGAGGGAGCTATTGCACTACGAAGAGAGGGGAGGGGGAAGTGGGGCAAAGGTGAGAGAGAAGTTGCAAGGAGAGAGGAGGGGGAGATGGAGAAAATGTGAGGGGAGGCAACCCTTAAGGAGAGGAGAGGTCAAGGTGGTCCTGAGGTGAGGGGAGCTGAAAGAGAAACCTCACAAGGAGGGGTGGTGAACAAATGTGAGGGCTTGTGAAAGCAACCACTAGGAGAGCGGAGGTGAGGGAGTACAAATTCGGTAGCACAAATGCCTATAAAAGCATAGTCTCAATATTCACTTCGTGCAAAAAGCAAAAATTGATTTAAAAAATATCTATCCAAGATCACAAACTAGTTAGAGATAGTTCCACCAATTCAAGCATTGAGAAATTCCAAGTATCGACTATTGACTTTTGATGAGAGAAGCCTAGAGCTCTTGTTGAACACTAGGGCAACATGGGTTATGTGGCATTGGATTGAGAATCAAACTTTCTCTATTCTATTTTTGAAGGAAGAGTTGCCATGTGGCAGGAGGAGTTGGAGTGGAGGGGACACTAGGTGAGGTGCAATGTGGAGAGAAAAGGAAGAGCCTTCCCTGCACTCTCAACCCCTCCAAGTTAGAATAACAGGGAGTTTCTTTCTCCTCCATGTGTTATTATCTTTTGATCTTGAAGGGGGTGTATCGAGACCATTGATCCATTTTGAACCAATGGCCAAAAACCAATGTCCATGACGACCTTTCACTTTGAGAACAGCTCACTGCCCCATCATTAAGTGCATCTGGTGGCCTCCCCACTTCAAGATCTAGGTCGATTGCTCAGAAAAGGTGCCTAAATGTACCATTAAATGGACATTGAGATCTATGGTTGATACTAATCGCCTCATGCAAGCCCTTAGGTGTACAATCTTGATCCAATGGTTGAAAATTGAAAAAAAATGGACATCCTTAGATGCAAACAGTGGTCTAATGGTTGAACATCAGTGACATGCTTGCCCTTAGATGTGTTGGAAGAGGATTGGTCAACTCTCCATCTGTAATCCCCTAGATGAGGAAAGCAAATGGGAGGTGGACTGACAGTAGATAAGCAAGAGTAGAGCCTACATCTAGAGGTTTGTAGGAGGAGGAAGGGCTATAGAATTAGCTCAAAAAGGGGTTGTACCCTTGGGTATATATAAGCTATTGAGGAGCACGTGGACTCAGGGATCTAGAGGTGCCAAGGAGATAGTATGACAACTTTTGGTAAGATCAGAGGACAATAGTTTGGGGGGGGCTCTAGATCACTTTTTTTATTGTGCCCATATTTGAGGATGGAAATATATCTATTGTTGGTGCTATATCTCTTTTGGATTACTATTATAATATTTTTACTGGCTTGCACGCATATGGGTTTGAAGTACACACAAGTAAAGAAGGTTTTTTGGGTCTAAAATTAAACACTTCCACGTGTGATTATTGGGATGCTCTATCAATCTTCTGTTGTGCGATACCCTCTACTAGGATCATTTCTAACAAGATGCAGATGATGATAGATAATGGTTCAAATAGGTGCCTAATGCACCTCCCTCCTCCAAAATCAGCATAGAACCTTCACATGACATTCATGGTGCAGATCTAAGGGCTTGCAAAAAAACCATGCCCTGGTGGTAGACTGCAGCAAGAGGGCTACATCATTGAACTCTGTTGACATGGGGCAAGCACTTGGATAAAGGCAGTGCGACACATCAAGGTACTGCATAGACAAATATCTATGATTTGAAACATGGACAAGCAGTTGTCAAAGCCTACATTAAAAGCTCTATAGATGGTGCATAGTCCAAGAGATGAAGACTGAAACTTTATTAAACTAGTTGGGTAGCAGCCACACAAGAGAGTTGGATAAAGGTTGTGCAACACATCAAGGTACTGCATAGACAAATATCTATGATTTGAAACATGGACAAGGAGTTGTCAAAGCCTACAGTAAAAGCTTATAGATGCTATTTAGTCCAAGAGAGGAACACTAACACTTTATTAAACTAGTTGGTAGGAGCCACACAAGAGAGTTACAATAGTAGCCAATAGAAGCACCGATAGAACTGTGCAAAGGTTGATAGAAATGCTGGACTGGCATGGCCAGTCCACAAAGGACTATGCGAAGAAGTATGTGTAAATGCCAACAGAGCACCTAATAGCTGGACGGACGTGCAAAAACTAAGGAGCAGCCTTTTGTAGAGCAAGGAACAGAAGCAAATGTAGAGGAGTGTGGGGTAGAAGAGATGCATCATGGCACAAAGAGTGAGAGCACAAGTGAGGCAAAATCCATTGTTTTTAGAATGAAGAAATGACCTCCATTTTATATAAAGAGAGGATGGTGTAGGCACCTCCCCTATATCAGTGGTGGCAATCAGCCCCTACATCAGTGGGACTGCCCTAAATCAAAGGAACCTCCCATGTGGGGGCCTTTGGCTTACATCATCACTTAGGTCACACACTAGACACATCATAGCACTTGATGTGCCTCTACAACACACACACACACATGTGACTCCCCTAGATGCACACATGCACCATAGAGCAAGCCCTTGATCACACTTATCCCAACATCCCCCCCTCAAGGGTCTGCCTCTTGCAATGTCAAGGATACATCTAGTCTCATAGTTTCTCATGCCGTCTCATGGTGGTCACACTTGGCCATGTCATGGTGGTCAAGGATAAATCTATGTCTAGGATCTCATGCTAGCAAAGGTGCCCAAGGGTCAAGGTTCAAAAAAATGGAATAGACCAAACACATATCACATGGCCTACATCATATGGTGATCAGAGGTGATTTACAAAAGACAAAACATATGAGATTCTTTTTGGAGTACTACTCCAGGCAGAGAACCTCAAAATTTGACCGAATGATGATTAAAAAAAATTCAAAGACAAGTTGCTTAAAAGGCAAAGTCCTTGTCTTCTACCACAAAGTTGGATGCTTCTTTTGCTGATGGAGTTCTCTTCAACCATATTTGACATAGTCCTCTTTTTCTCATTGCAAAACTTTTGAGAATGATTATTCTTTCCACAATATGAGCAAGGGTTGATTCTATAACAATCCTTCTCAAGGTGATTACTTTTCCCATAGTGTTTACAAGCCTTGTACTTACTCTTTGAAAACCTCACTGCAAGTGCCTTTGTATGCATTTTGCCCACTTTTGAATTGTTCTTCCTTTCCTCTTCTGATTAAGGCACTAATGATGCCTTTTAATGAGGGTTCACTACTATACACAGGTCCTATTCCGATGCTTAAGCACTGACGTTTAGCATGCCTAGGGCGCTAATCATCGGTAATCAAAGTGTGATTCGTTAAGTATCGCTATATAGTGACTTTAGACAAGTGTTGTGAAGATAGTGGGAGAGAAGGAAGGAGTCTCACTTGCGGCTTTTTCACATACACAATGGGGGAATACACACAAAGGTGGAGGCTGAAAACAGTTTTCCTCTTCTTAGTTGTGAAAGCCAAAAGAGCTCTAGTACAAAGAAATAGAAGAACCCTATACGTGGGTCTCAAACCAAACTCAGCTAACTAAGGTGGCATATTAATTGAGCCATGAACTAGAGTACATAAGGATAGCTGTCATCCAGCTATTATTCATGGGCGGTGTACCAACCGCATCTACAGCTAACAAGTCGGTGACATAAATGCACAATGGTCACCCTAGCATATCACGAGTGGAGCTTGATATCTCAACACTCTCCCTCGAGCTCAATCCCAATTCCTGCACACCAAGCAGGTCTCTGAACTTGCGCAGCTTCTCTGCGCCCAATGCCTTCATGAATATGTCAACTACCTGATCCTCTGTGCTGACATAAACTAGATCAATAAGACCTAGTAAAACCTTCTCCCGCACATAGTGATAATGCACCTCAATGTGCTTTGTTCTAGCATGATAGACTGGGTTATTTGCCAAGTGTATACTGCTCATGTTGTCACAATAAATGACAATTGGCCCATCTGATGCATATCATAAAGTAGCTTATGCAACTAAGCTACCTCACATGCAGCCATTGTTGCACCCCTGTACTCAGCCTCTATGCTCGACAAGGAAACTGTAGGCTGTTTCTTGCTGCTCCAAGTGACTGTAGCACTCCCAAAAGAGAACACATATCCACTGGTAGATCGTCTATCAGAAATACTACCAGCCCAATCAGCATCAGTGTATCCATGCAGCTGTATCTGAACCCCAGTCTCATAAAATAGTCCATACGTCTCTCTCCACCTCGGCGCGGGACACAAGAGCTGACTCCCTGCTGAAGTAACATCTTCCACGTCTGCCCCCCCGGGGTCAGACCGCGGATGACAAGATTGCCTAACAAGGCCTGACTCTGAAGCTCTGGATCGATAACCCCCAGGCCACCCTCAGCCTGCGGAAGAATGACTATCTGCCAAGCAACCCTGGCTCTGGTATTCTTTCCACAATATGAGCAAGGGTTGATTCTATAACAATCCTTCTCAAGGTGATTACTTTTCCCATAGTGTTTACAAGCCTTGTACTTGCTCTTTGAAAACCTCCCTGCAAGTGCCTTTGTATGCATTTTGCCCACTTTTGAATTGTTCTTCCTTTCCTCTTCTGATTAAGGCACTAATGATGCCTTTTAATGAGGGTTCACTACTATACACAGGTCCTATTCCGATGCTTAAGCACTGACGTTTAGCATGCCTAGGGCGCTAATCATCGGTAATCAAAGTGTGATTCGTTAAGTATTGCTATATAGTGACTTTAGACGTGTTGTGAAGATAGTGGGAGAGAAGGAAGGAGTCTCACTTGCGGCTTTTTCACATACACAATGGGGGAATACACACAAAGGTGGAGGCTGAAAACAGTTTTCCTCTTCTTAGTTGTGAAAGCCAAAAGAGCTCTAGTACAAAGAAATAGAAGAACCCTATACGTGGGTCTCAAACCAAACTCAGCTAACTAAGGTGGCATATTAATTGAGCCATGAACTAGAGTACATAAGGATAGCTGTCATCCAGCTATTATTCATGGGTGGTGTACCAACCGCATCTACAACTAACAAGTCGGTGACATAAATGCACAATGGTCACCCTAGCATATCATGAGTGGAGCTTGATATCTCAACACTCCCCCTTGAGCTCAATCCCAATTCCTGCACACCAAGCAGGTCTCTGAACTTGCACAGCTTCTCTGCGCCCAATGCCTTCGTGAATATGTCAACTACCTGATCCTCTGTGCTGACATAAACTAGATCAATAAGACCTAGTAAAACCTTCTCCCGCACATAGTGATAATGCACCTCAATGTGCTTTGTTCTAGCATGATAGACTGGGTTATTTGCCAAGTGTATACTGCTCATGTTGTCACAATAAATGACAATTGGCCCATCTGATGCATATCATAAAGTAGCTTATGCAACCAAGCTACCTCACATGCAGCCATTGTTGCACCCCTGTACTCAGCCTCTATGCTCGACAAGGCAACTGTAGGCTGTTTCTTGCTGCTCCAAGTGACTGTAGCACTCCCAAAAGAGAACACATATCCACTGGTAGATCGTCTATCAGAAATACTACCAGCCCAATCAGCATCAGTGTATCCATGTAGCTGTATCTGAACCCCAGTCTCATAAAATAGTCCATACTGCAATGTGGACTTCACATACCTGAGTATGCATCTAGCCGCATCCAAATGCGGTTTCCTTGGAGCCTGCCTAAACTAACTTACCAATCCAATAGCATAGCTCAAATCTGGCTTGGTAATAGTCATATAAATCAAACTTCCTACTATGTGTCTGTACATAGAAGGGTCTTCCAGAAGCTCACCTGCATCTGCGCTCAGCTTCACATTCTGCTCCAAAGGAACTGAAATAGGCTTACAGCCTATCATCCCATATTTGGACAGCATGTCCAATCCATACTGCCTCTCCAAGAGCCGTATCCCACTTGGTGATCTAATCACCTCAATGCCCAAGAAATAACGCAGCTCTCCCAAATCCTTCATCTCAAACTTCTGCTTCAATAGCTATCCCCTGTGATGATCAAATCATCAACATAAATGACAAGCAGCATAATACCTTTCTCTGTTTTTCTCACATAAAGTGAGAAATCTGCCTTGGAAATCTGAAAGCCAATAGTGACAAGATACTGTCCTATCTTGTCAGACCATGCCCTAGGTGCTTGCTTCAAGCCATACAAGGCTTTATTCAACCTGCAAACAAACTCAGGATGAACACCATGAACATAACCTAGTGGCTGCTCCATAAAGACCTCTTCTTGCAAATCACCATGCAAGAAGGCATTCTTTACATCCATCTGATGTAAAGACCATCCCTTTGATGCATCCATAGCAATGACTGCTCTTACAGTTGCCATCCTTGCAACCAGACTGAATGTTTCTTCATAATCAATGCCATATGTCTGTGCATACCCCTTGACAACTAATCTTGCCTTGTATCTGTTCACAGAACCATCTGCATTGTGCTTCACCTTATAAACCCACTTACAGCCAATTGAATTCTTGTCTTTAGGCAAAGGCACCAATTCCCATGTAGCATTTGCTTCCAAGGCATCCATTTCTTCATCCATGGCTTTCTCCCATTTTTCTTTTCCCATGGCTTGCTCAAAAGAAGTGGGTTCTGGTTCCTGTATCACTTTGACCATATAGGCATAGTGAATGGCTGTAAATCCATCATATTTCAGCCTATCCACATGATACCTATAGCTCTGGACCTGCACAAAATAGGCTCACTTCCAGGTGCTCTCAAAACATCCCTGGTCTTCCTTACTCCAGGTGTAACAATAGAAGGAATACCCAACTCATCATCAATGCTCTGTTCTGAGCCACTGGATTCACCATCCACATAAGAGTGACTTGCATTCACATCAAACATGGGCTGATCTACCTTCTCTTTTCCTTTTCATGATACTTGCATACCACTATCTGCATTGCTTTGAGGAGATTCTTCTGATCTCAATCTACCTGTCCATGGCGAAGTATGTGAACCACTGCTAGAGGACACTACAGGTCCACTAATATTTTGTGATTGCTGCTGTGAATTCTATGCAGCATTACCATTTTGTGCATCTACATCATCAATCACATCTACTGGTTTATACCAGCTGCTCATCTCATCAAAAACAACATCTCTACTCACTGTAAACTTACGAGTAGAAAGGTTATAGCATCTATACCCTTTCTACTGAGAGAATAACCAATAAAGATGCACTTCTCAGCTTTTGGATCCAACTTGGACCTCAACTCATCTGGCACATGAACATAGGCAATGCAACCAAAAATTTTCAAATGAGAAATATCTGGTTTCCTACCAGTATACATCTCCTTTGGCATCATGCCATGTATAATTGCTGCAGTGGGAGTCCTGTTCATTATGTAAACTACTGTAGCAACTACTTCAGCCCAATAATAATCTGGTAGGTCTTTTTCATTTAGCATGGCTCAAGATACCTCTCCAATATGCCTGTTTTTCCTTTTTGCAAGTCCATTTTGCTGTGGGGTATGACTGCATGAATATTGTTGCTTTATGCCATGCTCCTGCAGAAACCTTGCAAACTCATTTGAGAGGTACTCTCCCCCTCCATTTGACCTTAGGCATTTTATTTGCAGGCTTGTTTCTTTTTCAACCATAGCTTTAAAAGCTTTGAAATGCCCAAACACTTCACTTTTCTTTTTCATAAAATACACCCAAACTTTTATGCTGTAGTCATCAATAAAAGTGACAAAATAATGACAGCCTCCAATAGATGCAGCTTTAGTAGTCCACACATCATAGTGGATTAATTCCAATGGCTTCTTACTCTCTTGAACATGTCTGGGAAATGGTTTCCTTGCCTGTTTTCCAAATTGACAGGCCTCACATACCTTATGCATTTCTGCAACCTTGAATTTAGGCAATCCTGCAACGATATTTTGGGCCTACATTGACTTAAGTCACTATACATTAACATGACCAATGCGTTTATGCCAGATATCAATATCTGCAACTACACCGGTCCCATGTGCAAACATTGCTGCACTCAATTCAGGCATGTCCGCATCCAACGTAAACATCCTGCCCTTCTTCTTTCCTTTTGCTATCAAGCGACTGTTATTTTTCATATCCTCAACAAAGCATCCATGAGGATTAAATCTGACCTGCAAGCCCTGCTCAACCATTTGACCAACAGAAACCAGGTTCTTGGCCATAATTTGGTAACAAGTGTGCCGAACTCCACACTTTGGAATGGAATTGGAAGTGCTACTTCCACATCCATTTTGTGATAAAGCCTAGCTTGTGCCATTATGTAGCATCAAACCAAAAATTACCACAATAAAAATGAGAAAGAGATATGATGATGTGCATATGCCAAACCATGTGATTGGCTCCCGACTCCTTGGGGGTGTTTGTAGTACCTGTCATGTATGTGTATAACTCCCCAGGAGTGGGAGGGTGCCCCAAAATGTTATATAACTCCCGAAAGATGGCATCCCAAAGATCAGGTGAGGCTGAAGAACTTCCTGGCCACATGATGAACTAAAGAAAAGAAAAGAACAAGATGACCATCGAGCATCCCTCATCACGAGATGCAAAAGAAAAAATAGAGTGACAGCTTGACATTGAGCAAGCATTTACAAACTCCTGCATTCTTTGAATTAGAGTGATAGAAGAATGTAGCTGCTTGCTCAATGTCAGGCTATTGAAGCTTCATGTGGGAAAAAAGAGAGAAGGAAAGAGACGAAGAGAGAGGAAAAGAGAGGAGAAAAAAGAAAGGAGATAAGAGAGAAAAAGAGAGGAGAAAAGAGAAGGAAAGAGAGGAGAAAGGAGAGGAAAAGAGAGGAGAAAAAGAGAGAAAAAGAGAGGAGAAAAAGGAGAAAAGAGAGGAGAAAAAATAGAGAAAAAGAGAGGAGATAAGAGAGAAAAAGAGAGGAGATAAGAGAGAAAAAGAGAGAAAGTGAAAAGAGAAAAAGTGGGGATTAAAGAGAGAAAAAGAGAGAAGGAAAGAGAGGAGAAAAGAGAGGAAAATAGAGGAAAAGAGAGGAGAAAAACGAGAGAAAAAGAGAGGAGATAAGAGAGAAAAAGAGAGGATAAAAGAGAGAAGGAAAAAGAGAGAAAAGGTGAGGATAAAAGAGAGAAAAAGAGGGAAGGAAAGAGAGGAGAAAAAGAGAGAAAAAGAGAGAAGGAAAGAGATGAGAAAAGAGAGGAAAAGAGAGGAGAAAAAAGAAAGGAGATAAGAGAGAAAAAGAGAGGAGAAAAGAGAAAAAAAGAGAGGAGAAAGGAGAGAAAAAGAGAATGCAATCCCTTATTTCCTCATTCATGCAATCCCTTTCTTCATTCATGCAATCCCTTTCCATCATTCATGCAATCCCTTTCTTCATTCATGCAATCCCTTTCCATCATTCATGCAATCACTTCCATCATTCATGCAATCCCTTTCTTAGAAGGGGAAGGGGAAGGGAAGGAAAAGGAAGGGGAAGGGGAAGGGGAAAGGGAAGAATACATAAGAAAGACTATCATAGCACATCTATAGACACGTCTAACAGCGCGTCTATAGGCACGGCTGTGTGTTTTTCCAAAAGTTAGATGCGCTGTTAGATGCACTGTTAGACGCATCTATAGACGCACTGTTAGACGCATCTATAGATGCGCTCTGACAGACACCTTTTTCAAAGAAACTGAAAGGTACATGCGTCCGACCCCAAAAAGAACAATACTAGTACCAAAAATATTTCTTCCTTGCATACGACAAAGGACAAATCCAAAGAGAGCAACTTCCAAAGAAGATCAACCTCCAAGAGACTTACCTTGGATAGAGGTATGAAAGCTTCTTGTTCTTCTTCAAAGCTGCTTCTCTTTCTTCTCTTCCTTGTTCACCCTCTTCTCTTGTGTGCTTGGGGGTGATTATGTAAGCCTGGAGATGAGTGTGAGTGCTTGGAGATGAGTGTGGATGCCTGGAGCTATGTGTGTTAATAGGAAAGCAAGCCGCGCGATGCTAAAAGTATGTGAAGGAAAGCAAGCGCGCTAAAAGTAGGTTCAAAAATCAGCTTACAATCTGCGCGTCTAAACGAGCATCCATCAACGCATCTAAAAGCATGTTCCATAGTACAGACGTGGTGTTAGACGCGCTTTTAGAGGCTCCATAGAGTTTTGACATTTACAACTCATGCAATAATAAATTTTTTGGGTTGTTTATTTGTAGGATGTCTTCATCTTCAACAAGTATCTCCAATGAGGATGAATCCCTCCATATCCACCATCGTGAAATGTGGTTGGAGCAAAAAATCAAATGTACGCAAAATTACACTCAATCACATCTCAAACTATGGAGAATGGAATGCAAACATAAACATGGTAAGTGTTAAAGAGTTAAGGTTGATTGAGATACCTATGGGTGTTCATGTGTTTGAGTTATGATACAGGATGCAATGCCACACCTGCATATGTTGTCCTATGCTCATCATGAGGAGGCGAAGCATCGGTGATATGAGGTGGGATCTTTAGGAGGGACCATTACGGATGCATGGAGTGATATTGATAGTAGCCCTCCACCATTAACTCATGAGGCCATGGAGGAGGAGGTGTTTGATGATATGGTGTGGGATTTATATGTTCATCAGTCCTCAGATAGGGATGATGGCATGGACCAAGATGATCTTTTTACCGCAGCATCGTGCCTCCCTTGAGTTACTAAACTTGGTGACCATCTATGGATGGAGCAATGCAAGTTTGAATGCATTACTCAAGTAAGCTTTAAAGTCTATTTTGCAAACATGGGGAATTATGCTAGTGGGTCAATTACTCGAATGCTTTTTCTCATTTATGGTCTTCACATTTAGGCTATTGTGTAAAATGCTTCCAAGGGAGAATAAATTACCAACCTCAAGAGATATGGCAAGGCAACATGTGATCTCTCTTGGAGGATTAGATTACAACCGCATCCATCCATGCGTCAATGATTGCGTTCTGTTTCATGGACCACATAAGGATGCAAGAGAGTGTCCTACTTGTGGAGAGGCAAGATATAGAGCAGATCTCAAAACTTTGGATGTGCCTCGTAAGGTTCTGTGACATTTTCCCATAATCCCTTGCATCCAACATATGTTCAAGTGCAAATCCATTGCAGAGCTCATGTCATGGCATTCCTCCCATCAATCAACTGATGGCAAGTGGAGAACTCCCACAGACACTCCTGCGTGGAAGCATATTGAAGACACATGGCCAAGCTTCAAGGAAGAACCTAGGAGCTTGATACTTGGATTGGGTATGGACGATGTGAACCCATTTGGTCTCAAAAGCACCTCTTATAGTGTATGGCCAGTGATATTGGTGAATTATAATCTTCCACCCTTTATGGCGATTAAGAAAGGACATGTTATGTCATGATGTTTATTTGGAGCCTTTGATTGATGAGCTAGAGATACTTTGGAGAAGTATCGAGGTGCATGATGTGAGTAGGCCTCCCTCGTCATGAGACCTCAACTGCAAAGCAGTCTTGATGTGTACGATGCATGACTTCCTAGGCTATGGCGAGCGTTCAGGTAAGCATTGCACTTTTAATTATGAGTAGGCAATCAATGTGGCACCCTAAACCCACCTTCAACTCTTAATTGCATCTATTGTTTAAAGGTCTCACTACATCGCGTTACCATGCATGTAATGTTTGTGGTCCTTCACTAGTTGCCTCATGGGCAGATGCATTGAATAAGGTCATCTATGAGAATTACCATCGTGAGACATAATGCAAGACCCGAAGGTAGCATGGCCGAGGGTTGGTTGGTACAAGAAATATATACAAGGGTTACTTGTATATATTTCTGACTTTCTTGTTGATGTGGATAGCTCTCTCCCACGACTATGGAGAGATGATGAAGACCTAAGGATGACCTCTATTGTGCCTCAAGGAAAAGGACGGAGCAAAGAAATAGACACGGAGTTGCTTAATAATATCAACCTTTATTGCATGCTGAATAGTGATGTGATGAAAAGATGGGTGACAAGATACGAGGATGCAAAGGCAAGAAGACAAGGAGAAAGGGCCCTCTTTTGTACACACCATGGATCTCGTATGCCATAACCTCAGCATCTAAGAGCACTTCCAAAGGATATTCATGTGGATTGGCTACTTGACGAAATGAAGAGAGCAGAAAGAGACGAGGGGATGCATATCACAATGGAAGGCTAGGGGATGCATGAGCAAAGTCGCTATATAGAATGTTATGCATAAGTTAGGAGCTTTCAACAATTTAGATTGCTTATTTAATTGATTTTGTCTTGGTATAGTGTACTATGTTGAATGCTATATGGTGTGAGGGCAAGCATTTTTGAACACAACAGATTGATGATAAGAGAAACACACAAGATTGTGGCATCATTACTAGCTTTAAGGGAGCCAATGGAGCCATGGATGATTATGTGGCATAATCCAAGATATTATTAAGCTTGAATTTTGACGCTTCTTTGTGTATGTTTTGGATGTAAAGTGGTTGAAGGACGTGGTGGAAAGAGGCCCTAATGAAACAATCAAAAGCCATGCAAGTGGCTTTGTAACTATTGACTCCACAAAGTTTTGGCAAAGTAAGAAGGACACACTAGTACTACCGCAATAATGTGAATAGGTATTGTACACACATATTAAAATACTCACTTCTAAATATTTGATACCTTCGATGCAAGGAAAATAACATGATTGTATTTGTGTTTGAATTAGGTTGTCTATCAACCAATGGTGGATAATAATAGATGGTGGCATGTCATTCCTATTACGCCACATTCCAAAGTGATGTATAGTGCATTTACTAATATGGAGCGTATGGAGGATGATCATGGCCATGGAGGTGATTATGACCGTGATATGAGAGAGGAGGATGACCATGAGATAGGAGATATAGATATTGAGGCCATTACCTGCGAGGACAAGCCTACCATTGGTGATGCTGATTTCGATGAGCACGAGTAGCACAAGTAGTAGTGGGCTGAATGTATTTGTAGATCTCAACACTGGTTTGGATTTTGAAGTAGATAGTTTGGCAAGGGTTGATCTCATTGAGGATGAGATTCCATCATTGATATTGGCAAAACTATTTTACATATTTGTATATGTGGGTTTGCTAAAAAGCATTGATATTTTTGTTAAAATTATGTGCTTTGGTAATCATGGGCAATGTTTGGAAAGCATTGATGTACATTTATTAGCCTACACCAAAATCTCACTTTCTCTATTCTCTATTTTGCGTCTAAATCTGCGTCTAATTCATAGTGTAGACGTGCCTATATTTTCACTATTCTAGCAATGCCTACAGACACGCCCACTATTTTGTGCACCTATCAAGTGCGTCTATAGTTGCTTTGTCTTGTTGTGATGAGCAAGCCATGCTATTTCTTTGAAAGGATATTTCAAATTTAAAAAGTCACCTCTTCTAGTCATGCTAAGGCATTGGGGGAAATTGAAAATGCACTCGAAGTTATCATTATATCTAGTGTCCTTGAAAGTGCATTCACTTCCTAGTTTTGAGTAAGTAGGCCGTGTAATACTATGAATGCATATTTTCATAAAGCAAGATCTAAATTGATGACCATATATTAAAGTTTTTTAATGAAACAAGTGTTTTGATGTTGCAAGATATGTTTAATGACAACCTGAGAATGATGAAGAGATTCGAGAAACATGAAGATTTTTAAATGTCCATACTACTGCAACACTATTTCTAATGGATCCTTATTTGTCATGGGATATCTACTTTTAGGACTGAAAAGAGACTTTGTAAAATATTGCAGTGGATATCATGCTTCTTATTCTTTATCAAAATGTATCTTTAGTGCTCCAACTTGCAAATTTGATGCATCAATGTGAACCACAAGACTCTTCTTTGAAGTCTAATAATGCTAGCACTGAAGTGCTTGTCAAGGCTACTTTGAACTTTTTGAAAGCTACTAATTGACTTGTAAAGGCTACTTTGAGCTTTTTAAAAACTACTAATTGACAATGAGTATCCCATTTATAGGTTGCATCCTTTTTCAAATAATTTCCAGAGGGGGGTTGTAGTCTGAGCATAATTGTGGATGAAGTTTTAGTAGAGAAGACTAATTAGTCCAACAAATTTAGGTACATATAGAAGCTTAACTTTCAATTCATCCCACTTACACTATTTTACTTAACATTGAGGATTTGAAAAATTCCCATAATATGTATTGTTTTGTTGCAATATTGTTCTACTTATATTTTGAAATGATAAGTATTCATTGAGATTGATATACCTTTTCGACTCGGACCAATGGTGTGAGATGTAACTTCATTTTTATATTAAAAGTTGATGTTGCATGACAACATATTAAATTAGTATTGCCAATAGGAGTTATATGTCTTTTGTGTGTTGATGTGCCTTGGACATAGGGATCTACTATTATGCATAATGTAAGTCCAAATTTCTCAAAATGTTTGCTTTTTATCAATTTATTAAATCATATGAAATGCACATATGCACTCAAGTTAGCCTCATTCGTTTTTATTGAATGTGTCTGAAAGACACTCAATCACATATTTTGAATCATTTAGTCCACAAGTGAATGGGGATGTTGTCATTACCTTGTGCAAATTAACTAAAAAATAATTAAAGCAAAGTTTTTAAACTTTATTTCCTCTTTATTGATGTCCAAACCAATGAGGGTTTCAATATGGTAATTGTGAAAATTGTTGCCATTGATGGTGGACAATCCATAGACTGGGAGGAATTCTTGGAATTTGGAGATGATTCCAAAAATTTGTTGATGCTTAGAATCAAGTCATACATGTCATGCTAACCTTTTTTGAGATATAAGATTGTCTCCACCATCTTATTTTGAAATTTGAGTGGCAGCCTAGTTTATTGATCGAAATTTCTTATTGATTGCTTCTCCCCAATTTAGAGAATAGTTATTGAGGAACGTTCAAAGATCTCAAATCCATTATCTTGCATACTAGAGGGCTAGACTATTCTAACACTGCTACCAAAATTTAATAAAGCTAAAATTGATTGGTCATAGTCATATTGGAAAGAATGTAACAAACACATAAGGGGGTGATTTAGAAAACTTCAAGTGATAATATGAAATCCCTTTGTTGTCCACCCTAATGTTATTTTCCAAACCAACGTATTCAATCACATAGCCTGAAGCAACAAGAAAGGTGCCTTTGATGTTTTTTTTGTTTATTTTCAAGGGCTTTTGCAATATGTCCAAATTTGAAACATTAAGGCCTTCCATTACTGCCTCATTTAGGCATTTTTCAATGTGATTAAGTGAGGGAGATAAGGACAAATTCTAGATATCTTGAGTTTTTGTAGTTGATGAAATGTCAAGGTCCATTAGCATAGGAAAAAGCAACAAGCCTTGATGATGAAGAAGAAGACATGGTCTTTGCAATTGAATTTGGGGTTTTGTCCATATCGATCCTTGGACCAACTAGTAAAGCATTAACTAGAGAATGTGGACAAAGCTTGTTGCATAATATTGAATATATAACCACAGGAGGATCATGAATGTGAAAAGGTTGGAGGTCCAATCTCTCTTCATGTTGACAAATACATACTAGATTTTATATTATTTAAAATTTGAAGCCATCATAAGATCACACTTGACAATATTCAAGAGAACAATATGATGTTTTTCTAGCCTAATAATAGTAGCATTCCACTAGAGGCATGCCCCCTTTTATTGTTTCTTAGACTAGTCCAATGCACCAAATAATATTAGAGTAAAAAAGTCTTGAGTCGCTAGCAAATGATTCAATGCTATTGAATCGCAGGTGGCATACAATGATTTACTCATAGAATTAGCAGTTGTGCAAATCCAAATTATAGTAAGAAATGCATCTAGACGTGTTATAGAAAATTTAATCCTCAAAATTAGTCCTCAACCATGTGCCAGTTAGAGTCAAGTTAACAAGTGGTTTGAGCTTTCCATTGGGAAGACATTGGGACAGGATGGAGCTACAAATTAAATTTGTAAATGATGTATGGGCTCTAATGGACCTCCTACTCTCATCCAAGTCAAAGAGCTATAGTGGCTAGCTAATGACTCGGATAAGAATCAAAGGTTGCATGGTAGATAAATTTTTCATACCTTTTATTTTTGCATACAAAAATCAAAAGAAATCTACATGGCTAGTGTATGTAGGATAATCATTTCTTGAATTCCAATGCAAATGTGAGAACTATTGATGTTTGGAAAGCATTGATGTTACATATTATGATAGAAATATCTTTAACAGTTTGCTCTTAGGTAATGTCAGAAACTTTGTTTTTTTCCTTCCCCAAGATATATTTACTCAATCTAAATTCTTTTAACATTTACTTTTTTTCCTTGAGGCACTTCCAATAGGTGTATTATTTTAATTCTTAGCATACCCACTATCACCTCCTACTCTCCAACTTGCTATTTTGCTACTATCATATGCTTTCACCTTGTACTACTATTACTTTCATCTTAACAATAAAAATGACAATGTTAGAATAAGAGTAAGCTTACTCGGTTTACAATCCTAATGAAGCATATACCTGTTATGCTTGTTTAATTTTTTTCCTCAATTTATATTACCTCGTTCTAAATTCAAAAGATGATTACTCTTGCATATTGCGATATGCTTCATACGCATACCTTTAGAACTCATGGGGAAATAGAGGGTTATTGAGAGAGGATGCCTAGCTACAAGAGGACGTTTGGTAAATGAAATATTAGACAGCTAGAGCCATTAACAATATGATGGATTGTTCTAGACATGATTTTAGAAGGACTACTCACAATGAATTAAGAGATTGAGCAAGAAACTTGTTCAATAAAAGTTGTTAGAATCAAACTTACTCGCGAGCCTTATTGTTTTACAAATTTCATGCTATATCTACACATAGAGAAAGCTCATGGAGAGCTAGACAAAAGTATGGTTTGAAGACCATGCATATCAGACCCATTATTCAAAAGTTGTACTGCTTCACCTCGTCACACATTTTCTCATGCCCCCCATGATCGATGTTTTGAGCCACAGGTTTTGTGGCAGCTTTGGGTTCACCTTCAATTTTATCTAGTGAGTGTCCTCCTTTGCTTTAGAAATCTAATCATCTCTCTCATGATTGATGTTTTTCTAGAGGCATGTCAACTCACCTTCAATTTGTTTTAGCGGGGGCATCCTTAAATAGGTGAAAGACAAAAGTGTCCAACTATTACCACACTCATCCTTTCCCATGAGGATCTATTGCCTCTATTTCAATTCTCACCCTTTACCTTTCTAAGAGAAGGAGGGGTGCTACATGGCACTATGCTTTGCATGCAACCTCGGAAATACAAAATATAGAGATACAGATAAAGCAAAGAGATGATTATAAATTGGTAGGTGTTACCCTTTAGCTTCATAAGAGATAGGGGTAGCACATGGCACTGCCCTTTTGATATAACCTCACAAATAATAAATATAGAGACAGAGATCTAGAGAGGAGATGATTACATCTTGGTAGGTGTTGTCATTTAGCATTTCTAGCCTTAAGGCATGGGTTGTTTGACTAAGCGGGGGACACACTTTCTAGTCACAATGAAATGCTATGGAGCAAAACAAAAGGCAACATGGATCAAATATCACATGCTTCCATGATCTTTAAGGTGTAAGGTTCACTCTTGAATGAATTAAAAAAATGAATTTGCATCTTGTTCTTGCCCATTCCACTCTAATCCAGCAAAGTGAGGTCAAATAGAGCCACCACATCCATCCCTCAATGAGGGGTTCCATGTTGCATTGACCTTTGAATTCCATGTGCCATCTCATCTCTCTCTCTCTCTCTCTCTCTCTCTCTCCCTCTCTCTCTCTCTCTCTCTCTCTCTCCCTCTCTCCCTCTCTCTCTCTCTCTCTTTGTCCTCCAAAAAGAAATAACATTAAATAAACAGTAGTTAAAAAATGATTATTTAAAACTATATATGGATCACAAAACTATGTATGTATTCTACTATTTTTATGGCTTTTTGAACAATTTCTCCTTTGTCCACGTGGCTTTTGTGCTTCCGCACATTGCACTCACACTTCTTCTAAGCCACTACATGCATCAGACTGCTTCACGCATTTCCTATTGTCCAAGCTTTGTTTCCATGTGTTGACATGCCACGTGTGCAAGGTTGCTGTTGGGATAAGTGTGATCAAGGGCTTGCTCTATGGTGCATGTGTGCATCTAGGGGAGTCACATGTGTGTGTGTGTGTGTGTGTGTGTGTGTGTTGTAGAGGCACATCAAGTGCTATGATGTGTCTAGTGTGTGATGTAAGTGATGATGTAAGCAAAAGGCTCCCACATGGGAGGTTCCTTTGATTTAGGCTAGTCCCACTAATGTAGGGGCTGATTGCCACTGATATAGGGGAAGTGCCTACACCATCCTCTCTTTCTATAAAATGGAGGTCATTCCTTCATTATAAAAGCAATGGATTTTGCCTCACTTGTGCTCTCACTCTTTGTGCCATGATGCATCTCGTCTACCCCACACTCCTCTACATTTGGTATCAGAGCCTCCTTGAGTCCCTAGCCCACACTCCTCTACATTTGGTATCAAAGCCTCCTTGAGTCCCTAGCCCATTGTAGCTTCAATATGCCACCTCATCATCTTCTTCTCCACCCTCCATCTTCTTCTTCATTTCTGCCCTCTTTCTCTCCAAATTTTGCTTAGCTCCGTTCTCCTCCATTAAGTGACCATTCCCAGAGCCCTCTGATTTGAAGTTTCCCCTACTTAGGGCACACCTTTGACACCAAGAAATTAGGGAGAAATGCCCTCTACAGCCCATGCCGACACGATCTCTGCTCGATAAACTTTCAAGAAATTCCACCTATTGACGCAATATTTCACCAATTCCTCTTAGCCACAGGTGGGTGACACTATGAGCTTGCTTCTCATGAATTTTGAGCTCAAAATTTGCTTGTGGGAATAAAGAGAAACAAGCAAAAGACCAGTCAGAGAAGGCACTACTGTCATGAGCAATGTTGCACATTTTTTTGACAATCCTCTCTGCTGGAAGTAGTTCTCAGTAAGAGCTTCCATTTGCCTTTGAAAGCCCTCTCAAATCTTTTCTCTTCAGCTTCAATTGCACCCTCCAATTTCAGACTGCTCAATTTGGGGGTAACAATGATATCTACTTCTAATGTGAACTATTGAACATGGTTAAGTGCTAGAAAGTTTCATTATTATGTGAGTAATCTTTGGGCTTTTGGATGCTTTGTCATTTGAAGTGATCTAAAGCATTTTCCAGCTTCACCTTTGGAGCAGTGTCCTGAATTTTTGATAGTTTTTTGAAAATTTGATGCGAGTAAATGCTATGTTGATGCTTGAGGATTGAAGTAATGCCAAAGTTCAGTTCAAAGAATGTATTTGCAGTTTGAAATTCAGTTAGAACTGATCTTGTGTCAAAATTCCAAGCTCTGAGGGATCTTCAAATGATAAACACTTGAAGAAGACTACGAGAAGCACAAAATTCAAAGTGAAAAAGACCCCAGCCAAGAAACTCTGGGAGAAGCCAACAGGGTATGAGTATGCTAAACAATTAGGATTCTTTGAATTTATCTCTAGCAATCTACATTTGTATGGTGAGGGAGATTTCTTTGTTCCACAAGATTAGTCATTTTGTAAGAGAGTAGACACTGCCTGATAAAGGTAAGACCCTCTCATGGCTACTTATAAAATTAACAAGTTCAATGGCCAAGGATTCCATACTTGGCAGATGAAGATAAAGTTTATGCTTATGAAGGAGAATGTTTGGGACTTAGTTAAAGAAGGAACTCAAACCTCTCAGGAAGGTGAATCAACTACAACAAAAGGTAAAGGAAAAGCCACTGACTCTACTTCTACACCTACAAATGCAAAGAGAATTGAGAAAGCCTATGCCATCATTGCATTATTTTTAGGTGATGACTATGTACACCACATCTCATATTTGGAATCCCCTTTTGAAGCATGGCACAAGTTAGATATATTGTTTGGTGCTAGCTCTCATACTTCCAAATTAAATCTAAAAATTAAGTTCTTTGAACTTAGAATGGAGGGAGATAATGTTGTTGCCCATGCCAACACTATGGGAAGTATTATGACACAACTAGCTTCAATTAATTCCCCTGTCACTGAGGATGATGCTATGGTAGTGCTTTTAAAGAGCATGCCTCAACCACTACAAGGCACAGGCCCTTTGAAGAATCTACCTCAACCACTACAAGGCACAGGCTGTTTTTCGATGGAAATACCAACCTTTTTTACACCAAAAATATTTTTTTTGATGAGCACAAAGGTCGATATTTACGTGGCTATTAGCATCAGAAAAGAATGGTCGCTATATAAGCATCGCTATATAGCGACACTGGTAAACATCGCTATATAGCGACACTAATAAATGTCGCTATATAGAAACACTGGTAAACGTCATTATATAGCAACGATTAACAGAAGCTATAAAAAAAACATTAGTGGGGCTGAACAGGGCCACATCAAGCCCTATTTTTGCCCACTAATGTTTATTATTAGTAATTACAAAAGAAAGTTTTTTGTTACAAAATTTCCCTTATGAGTAGGGTGATACAAAATCTCTCAAATGAGCTGAGCGATAGAAGCATATACATGTCGAAGATATACAACATTTTTTGTTACAAAATTACCCTTTCAAAAAGGGTGATACAAAATCGCTCAAAGGAGCCGACATACAAAAGCATATACATGGCAAAGTATATGCAAACTACTACTACAACTAGTTGCTCATCCAAATTGTCATCCTCGTCCTCGTTGTGCTGGCTTGATCCGTGGCCCTCATGATCTATGCCTGTCCCTGGCCCTCGTCAAAGCCGTGTAAGCCTAATCCCTCATCATCACCGCTCACCTCTGTTGATGAGACATTCGAGCTTTGATTCTAAGAGTGAGACCATATTAATTGGAAATTAGATTGGAACTTAAAGAATAAAATATTAGTTTAAAAAGTGAGATTACAAGTATTAGACTTATACTGTGCGAGTAGCCACCTCAGCCCAATTGACTGTCGCTTCCTGTGCCTCTTGCTCAATAAACCATGGCTTCCTGTGTCTGTAGGAAGGCGCCAATCGTAGCTTACTGTGGGCCCAATTTACGAGAGTTAGATAAAGTGCATGCAATATGTAGTAAAACAAATAGAAAAATACATTAAATGAGAAGAAGTAGACTTACCACGATTGCCTCAAATGCCAACCGTCTGCCTACACCAAAGTGCAAAGTACTTCCAGTCAGCTTTGTCTGCCCAAGCCTTCCCCTTTGCGATGGAAGTACGCAAGGTTGACCTACGATGCTTCAAGAGGATCCCATGCGCTCTTTCATGTAATCCGAAAATTGAACTCCCAATTTGGATATTGTCTTTTCAATTCATCGATGACTGCCTGCTTCTTTCCCTCATCTGGGTACAGCCAGTCAGTAGCTATGTTGCTCCTGAAGTGGTGGCTCATCAACTGCCTCATGATGGCCATCACTGATGAGATCTTTTTATTTTCTATTATCTCTCCAACAACCGTGATTTCATAGGACAGGTCCTCGATGGGGTAAGGAGGACTCATGGTACTAGCAGAGTCAGAGCAAGTGGTGTTATTACAAGCACTTATGGAGTGAGGAGTAGCAGTGGGAGTAGGAGAGGGTAAGGGATCTGACTGGTACTCGGTAAAGTGGAGACCTGTAGGGATGTGAGTGTGCTGACTCGTCTACATCTCCTGAGTCAGCATAACATAAGTGACCCTTCCTACTCTTCCTTCCCTTATGATGGGCATACCCAGGTGATGACCCCTCAATCGAAGGGGCTAGAGGGGACACCTAGACAGTAGGTCCAGCCGTCGGTGTAGGAAAGGGATTTGTTGAGGTCCCCTGGGATAGTAGAGAGAAGAATCTCGCTACCTCTGCATCAGTCATCTGTGTGACAAACTCATCGGGACTACCGACAAAGCCATGGGCTGTTAGCAAAGGAGTTCCCCGAGGGGTAGTCACAGTGCTACCTCCAGAGTGATCTGTATAAGGTATGCTCAAGAAATCATGGTCCCACGGAAAAGACCGCTACTACTGAAAATAGAACCTGAGATGCCTCAAAACATGGGTGCCATTGCATAATCGGACTCAGCAAGAAAATCTACAAATATCTCTCTTCTTCCGGAACTCCAAAATCCCAACCGATGAGTGAGAAATGGGAGTCAACACTTATCCATTGCCATGTGGCATAAATCTAAGGTTTTAAAACCTTAGAATGAAGAATGCATAACAGAGAGACGAAATCGAATGCATAGAGATCTATAACTCTGAAAATACTCCACCGAATCATGCAAGAACTGACAGGTAGGGGTTTTTGGGCATCCGGAACGCAATGGGATAGACGGTTTTGGAAACCGTGGTCTCAATCACTAGGTCCAACACACGGACTGAAAAACGTTTTTTGAAACAGAGCTATTTGTAAACTCCACCGGAGTGTGAATGATGAGCAACATAGAAGTTTTAGGACCTCCTGAGTCCACCGGTACTGACAGATCTCCAAATGGTTGCTCCAAACTTGAGTTCCAACACCCGGGCCAAAAAACGCAGAAACTGACACAGTGAGTCAGAAATCCAATGAAATGATCCCAGATTCAAGAATGAAGGTGTTTCCAAGCTCCTGAAGTGAAGTGGACACCAAAAGCAAGCAATAGTTGCCTCTACAAGTCAATACGGAGTCTCTGTCATCGAACGGAACAGGGAAAAGCTCAAAAAACGACTTTGTCTTTGAAAACACTTAACAGGCTCTCAAAACCACTTTGCAAAGCCAAAGTGACTTTTTCAAAGGTTCCTCCAAGGTCTCTGCACACTCGGATGCAAGTAAAGTCACCCACAAAGCTTCCCACAGAGCTGCTGAGCTTCTAGGCATTCACACATGCTCAGCTAGATCACCTGGGCTCTGATACCAGTTGAGAGTGCTCTCAACAGAAGCAAGAACGGAAGAGGGAGAGAGAGAAACAGAGAGCCACACAAGTTTTGGTGGGTGCAGAACACCCTAACCTTCTTTTTCATTCATTTATATATGCATTTTAGTATTGTACATAACCGGGGTAAAGGCACAGTGACCTTTAACCCCCACAATCATGATGTCTCCTCCTACGAGGGTTTCTATACTCATCGGACATGCAATTTGATCCCATCTCTAATTTGGGGGGATTGGACAAATGTAGACATAAACACGAAAATAAAAAACAAAAAACAAGAGTGGGTAAGAAGCAGAAAGACAATTAATTACTTGAGACAATTATGAAATTCAAACTCGAGAAATTACAGGCAAGCAATTAATCACTTATGAAAATTATGAAATGACATCAAAGCATAAAGGATAAATATGAAAGGACAATTATTTACTTAATAAGACAATTATGAAAAGCCAGTTTTGAAAAGACAAATATTTATGAAAGACAAGTGGAATCCAATAAGATTTTCACATATATATAAAAAATAAAGACCAAAAGTATGTCTCCAAAATTATGTATATAAAAAATATATGCCTCCAAAAGTATGCTTAAGAAAAATTTGTCTCCAAAAGAGACATTCTCCAAAAATGCCAAAATGGTGGAGGAGGTCTACTGCTCTGCATTACTGTCTGAGGTACTTCCTTCTCTACATAGCTAGGTAGGTCACTAGGGACCTCATCCTTCACCTCTTCTAATATGCGTTCTCTTCAGCGATTAAGTACTCGTATTCCATGAATGCCTCCACACAATCCATTATGTCCTTTACACAATCATATTTGAGGCTCCACTGGTTGTGGCGGTCTCTCCACAACCTATGGAGATCCCGTAGGTTGTGTCGTGCGTTCCTCAGTCACCCTTGCTCCACTACCCTTCGGCTTGGACCCCACCCAGAAGCACGCGCCCCCATGTTGTACTTCACCCAGTCACTCTCTTGCGCAATCTTCTCTTATACATGAGCTAGTAGAGAAGCTATGTCTATAATCCCTATGATGTGGGGAACCGAGTTGCCATGGGGTTTAGGGAGGACACCCGTGGGTGAGGGCGTGGTTGTTCCATTTAGAATCTGTTTGGAAAAAAAGAACCAAATAAGGCTAAGGAGCATGTGAAAAAAGAACCGAACATGACTAAGGACAAGGAAATAAGCATATGCATAAGACGGAAAGCATATGAGGGAAAGCATATGCATAAGAGAAGGAGAAGCATAAGAGAAGCATAAGAGAAGGAAAAGAGAAGGAGAAGCATAGGAGAAGGAGAGGGGAAAAGCAGAGAAAGAAGAGGGGAAAAGAGATTGAAAGAGGGGAAAAGAACCAAATATGCATAAGAGAAAAAAGAGAGAAAGCATATGCATAAGAGAAAAAGAGAGAAAGCATATGCTTATCCTTATGCATGAGCATATGAGCATATGCTCATGCATAAGCATAAGTATAGGCATAGGCATATGCTTATGAAAAGAAGAGAAAAAGAAGAGAAGGAAAGGAGAAGGAAAGAGAGGGAAAAATAAGAGAAGGAAAGGAGAAGGAGAAGGAGAAGGAGACATATGCTCATGCATAAGCATAAGCATAAGAGAAGAAAAAACATATGCATAAGAGAAAAAGAGAGAAAGCATATGTTTGAAAGAGGGGAAAAGAGATTGAAAGAGGGGAAAAACGTTGGTAAACTGAAAGGAAAGAGTAGAGTGGACACAAATTCAAAATACTTGCATATAGAATGAAGAAGAGTGAGGTCCTTATGTAGGCACCTCTTACATGCTCACTGACATCACTGATGACTTCAGAGCTCCACAATCATCTCCTCAATCTGCTCCTAGATTCTCTCAATCATCCTATGTGGCTTTCCACCACCTAACTGTGCTTATGGGCACCTAACTGTGCCTCTAGCACTCACACATAGAAACCAAGTTGTGCCTGAGGCATACACCTTGAGATATCCCAACAAACCCCCCCTCAAGGGAATGCCTCAGGCTATGTCAAGGATACAGCTAGCACAAGGTGTCTCATGACATCTCATGGTGGTCATGGATCTATCAATGGCTAGGATCTCAAGCTAGCAAGGGTTCCCATGGGTGTAAGGTAAACAAAAGGGATACAAAAAGACCTTCCAATGGCTATCTCCCCTGCATGTACATGTACACAATGTCTGCAGGAGGTACCATGGAGCAAAACACATACACATAGCCTACATCATAAGGTGACCAGAGGTGTTTACAAAACACAATAGTTTATTTCATTCATTTTAGAGGACTATCCAGGCTGAGTACCTTGACTCAACATAAAAAAGAGAGTTCTGGAGCATACATAGAGATGATTTAAAATGCATAATCTTCAAAGGATGCCTTATCTTGTGGAGACACATCAACTGAAAGTAGATTGGCATTTTCTTTCTTTGCTTTGGCTCTGCAAAACTTCTCATGATGATTGTTTTTGCCACAGTGTTTGCATGGATTGACAAAACGAAATCTCACAAAAAATGAACCTACATAACTTAAAGAGACACACCTTCTTGAAAAACTTCCTTTCACACAAGCAGAGAGGGAGAAGGGTGGAGAGCGCGAGCACAAGTGTTGGGAGAGGGACTGGGTAGAGGTGAGGAGTGGGGAATAAAGAGGAGGAAAGCAAGGTCGTCGAATATAAGGTGGGAGGAGCGATTTTTTCTTTTCTCGCAATAGAGATGTGAAAGACGGCGTCGCGCGAGGTTTCGAGTTTTAGCCCCTAGCATCGCTATATAGCGACACTGGCCACAGTCGCTATATAGGGACGTTTATATCCTAAAAGCGTCACTATATAGCAACGAAATAGGGAAAAGTGTCGCGTAATAGCGACGGTTGAGGGCACTTTCTGTTAAAAAAGAGAAAAGGAGCTCATGGGTGGCTATTTATTGGATCTTAATAGATTTCCTTGCAGCTCATGTTGTGATTTTGGAAGTGTGCAGATGGAAGGGATGAGTGGAAGCTTGTCAGATGATGTGCCAACGCCCGGGAGCGCAGAGTGGATTACAAAGAGGTTGTATTGTCATTGCACTCATTGCAAGCGAGAAGTACGACATCAACGCCGTTTTGTCATGCGCCACTTGTGGATGTATGGGGAAGCCCGAACTTGTACCCACTGTTGGTGTTGCATGTGGTGATGGATCATCGGTAAGTCAATGCTATTTGAGTTCGTGATTAATATTGGATACCATTATGACACGAAACTTTGAGACAAGATCTTATATTTACACAAAATCTTGAGAAAGGATGAGGAGGGTGGTGAGGGTGCACATTTACCTTCACACTTTGAGCAAGACTATAGTCTCCCAAATGTGCCAGATGATGACGAGGGTATCGTGGACATGATGGATTCTATTTTTAGGGGCACTACATCACATGTACACGTGATGTCAGAGTCTGGGGTCAATATGCAAGAATTGCAATCAACACAGTTGTACGAGGGTCCTAGGATGTCTAAACTGTGGGCTTGTCTCTCAATCTTGAATCTACAAGCAAAGTATGGGTGGTCGGATACAAGTGTCTCAGCCTTAATGAGGTTAGCTCTCGCATTAATTTGACTCATTATTTGGATATTGTTTATTTTGAGAAGCATCTTGTATGTTTGAGAATCATCATTATTCAAAGCCTATGTAAGTTTGAATTGTGATAGGTTGCTCCAGAAGATGTTGCTTGCACCAAATACCATGCCCGCATCAAGAGATGAAGTGAAGAAGATGCTAACAACAGTGGGTATGGATTATGATACCATCCATGCTTGCCGTAATGATTGTATTCTCTTTTGTCGTGAGCATGGAGATTTGGCTAGTTGTCCGAAGTGTGGGGAACAACAATATAGAGATGACTTGTAGGATAAGCAGATACCGCTAAAGGTCTTGAGACACTTTCCCATCATTGCAAGAATATAGCACATGTTCTGATGCAAATCCACAGCGGAGTTGATGATTTGTCATGCATCTCATCGGTCCATTGATGACACATTGAGGATTCCCACAGATTGTACAGCTTGGAAGCACATAGACAATCCATTAGGGGAGAATTGGGGTCTCAAAAGGGCCTCCAATTAGTGTTTCCTAATTTCAAGGGATTAGAGAGTGATTTGAGGTGTACCAATGAGAGTGTTAGAAGGTGTGGGGCAATGGTATGTTGAGGTGGAGGGTGGGCAGGCCTGCAGAGAGCCCCTATTAGTTTCTCCCCTTACACTAGGGACCACCCATTGAACCATCCCCCCCCCTCTTAACCCATGTTTGACCCTCCTACCAGGTGCACCTCCCCCACATGAGCTTAAAACTACCTTCAATGGGATGGTAGGGCCCTTGTGGCGAATTTCTCTTCTCCCCTCCCTCTTTCTAGGACCTTTGCCCCCCACTGTTCTGGTCTAGCCTGCCAAATCACTCAGATTTGAACCAAATCCCACGCATTTTCCCTCTCCCCCCTCTTTCTTTGCTCCCTCTAGCTCTGCTTACTGCAGCTCCTCTCTCTCCCCTCTCTCCCCTCTCCCTCTCCTGTGCCTCTATTGGAGCTGCTTTGTCCCTCTTCTTCTCCCTCTCCTGTGCCTCTGTTACTGTTGCTTTGTCCCTCTCCTGTGCCTCTATTGCTGCTGCTCTGTCCCTCTCCTTCTCCCTCTCCTGTGCCTCTATTGCTGCTACTTTGTCCCTCTCCTTCTCCCTCTTTTGTGCCTCTGTTGGAGCTACATTGCCTTGTGTAGGAGTCCCATTCTTGCTATTGCAACCTCTGCAAGCATGGTGAGGAGAAAGGCTACAAGACCATGCAATGCTGTGACCTCTTGTGTCTTCCACAACACCGGAAATGCATTGGATGAGTGGATCCCTTGCACCTATAGCTTAAATGACTGGAGAGTGATGAAAGGGTCAGCCAAAGGTCCACATAAGCTTCCCAAGAGCAAGAGAGGTGACATCTTGCATGAGTGGAAGGGGTGCATCTTGAAGTTCAAGTTTGGGAAGAAAGGATGGCTCGCAAAAGTGCAACATGTTTACATGGGAAAAGATATGCGGCTTCCTCCATCATTCAATCAATCTAGGATACCATCACACTATGAGCCTTTCTATCTATGTACCTTTTTCACCTGTAAGTGTAATGAGTCCATTTGGAAATTTTGTGTTTGGTTTCTAAGAGCTCTTATTCATGGTGGCAGATGTCTTCCCTTCGGACCTTGAGGAGTGGGAACCAGTTGAATCATTCATAGGCAAGTTCACCGTGATTCATGAGGATTTAGGTAAGCAAATGCATGCCGGGGAGAAGTTGGCCTCCTTGCGAATGAAGAATGTGTATTGGTATAATGCAACATACATCACTCCAACGACATCATCAAGTTATGGCCATCTTCAAACCATTGCACCACAACAACTTCAAGACATGGATTGCAGAAATGTGGACTCGAGGACATTGCAATCGTACAAGGACAAGATTGCAAAGGATGTGGGCATGGCCATGAAGTTTACATTTGGATCCAAATAAGCAAGGTTATCTTGGTTTATGCCTCTGCACATTTTTGCTTCTTTATTTTAGAAAATACATATGCATAGAACAAAAACTATGTGGTCCTGCAAGCGTGTAGATGAAAATGCTCTTGAAGATTTACTTGGGATGAATTGGGGAACCAGGTCAGGTGACCAAAAGGGTGATGTGTTTCAATGTCACGCATGTAAAGACAATGTGGTTATTAGATACCATTTGTCATGCCAAATGTTGTATTTAGCTTTTCAGTACAGGCGCTGGAAGAAAACAAATGGCCGGTGGCTTCCCCTAGACTCTAATGATGAAGACAACATGGGGGTAATTTTGTCTATTGATGTTGAAGAGGGAGATGTCAAGAATGTGAATGTCACATCAAGGGATGTGCGAGAACACCTATTGGTCATGGAGGATGGCATGTCAGAGTCCTTCTACTTTACCTTAAATGGTGGTAAGATCAGCCACCGTGTGGAGAAGTGCATGCATTGTGCCAATTTCATTCCTCTTGCAACTTTGAAGATTGCTAACAATGTGTTTGACTAGTGTAGCATTTAATTTTTTGTCTGTCAAATCCTAGTTATTACTTCAAAAGATGATGGAAAATTAAATTAAAATGTTATTTCTTTTAATGTTTTCTCCTTTCAGTTCATTAGGTAAATGTTTTTCAAAAAATTTGGGGATTTTATGATTAATTTTAATTTTTAGGGTTTTGATATATATTAAGGGGTAAGAGCCCTTTTTACATCACATTCTCACTTTCACATTTAGAGAACCATAGAAACTCCTGTCCTCAGAAGTTACTCCCTGCATCAACTTATATTTGCCATGGATTCAGCTAGAACTACGTTCCATGACTTCATCTCATGAACTGCATTTGCAGATCGTGAGGAAGAGCTATTTTTAGTGTTTGATAGGACTTTAGATGTCCTAGGCACATGTATGCGAGCCAAGGATGACTTCTCAGATCTCATCCTTTACATGCAAGATAATTTCTCAAATTTTGCCTATACACTTGACCACACTTCAAAGAGATGGGTTCCCATAAATTACATAAAGACCCAAGTTTGTAAAGCGCTTGGCCCGCTTTTGTGACAACCTTACAGATGAAGGGTTTAGGACAGTCGAAGTTCAAGACATCCTAGATACAGGGATCACAGGAAATACACGCACCAAATTCCTTTCATGGGAGATGACATTCATCTTCCTTCTCCAAGAAGGAAATTTAGAGGAAGAAGCCTCATCGTCTAGCACCCCCTCTATTAGAACTGTTGATCTGGTCGTCCCTAGACTTGTCCCCCCTCATCATCGATGGAGAAGAGTACGTATTCCTCCATGACATAGAGATTCTTTTGGACTACAAGAGGATGAGGCACTTAGAGTCCTATCGGGATTCGATGTTGACACAAGTGTCAAAGATCCCAGGGTTTTAGGTAGTGAAGACCAGACAATGGAAGACTTTCTCTTGACAATGTTGGTTTCAATGAGGGATGCAGACATGTCCGTATACGATGCACAACCCTCTCATGTAGAAGCTTCCACCTCCAACACAGGTTAGGAGAAAGCGTCCACCTCCCAAATGGAACATCACACATCACCTGGTTCCATCAACATTGCAAATGAGGAAGGGATAGAAGCCGACGACGCTGTATTGGTAAGTTCGAACAATTTATTTATTTTTGTTGTTCTTTCAGTATAATTTGTTTTGTCAATCTTCTAATGTTTGTTGAATTGTTGCAGGATGCGTTCGAGCTTGATGAATTCTCATCTCGACGGGGTAATGTTCACAGCACATTTGGGCGAGATCATTCTTTGGCCCATTACCTTGGCAAAGTCACAGAGCATATCGTGGTCTTTCATAGCAAATTTTCTCCTCGAGGTCCTTCGGAGCTACTGAAGTGCAAGGCATTGCCGCGCGCTATCAGATACTCCAACATTACTCGAAATGCCGACAAAGTCATTTTGGTACACCGCCTGGCTACTATCAATGCCTTTGGATTGAACATTCATGGCAAGGCATTGACGGCAATGGCTATGTCTTTGGCAGCAGGATAGGAGGATGTTAGTGCTATTGCGGCTAGATTTATATCTAGGAATCCACTAAGGGATTCAAAGACCCCTATTCTCGATGTACTCGAACTAGCCAAGAAGAAAGATAGCCTGTGAGGCCTTTTGTATATATAAACATATATTGAAATGGATATTTCAATGGATACATGACTACATGTCTTTATTATTTGTTTTAAGTTATCATTGCTTGTCATGAATTCCATTGTATTTTGTTTAAGTCGTTGATGATATATTTTCTCCATCATTTTAATTGTGTTAATTTAATAAATTTCTAGCCAATTTAGTATCATTTTCACCAATTTTGGGTATCAAGAGTTCATTTCTGTCAAATCCTGAAGGAATTTCACCGTCGCGCAGAAGGGAAAAGTGTCCGGCATGTCGCCAGGACCCCAGAAAGCCCAAAACCCACCATGGCACGAATTTGGGCATTCTAAGCCCAAAACCCGCCACGGCACAAATTTGGGCACTCTGTTGCAGAATGCCCAAATTCATACCATGGCGGGTTTTGGGCTTTCTGGGGTCCTGGCGACATGCCGGACACTTTTCCTTTTTGCGCAACAGTGAAATTCCTTCAGGATTTGACAGAATTCAAAACTTAACTTAAAATGATCATTTACTGAAAGCATTGAAATGGAAAATATACAACAATGCGAGAGTGTAGAGAATGTCGATATATTTTATTTAAAAAAATCGACCCTTGGACCTTAGATACAAGATAGTGCCTTCAAGGGAAGGGGGTGGTCTAAGTCCTAAGAGTGGGCTACAAGAGAATCTAGGGCTTCAAACTTGGGTCACTTTGTAGCCGCTTCACCAGAGCCATGTCCTTGTCCATGACCGTGACGTGCTTTGCATGGATGGCACACAAGTTGGCATCCTCAAACAGAGCAGTGGTCACTTGCTCTGCAGCCTCTTGGAGCATCCCCATAGCTCCCGTGCTGAAGCGCACGCCATTCTTGTATCCCTATGCGATCTCTCATACCACACATTGGAAGGGAGCATGTGAGATCAAGTTGTCGGTGGTCTTCTGCATTTGCCTGATCTCCCTCAGGGCCCACGCTCCTAGTTTTGCTCGGTACGGCTTCCTAACTCTTGGTGGGGGCCTTACAGGTACTCGAACACCTTCCCACAGCCTCCTGTCTGCCTTGAACTTCTTCCGCTGCTCCTGTCTGCATTGGTCCTCCTCTGAGTCCTCCTCTTGCTGACGTTTGGAGCTTAGGCCTTCTTTGGGATGGGGCTTCCTCGGAGTCTACTTTGCCCTCCTCATGGGCACAGGGGTCATCTCTGCCATGGGCTATATCTCTGGGAGAGGGAAGATGGTGCTCTTCCTAGCAGTCTATTGACCCTCAGGAAGCCTCTCTATATTCGAGAGGTTATCGAACACATTTTGTTCGATGAGGAGAGGGATCTCATGGGGAGGGGAAGGCTGAGGGGAAGGTTGAGGGGAAGGTTGAGGGGAAGGCTGAGGGTCAAGCTGAGGCTAAGGCTGCGGGGAAGGCTGAGGGGAAGTTTGAGGGTCATGCTGAGGCTGAGGCTGAGGGGAAGGCTGAGGGGAAGGCTGGACAGAAGGCTGAGGGGAAGGCTCATGCTCTTGGGGCTGGGGAGTGGGCTCATGAGACTTGGGAGGAGAAGAAGGATCAGGAGACTGGGGAGTGGGCTCACAGGACTTGGGGGAGTTGGGGGAGGGCTCACGAGAGTCGAGGGAGGCACCACTGGACCCAGATAGGTTCATGTGCATGGATGCCATGGAGGTGGTGGAGCTAGAGGAGGAAGGGTGGAGGCGGCGTCCAGTGGGTCTAGTAGTGCTCTTCACTCTTGCCATTGAATAATGAGAGTTAGAGTTTTTTTTATCTTTTTATAAGGGCCCATCATGTTTTGACATCCCTTTTAATTACATTTAGGGTTTCATCATGCCCCCTGCCCTTGCCCTAGCCCCTCCACCCCCCCCACCCTCGTCGCCCTCCCCCCCCTTGCCCTCCCCCTACTTGCCCCGCCCACACCCGTCGCCCTCCCCCATACCACCATCCCCCCCTCCCCCCACCCTTGCTACCACTCCACCCCGCCCCATGCCCCTCCCTTCTCTCCCCCCTCCTTCACCATGTCCCCACTTTCCCAACATCGTGTGAGTACAAAATAAGCAATATATTAAAGAGTGAGTACACAAATTGTGGTCAAAATAAGCAATATATTTATTTCATATTTGTATACAATTACACCATAGCTTCTGTTGGTGGTTGGACCCATCTGCTCCCTTCTCTCACTCTAGCTTGTGTGACTCCTTGACTCCCTATGGATGCTTTCCAACAAGCACTATGCCTTCTATTCTTTGATACAATTTGAATTGCTTTTGCAAGTTCTGATGCCTTTGCCTTTTCAGACTTCAAAGTCCTTCCTAGTAAACATCTAAAAAACCAGTCGAACATCTCATGCAATGCATTGCTACGAGTGACACCACCACCATGCCTTGAGTTCTTGAAGTAGGCTGCCTTGGCTCTATAGTGCGACTTCTCCATGCCTTGTATATTCCAAATTGACAAAGTACCCCAATTTTATACAAACCATGGTCCATGTGCATAGAGAATATGCTACAAATAGGATGAGAATCAAATCAGCAACAAAAACTGTTTATAAAGCAAGTGCTAAATATTACGATGGTGCTAAGATTACCATGTAATGCGTAATGTGCGACTCCCCCCATGCTTTCACCATTAACTGCATAAACTCTTTCACATCCATCTTGAACCTTTCATAATACATCTCATCGATTTGAACCTGGTGAAGCAATTTTATCAATGCATCTACCTTTGTCCATACTTTAGCTCTCAAAGTTGCTACTTGAGGATGAGAAGCCTTATTGGTCGTGCATTCACACAATGCTTTCCAGTATTCCCAACCCAAACTACTTTGAGACAATGTAGGTTTGCCTTTGTCAAGATTCTGGTTCGATAGGAATCTCCTTGCCTTCCCTCCACCCATGGACACTTTTGCAGAAAGATTCTATGTTGCCCCAGACATTTTCTTATCCTCCTTAAGTTTGACATGTCCTCCATGGAATCCCATCTCTGACAACAACTTCTCAGCTTCTACAATGCACCGTGCGGATACTTCTTGTGGAATTAAATTCCAAGAATAAACAAGATGCAAATACAACAACTTATCAAGTACGCATAGTTCTACGTGTAAAGTACATATGTGTACTCTCTCAAGTGGGATGGGCAAGATGGGATCCCACTTTGGATCCTTCTTGTCGCGATTTGGAGCTTGGTTCCATTCCAGTAGTCTCCCACCTTGCCTTCATGGGGGGGTGTTGGAATATGAAGCCAAAGTGAGTAAAAAATGAGTGTTCTAGGTAATTCATTCACTATTTTCTAAAGTGGGCTTACGGATGGGGAGGTGACCTTTCCAACAGTCTGCTTCCGGATACAGATTGATGCGATGCTTCATGAACTCAGTAGAGGTACTCCCTTTAAATCCTTATATGACCAAGAAAAGACATCGACGTACTCTTGAAAGAAATTTGACAATGCAGCAAGGAGATAATCATGCTCCGAGACTCAACTGGCTACCTTGAGATGTCACGATTGGTCCTCTATAGTATATACCAATGTTGAGATACCACCAATCTTGGGCATGGTCAACCTGGGGTATGCTTGTTGATGTAGAGTTGTCCGGTTCCTTCACTCCCACTACTTGGTACGCAGGAGTATCATCTAAAGGGAAATCCCCCGCTATTTCTTCCATCGAAGACCTCAGAAAGGATGGCTGGGTGTCCTCTTGAAATGGTTGAGATGTGGAGGTAGCACTTGGGGCCATTATCTTTTTGCTTCTTTGTGGTTGCTTGAGCATTCCTCTGTATGGTAGTCCATCCACCTTATATATAGTTTTGGAAACCTCTTGTGTTGTTGGAAGGTCAGCTTCTGACAGAGGTATTAGTCGAGTAGGGCAAGCCTCTCACGTCTGAAGTTCCAGACTCCAGTGCGAAAGTGAACGGTTCCTCCAAGTTGAAGTCTTTTCTATAGATTATGCTGACACTGGGTGTGTTGATGCTATCGTTTCACTGTTAACTGAAGATGGGTCAGGGGTATCTTGATGTGAACCATGCATGACTACCTAGGATATGGAGAGTGCGCAGGTACTTGGTTGTGTCATTACATGTATAATATAGGATTATGCTTTTATGACTCTCTTTTGCACGCATGTCTTATACTAACACATTCATGCATGCATGCAGGACTTGTTACAAGTGGGTACCATGCTTGTCATGTTTGTGGACCGAGTTTAAAATTGCTTGCACAATACTCCAAACATATGAGGAAAAATGTTTATGAAGGTCATGCACGATACCTTTCGCTGGACCATCTCACACGTGGAGGTCACACGTGGAGGTCAGCTTTGATCCACCATCACCATATTTGAAGGCAAGTGACTGGACTCAAGCTTGGAGGGTGAATGGAAAGGAACCTCCTTGTGGTATGAAGAGGCTATCGATCTTTCATGAGCTTCCTTATTGGGGTCAGTTACAAATCAATAATCTCTTGGATCCCATGCCTATCTTCAAGAATGTGGGGGCTACTATTTGGGCGCACTTGGTTGGTTCCAAAGACTCGAGAGGAGTGTGAGAAGACTTGCGTGCTATGAATAGGATGTCTCATTTGTGGCCCCAAGTGCATGCTTCGGGAAAAGTTATCCTCCCAAAAGCAACATGGATCCTCTCCATGAGAGAGGAGGCAGCGGTCAAGGGAGACCTTGCCTCTTTTCAAACACCCACAGGGTACATGCATTGCTTGAAAGGAGAATTTTCAAAGAATAATAAGATTAGTGGGCTCAAGTCCCATCATTGGCACAAGCTCTTATAGGTATTCTAAGTTGTAGGATTAGTGTACCGATAATCGTGATGTGTTAGTGTAATTATGATTATGTTATATTATTGACATGACTTCTTTGTTGCTTTGATAGTTCATCCTTCCAATTAGAGTCAAAGGGCGCTTACAAGAAGATGTTAGAAATGCTATATTCAAGATCAGTGGTATTGTGAGGTATCCTTACTATCAAATCGCATTGATTGCATTTTCTTCAATTTAAGCTGAATAATCTGTAGATTGATTATGAATATATCTTACATGGGCATGTGAAATAGGTGGATATCTCAAAAAGAGATCTCCATATTGAGCATCGAGAAGGCTAGAGTGGATTCCATTGAAGCCGTATGCCTTCTTGAGAAGCACTTTCCCTCGAGCATTATGACAACTCAAGTGCACTTGCTTGTGCACATAGTTGATGAGGTGGCCATTGCACGTACCATTCGTAGTTGGTGGATGTTTTTTCTCGAGCAGTTTATGAAAAATTTGAAGGGATTTGTAAGACAAAGAGCAATACCAGAAGCATGCATGGAAGAGAGATGGCTTGTGCAAGAGTCATTAGTATATATCACGGAGTTTCTTGCATCCATGGATCCCAATATGCCGCAGGCTTGGCATAACAAGGATGATGATCGCATTGTTGATGAGGTTCCCCAAGGAAAAGGGATGGAAAGAAAGATGAGTAAAGAGCAAATGGAGAAATTCAATAAGTTTTGTATCCTCAATAGCAAGGAGATGCAGAAGTGGATCATCTAACTAGACGTTGTTGAAAGCATTCATCTCAAAGGTTTGCGAGCCAGATTTCTTTTTACTCTTCCAAGTCATTGTGCCCCTTATGCAATGGTACCCTCCAAGCATTTCTCTTACACATTGGTTTGTTTCTCGTCGTGCAATCTCACAGACCAAGGTGTGGGTAGGGGCACTGTAGACTTCTTATACTTTCCCCAAATAGCAAACTTGAAAATTTTGAAAACAGATGTGTAAGCTTCATGACTTACATCGGAAGTATCACAAGCTGCAAGCATCTCCTTTGCATCCACAATATCCTTGAAGTCCTTCATCACCTCGTTAGCAACTTGCACACGTAGGCGCTTGTGTCTTGGGTCCCTTAGTATCCCAATGACATTGCTTGACTTCAATAAACTAGCTAGAGCATATGATCCCATCACATCTTCCATGAAGTTCCTAAAGAAGAACACAATAAAAAATTAGTCACAAACATGATAACCAACCTTGTAGCCCGGACTCTCCTCTTTCTAACACCACCAGTGGGTGCCAATGCATCCATGTTATGTAAGTACCTTCTTTTCCTCTCCTTCAATCCCAAAGGTGTTTCTTTCATCTTTTGCACTCGTTCATCTGCCTTCTCTTGTTCCTTCTCTATGGCTCATCGTACTTGATTGTATATAGATCTTTCCAAGCCTTTTTTAGACTCAGCTAGCTTACAAAGTGACTCTTCTAATTTATGTTGCTCCAAGTTGCTCCAAGTCCAATGCTTTGGCTTTATCATAAAGATCTTGATTCTCCCTTTGAAGATCCTGCATAGAGTTATGTATTGCAAGAATGGTGCTATTTCCTAAATGTGCTAGCATCTCTCATTGACTAAGCATTGTTTAATCGATTGCAATAACCAAGCAACCCCGCATGTCCATTTCCAACAAACTGAACTAGCTCATGCATTGTATGGAAAGAAGGGCTCTTTTGGTTGGCAGGATCTAAAGGATACAAGGATCCTTCTACCCAAAGGTCAAGATGCTTCTTTTCTTGCGAACGAAGACTATGGATTTTGGAGGCTCCCCTCAATCCTAGACAACGTGTGCTTGCATATTCAACCTCCAACTCTAAGTGAACCTGGTACTTGTTGGAGACGTCCTCGAATGGTGCCATGACTAAAGGAGTGTAGAGAAGGAGAAGGTGTGGAGATGCAGGCTTGAAGGAGCAGCATGCAAGAATAGGGAGGGCGAGGAGGAGGAGGGATGGGGGAAGGAGGACCAGTAGCTGAAGAGGAGGAAAGGGGGGCAGACCAGCAGGTGTGGAGGGTGAGGAGGAGTAGGCATGGAGGAGGAAGGAGGGAGGAGGGAGGAGCAAGAGGGAGGGGGAGGAGGAACAACAGTGGAGGAAGAGGGAGGGGGAGGGTAGGAGGAGCAGGCATGGGGGAGGGAGGGAGGGGGAGGGCAAAAGGAGCAGGCGTGGAGGACGGAGGGAGGGAGGGGGAGGAGGAGGAAGGGGGAGGAGGGAGTGAGGAGGGGGAGGGGAGGAGAGGGGAGGGGGAGGAGGGAGGGAGGGAGGGGTAGGAGGAGGGAGTGAGGAGGGGGAGGGAGGGAGGGGGAGGGAGGAGGGGGAGGGAGGGAGGGAGGAGAGAGAAGGAGAGAGGGAATTCAAAATTTGAATTTTTGAATTTTGAATTTTTTGGTTCCCACCTAGGAGTAAGAGTTGTGTAAGAGGTGTAAGAGGTGGGGTCACTTGTGGGCTTAACCCACCTAGGTGAGGGGGGGTTAGGACTCTTTGGGACCTACCTTGGCCCTTTCATTAGGACTAATCCATTCCTTATGAGGCCCTTTTGAGACCCCAATTCTCCCCTAATGAGTGGCCGGACTTTGCGAGGGAGCCACGTAACTTACATCTTGGGCTCGCCATGGGCGGCGTGAATCCTTTTGGGTTACGCTCGACATTTTGGTCGACATGGCCCATAGTCTTGGTGAATTACAATATCCCACCATGGCTAACAATAAAGAAGGGACACCTCATGCTTGCACTACTTGTGCCAAGGAAGTACAAGGCCAAAAATATGGACGTGTACATGGTACCTTTGATAGAGGAGCTATAGATCTTATGGAGAGGAGAGCGGGTCTTTGATATTTCCAGAGCTTCTAGACATACCAATGATACGCATAATGACATCATATGGGAGGAAGATGGAGATCACGATATTGAGGAAGAAGATTACGATAATCAAGAATCACCACACTTTATTGAAGAAGATGATCAAGTCTTAGGTGAACGTATGATGCTAGAGTACGATGATGATATAGAGATCAACTTGGTATAGAGTTAGAGATAGACTTCTTTGGTGCGTTAGACTTGTCTCAGCCATTGATGTAGATGCTCTTCATTGATTTTTTTCATCTCAAACTTGGACATGAATATATGAGCTTCAAACTTGATGTACATGCTCTTGTACTTTCAAAGGATCAAACATGTATGAAAAGGAAAAAAAAATTGTCATTGGGAAAAACTATCTTTTAAGGTCGGTATGGAAAAAAACACTCTCTGTAAAACGTCGCTATAGGAGATTGTCTTAGTGTCATTATATAACGACCATTCACAAGTCTAATAAGTGTCACTATATAGTGACGCTCTTTAAACGTCGCTATATAGTGACACTTGTTGAGATATCGAGCTCCACTCGTGATATGCCACGGTGACCGTTGTGCATTTATGTCACCCACTTGTTAGCTGCAGATGCGGTTGGTACACTGCCCATGAATAATAGCTGGATGATAGCTATCCTTATGTACTCTAGTTCGTGGCTCAGTTAGTATGCCACCTTAGTTAGCTGAGTTTGGTTTGAGACCCACATATAGGGTTCCTCTATTTCTTTGTACTAGAGTTCTTTTGGCTTTCACAACTAAGAAGAGGAAAACTGTTTTCAGCCTCCACCTTTGTGTGTATTCCCCCATTGTGTATGTGAGAAAGCCGCAAGTGAGACTCCTTCCTTGTCTCCCACTATCTTCACATGGTATCAGAGCCTGGTTCATGGTAAGGAGCTTAAGAAAGCAAACCAAGTTCGCGGTGTCCTGGTAAGAGGACCAGTGTTGCTTTCCTTTTTCGAATTTGGGAGCAAATCTCTGCAGGTAGCACAGCCGGAAAGTGCAAGAGTGCATTGTCTCAGATTGAGACGCCCTTCGCGGTGTGGCGAGAGGGCAGTATATGCTACGGCCATTTCAGGGCCCGTTTTTTAGATTCGAGGCCATTTTTCTGATTCGGGGCCCATTTTGGAGGCGGAAGTTCTCCGCAAGCACTGAGAAAAAGGCCCTGTTTTTGATGTGCGACCACTGCTTTTTTACTCTAATATTATTTGGTGCATTAGTCTTGTCTAAGAAACAATAAAAGGGGACATGCCTCTAGTGGAATGCTACTATTGTTAGGCCTAAAGAACATTACATTGATCTCTTGAATATTGTCAAGTGTGATCTTATGATGGCTTCAAATTCTAAAGAATATAAAATCTAGTATGTATTTGTTAACATGAAGAGGGATTGGACCTCCAACCTTCTCACACTCATGATCCTCCTATGGTTATATAATGAATATTATGCAACAAGTTTTGTCCACATTCTCTAGTTAATGAAGTTACTAGTCGATATGGACAGAACCCCAAATTTAATTGCAAAGACCATGTCTTCTTCTTGATCATCAAGGCTTGTTGCTTTTTCCTACGCTATTGGACCTTGATATTTCATTAGCTACGAAAACTCAAGATATCTAGAATTTGTCCTTATCTCCCTCACTTAATCGCATTAAAAAAATGCCTAAATGAGGCAGTAATGGAAGGCCTGAATGTTTCAAATTTGGACATATTGCAAAAGCCCTTGAAAATAAACAAAAAAAACATCAAAGGCACCTTTCTTGTTGCTTCAGGCTATGTGATTGAATATGTTGGTTTGGAAAACAACATTACGGTGGACAACAAAGGGATTTCATACTATCACTTGAAGTTCTCTAAATCACCCCCTTATGTGTTTGTTACATTCTTTCCAATATGACTATGACCAATCAATTTTAGCTTTATTAAATTTTGGTAGTAGTGTTAGAATAGTCTAGTCCTCTAGTATGCAAGATAATGGATTTGAGATCTTTGAACGTTCCTCAATAACTATTCTCTAAATTGGGGAGAAGAAATCAATAAGAAATTTCGATCAATAAACTAGGCTGCCACTCAAATTTCAAAATAAGATGGTGGAGACAATTTTATATCTCAAAAAAGGTTAGCATGATATGTATGACTTGATTCTAAGCATCATTTAGATGTCAGTCAACAAAGTAATTCTAAATTTTTGGAATCATCTCCAAATTCCAAGAATTCCTCCCATTCTATGGATTGTCCACCATCAATGGCAATAGTTCTCACAATTACCATATTGAAACCCTCATTGGTTTGAACATTAATAAAGAGGAAATAAAGTTTAAAAACTTTGCTTTAATTATTTTTGGTAGTGACAACATCCCCATTCACTTGTACACTAAATGATTCAAAATATGTGATTGAGTGTCTTTTAGACACATTCAATAAAAACGAATGAGGCTAACTTGAGTGCATATGTGCATTTCATATGATTTAATCAAATTGTAAAAAGCAAACATTTTGAGAAATTTGGACTTACATTATGCATAATAGTAGATCCCTATGTCCAAGGCACATCAACACACAAAAGACATATAACTCCTATTGGCAATACCAATTTAATATGTTGTCATGCACCATCAACTTTTAATATAATAATGAAGTTACTTCTCACACCATTGGTCCGAGTATAAGTAGAACAATATTGCAACAAAACAATACATATTATGGGAATTTTTCAAAGCCTCAATCTTAAGTAAAATAGTGTAAGTGGGATGAATTGAAAGTTAAGCTTCCAATGAGATCAACCATTGCCAAACTATCTGCTTCAAAATCCAAACCAATGTTGAAATTGACAAATACATTTAGCTCACTACTAGGTGTGCTACTCATGTGCTCATCAAAATCAGCATCGCCAATGGTAGGCTCATCCTCATGGGTAATGGCCTCAATATCTATATCTCCTATCTCATGATCATCCTCCTCTCTCATATCACGGTCCGATCATCACCTCCATGGCCATGATCATCCTCCATACGCTACATATTAGTAAATGTACTATATATCACTTTGGAACGTGGCATAATAGGTATGACATGCCACCACCTATTATTATCCAACATTGGTTGATAGACAACCTAATTCAAACACAAATACAATCATGTTATTTTCCTTGCATCGAAGGTATCAAATATCTAAAAGTGAGTATTTTTATATGTGTGTACAGTACCTATTCACATTGTTGCAGTAGTACTAGTGTATCCTTCTTGCTTTACCAAAGCTTTGTGGAGTCAATAGTATAAATCCACTCGCATGGCATTTGATTGTTGCATTAGGGCCTCTTTCCACCACATCCTTAAACCACTTGACATCTAAAACATACACAAAGAAGCATCGAAAGTCAAGCCTAATAATATCTTGGATTATGCCACAATAATCATCCATGGCTCCATTGGCTCCCTCAAAGATACCAATGATGCCACAATCTTGTGTGTTTCTCTTATCATCAATCCATTGTGTCCGAAAATGCTTGCCCTCACACCATATAGCATTGAACATAGTACACTACACCAAGACAAAATCAATTAAATAAGAAATCTAAATTGTTGAAAGCTCCTAACTTATGCATAACATTCTATATACCAACCTTGCTCATGCATCCTCTAGCATACTCCATTCTTCCATTGTGATATGCATCCCCTCATCTCTCTGCTCTCTCTATTACGTCAAGTAGCCAATCCACATGAATAACCTTTGGAAGTGCTCTTAGATGCTAAGGGTATGGTACACGAGATCCATGGTGTGTACGAAAGAGGGCCCTTTCTCCTTGTCTTCTTGCTAAGAAGAGGAAAACTATTTTCAGCCTCCACCTTTGTGTATATTCCCCCATTGTGTATGTGAGAAAGCTACAAGTGAGACTCCTTCATTCTCTCCCACTCTCTTCACATGGTATCAAAGCATAGCACAAATATGGAAGCCAGGAAAATGTAGCTCAAGCAAGAGTTGCATAATGTGCAGAGAGAAAATATGAGCATCAATGACTACCACATGAAGGTGAAGAAGATTGCATATACACTTGCTTCTATTGGGTCACCAGTGGAAGATGATGATTTAGTTTCTGTGACCTTGAATGGTCTAGGAAAGGATTATGCATAATTCCGGACATCCATTGCCGTCCGTGAGAATTTTCCTGATTTTGAGGAGTTGATTGCTCTTCTAATTTCTAAAGAGCAGAGAAATGGTGGTGCATCTTCTTTAGGAGGAACTTCAAAAGAACCTGTCTTCTACTCAAATGCTGGAAGAGGTAGAGGCAAAGGTAGAGCAGGCCAATTTGGAGGCCATGGCAGAAATCAGAATATGTAGCAAATTCAAGAAAACCAGTCCTATGGAGGAGGACGTGGTAACCTTAGAGGTAGGGGGAGCCAAAGAGGTTGTGGTGGATGGCAGAGAGGCCAAAATGCAAACAACAATGTTGAATGCTACTATTGTGGTAAAATGGGTCATATGGTTAAAGACTGCTATAAAAAGCAGAATGACATCATGACTGGAAAATTGCAGCAAGGCAATTATGCATCCTCTAGTAGACAGGGTGATGATAGAAATGAGCATCTGCTTATGGTGCAGCACATGACCAATTATGTGACAAGTGCAGAGGAAAGCAATGATGTGTGGTATGTTGACTCAGGTGCATCAAACCACATGACAGGTCATGCAAAATGGATGCAGGATGCAAGGAAAATGGAAAGACCAGGATTTGTGGAGACTGGTGATGATACTGCACATCCTATTGTGCAGATTGGTAAAATTTCTTTGTCTATGTAGGATGGAAAAAAGAAATACCTGTGTGATGCAGTATTTCATGTCCCAAATATCACCAAAAACCAGGTTTCTGTTGGTCAAATGGTTGAGCAGGGCTTGCAGGCCACATTTAATCCTCATGGATGCTTTATTGAGGATATGAAAAATAAAGGTCGCTTGATAGCAAAAGGGAAGAACAAGGGCAGGATGTTTACGTTGGATGCAGACATGCCTGAATTGAGTGCAGTAATGTTTGCACATGGGACCGGTGTAGTTACAAATATTAATATCTGGCATAAACGCATTGGTCATGTTAATGTACAGCGACTTAAATTAATGCAGGCCCAAAATATTGTTGCATGATTGCCTAAGTTCAAGGTTGCAAAAATGCATAAGGTATGTGAAGCTTGTCAATTTGGAAAACAGGCAAGGAAACCATTTCCTAGACATGTTCAAGAGAGTAAGAGGCCATTGGAATTAATCCACTCTGATGTGTGGACTACTAAAGCTGCATCTATTGGAGGCTTTCATTATTTTGTCACTTTTATTGATGACTACAGCAGAAAAGTTTGGGTGTATTTTATGAAAAAGAAAAGTGAAGTGTTTGGGCATTTTGAAGCTTTTAAAGCTATGGTTGAAAAAGAAACATGCCTGCAAATAAAATGCCTAAGGTCATATGGAGGGGGAGAGTACCTCTCAAATGAGTTTGCAAGTTTCCTCCAGGAGCATGGCATAAAGCAGCAATATTCATGCAGTCATACCCCACAGCAAAATAGACTTGCAGAAAGGAAAAATAGGAATATTGAAGAGGTATCTCGTGCCATGCTCAACGAAAAAGACCTGCCAGAAAATTATTGGGCTGAAGCAGTTGCTACAGTAGTCTACATAATGAACAGGATTCCCACTGCAGCAATACATGGCATGACACCAGAGGAGAGGTATACTGGTAGGAAACCAGATATTTCTTATTTGAAAGTTTTTGGTCGCATTGCCTATGTTCATGTGCCAGATGAGTTTGGATCCAAAAGCTGAGAAGTGCATCTTTATTGGTTATTCTCTACAGCAGAAAGGGTATAGATGCTATAACCCTTCTACTCGTAAGTTTACAGTGAGTAGAGATGTTTTTGATGAGATGAGCAGTTGGTATAGACCAGTAAATGTGATTGATGATGTAGATGCATAAAATGGTAATGCTGCATAAAATTCACAGTAGCAATCACAAAATATTAGTGGACCTGAAGTGTCCTCTAGCAATGGTTCACATACTTCACCATGGACAGGTAGATTGAGATCAGGAGGATCTCCTCAAAGCAATGTAGATAGTGGTATACAAGTATCACGAAAAGGAAAAGAGAAAGTATATCTGATGTGAATGCAGGTCACTCTTATGTGGATGGTGAATCCAGTGGCTCAGAACAGAGCCTTGATGCAGAGTTGGGTATTCCTTCTATTCTTACACCTGGAGGAAGAAAAGGGATGTTTTGAGAGAACCTGGTAGTGAGCCTATTTTGCGCAGTCTACCAGAGCTAAGTATCCTATGGATAGGCTAAAATATGATGGATTTACAACCATTTACTTGCCTATATGGTCAAAGTGATACATGAACCAGAACCCACTTCTTTTGAGCAAGCCATGGGAAAACAAAAATGGGAGAAAGCCATGGATGAAGAAATGGATGCCTTGGAAGCAAATGCTACATGGGAATTGGTGCCTTTGCCTAAACACAAGAATGCAATTGGCTGCAAGTGGGTTTATAAGGTGAAGCACAATGCAGATGGTTCTGTGAACAGATACAACGCAAGATTAGTTGTCAAGGGGTATGCACAGACATATGGCATTGTTTATGAAGAAACATTCAGTCTGGTTGCAAAGATGGCAACCGTAAGAGTAGTCATTTCTATGGCTGCATCAAAGGGATGGTCTTTACATCAGATGAATGTAAAGAATGCTTTCTTGCATAATGATTTGCAAGAAGAGGTCTATATGGAGCAGCCACTAGGTTATGTTCATGCTGTTGTTTGCAGGTTGAAGAAAGCCTTGTATGGCTTGAAGCAGGCACCCAGAGCATGGTCTGACAAGATAGGATAGTATCTTGTCACTATTCGCTTTTAGATTTCCAAGGCAGATTTCTCACTTTATGTGAGAAAAACAGAGAAAGGCATTATGCTGTTTGTCATTTATGTTGATGATTTGATCATCACATTTGACAGTGATGAAGATATCCTTCATGTGAAAATGCTATTGAAGCAGAAGATTTAGATGAAGGACTTGGGAGAGCTGCATTACTTCTTGGGCATTGAGGTGATTAGATCCACAAGTGGGATATGGCTCTTGCAGAGGCAGTATGGATTGGACATGCTGTCCAAATATGGGATGATAGGCTATAAGCCTATTTCAGTTCCTTTGGAGCAGAATGTGAAGTTGAGCGCAAATGCAGGTGAGCTTCTGGAAGACCCTACTATGTACAGATGCATAGTAGAAAGTTTGATTTGTATGACTATTACCAGGGCAGATTTGAGCTATGCTATTGGGTTGATAAGTCAGTTTATGCAGGCTCCAAGGAAACCGCATTTGGATGCGGCTAGACACATACTGAGGTATGTGAAGTCCACATTGTAGTATGGAATATTTTATGAGACTGGGGTTTAGATACAGTTGCATGGATACACTGATGCTGATTGGGTTGGTAGTATTTCTGATAGATGATCTACGAGTGGATATGTGTTCTCTTTTGGGAGTGTTGCAGTCACTTGGAGTAGCAAGAAACAACCTATAGTTGCCTTGTCGAGCACAGAGGCTGAGTACAGGGGTGCAACAATGGCTGCATGTGAGGTATCTTGGTTGCATAAGCTACTTTATGATATGCATCAGTCTACAGATGGGCCAGTTGTCATTTATTGTGACAACATGAGCAGTATACACTTGGCAAACAACCCAGTCTATCATGCTAGAACAAAGCACATTGAGGTGCATTATCACTATGTGCGGGAGAAGGTTCTAGTAGGTTTTATTGATCTAGTTTATGTCAACACAGAGGATCAGGTAGCTGACATATTCACAAAGGCATTGGGTGCAGAGAAGCTGTGCAAGTTCACACACCTGCTTGGTGTGCAGGAATTGGGATTGAGCTCGAGGGGGAGTGTTGAGATATCGAGCTCCACTCATGATATGCTAGGGTGACCGTTGTGCATTTATGTCACCGACTTGTTAGCTGCAGATGCGGTTGGTATACTACCCATGAATAATAGCTGGATGACAGCTATCTTTATGTACTCCAGTTAGTGGCTCAATTAGTATGCCACCTTAGTTAGCTCAGTTTTGTTTGAGACCCACATATAGGGTTCACCTATTCTTTTCTACTAAGAGAGAGTTCTTTTGGCTTTCACAACTAAGAAGAGGAAAACTGTTTTCAGCCTCCACCTTTGTATATATTCCCCCATTGTGTATGTGAGAAAGCTGCAAGTGAGACTCCTTTCTTCTCTCCCACTCTCTTCACATAATATACACAATATTCTAAAACATGGCACCCAAGGAAGGTCAAGCTCCTTTGGATTATAACTTTGGGAAACTAGGAAGCATGCTGTCACTCTGCCCACACACTATGTGGTTATAATATTATGTTACATATTATTATAGATATATCTTTAACAGTTCGCTCTTAGGAAATGTCAGAAACTTTATTTTTTTCCTTCCACAAGATATATTTACTCAATCTAAATTCTTTCAACATTTACTTTTGTTCCTTGAGGCACTTCCAATAGGTGAATTTTTTAAATTCTTAGCATACCCACTATCACCTCCTACTCTCCGGCAACTTTCTATTTCATTTATACTATCATATGCTTTCACCTTGTACTACTCTTACTTTCATCTTAACAATAAAAATGACAATGTTAGAATAAGAGTAAGCTTACTCGGTTTACAATCCTTATGAAGCATATACCAATTATGCTTCTTTAAATTTTTTCCTCAATTTATATTACCTCGTTCTAAATTCAAAAGATGAATACTCTTGCATATTGCAATATGCTTCATAGGCATGCATTTAGGTCTCATGGGAAAATAGAGGGTTATCAAGAGAGGATGCCTAGCTACAAGAGGACATTTGGTAAATGAAATATTAGACAGCTAGAGCCACTAACAATATGATGGATTGTTCTAGACATGATTTTAGAAGGACTACTCACAATGAATTAAGAGACTGAGCAAGAAACTTGTTCAATCCAAGTTGCTAGAATCAAACTTACTCACGAGCCTTATTGTTTTACAAATTTTATGCTATATCTACACATAGAGAAAGCTCATGGAGAGCTAGACAAAAGTATGGTTTAAAGAGCATTCATATCACACCGATTATTTAAAAGTTATACTCTATTCTATATGAGCCCAACTACATACGATCCTTTCTTCATGAAAATGTTTTTCACATATAGATGTCACTACTACACACGGGCCCTATTCCAATGCTTAAGCACCAAGGTTTAGCATGCGCGAGGCGCTAATCATCGGTAATCAAATTGGGATTAGTTAAGTGTCACTATATAGTGACATTAGACAAGTGTCGCTATACAGTGACCTTTAAAGAGAGTCGCTATATAGTGACACTTACCAGACTTATGAATGGTCATTATATAGCGACACTGAGACAGTTTCCTATAGCAATGTTTTACAAAGAGTGTTTTTTCCCATACCGACCTTAAAAGATAGTTTTTCCCAATGACAATTTTTTTTCCTTTTCATACATGTTTGATCCTTTGAGAGAATAAAAGTACAAGAGCACGTACATAAAGTTTAAAGCTCATATATTCATGTCCAAGTTTGAGATGAAAAAAATCAATGAAGAGCATTTACATCAACGGATTAAGTCTAATGCGCCAAATAAGTCTATCTCTAACTCTATACCCAGTTGATCTCCTATATCATCATCGTACTCTAGCATCGTACGTTCACCTAAGACTTGATCATCTTCTTCAATAAAGTGTGGTGATTCTTGATGATCATCATATTCTTCCTCAATATTGTGATCTCCATCTTCCTCCCATATGATGTCATTATGCACATCTTCCTCTCGTACGATGTCATTATGTGCATATTCCTCTTGGCTCATATTGTGATCTTCACCTATTTTATAGCGTATATTGCCACAGATAATTACTTAATTACGTCAAGAGGTAAGAAACTTACATGCATCATACATCCAGATGATAACTCTCACTCGTGCTTGTTTATTATCTCCCCATCGCATTCGGCTTTACATAGAGCCAGTTGTAGCCAATCAAGTGACATGTGAGTGGGGAGAAGGGCGAGATCCCATGGATATGGTTGCGATCACCTATAAATTACTTTGAATCTCTTCCTTGCAACTATTCTTTCTACTTTGGCCGCTTCATATCTCTCATTCCACTTTTGCATCTCCTTGCTATTGAGGATAGAAAACTTATTAAATTTCTCCATTTGCTCTTTGCTCATCTTTCTTTCAATCCCTTTTCCTTGGGGGACCTCGCCAATGATGTGATCATCATCCTTGTTATGCCAAGCCTGTGGTATATCAGGATCCGTGGATGCAAGAAACTCCGTGATATATATACTAATGACTCTTGCACAAGCCATCCCTCTGCCATGCTTGGTTTTGGTCTTGCTCTTTGCCTTACAAATGCCTTCAAAGTTTTCATAAACCGCTCAAGAAAAAACATCCACCGACTATGAACAGTACCTGCAATGGCCACCTCATCAACTATGTACACAAGCAAGTGCACTTGAGTTGTCATAATGCTTGAGGGAAAGTGCTTCTCAAGCAAGCATACGGCTTCAATGGAGTCCACCCTAGCCTTCTCGATGCTCAATATGGAGATCTCTTTTTTAGATATCCACCTATTTCACATGCCCACGTAAGATATATTCATAATTAGTCTACAGATTATTCAGCTTAAATTGAAGAAAATATAATCAATGCGATTTGATAGTAAGCATACCTCACAATACCACTGATCTTGAATATAGCATTTCTAACGTCTTCTTGTAAGCACCCTTTGACTGTAATTGGGAGGATGAACTATCAAAGCAACAAAGAATTCATGTCAATAATATAACATAACCATAATTACACTAATGCATCACGATTATCGGTACACTAATCCTACAGCTTAGAATACCTGTAAGACCTTGTGCCAATCATGGGACTTGAGCCCACTAAGCTTATTGTCCTTTGAAAATGCTCCTTTCAAGCAACGCATATACCCTTTGGGTGTTCGAAAAGAGGCAATGTCCGCCTTGACCGCTGCCTCCTCTCTCTTGGAGAGAATCCATGTTGCTTTCGGAAGGACAACTTTTCCCAAAGCACGCACTTGGGCCACAAACAAGACATCCTATTCATAGCACACAAGTCTTCTGCACTCCTCTCGAGTCTTTGGAACCAACCAAGAGTGCCCAAATAGTAGCCCCCACATTCTTGACGATATGCATGGGATCCAAGAGATGATTGATTTGTAACTGACTCCAATAAGGAAGCTCATGAGAGATGGATAGCCTCTTCATACCATGAGTAGGTTCCTCTCCATTCGCCCTCCACACTGAATCCAGTCACGCCTTCAAATATGGTGGTGGTGGATCAAGCTGACCTCCACGCACGAGATGGTCCAACGGAAGGTATCGAGCATGACCTTCATAAACATTTTACCTCATATGTTTGGAGTATCGTGCAAGCGGTTTCAAACCCGGTCCACCTGGTCCACACATAAGACAAACATAGTACCCATTTGTAACAAGTCCTACACACATGCATGAATGTGTTAGTATAAGACATGCGTGCAAAAGAGAGTCATAAAAGCATAATCCTATATTATACATGTAAAGACACAACCACGTACCTACGCACTCTCCATATCTTGGGTAGTCATGCATGGTCCACATCAAGATACCCCCGCCTAAAATATCATTGGTATGTCTAGGAGCTTTGGAAATATCAAAGATCTGCACTCCTCTCCATAAGATCTGTAACTCCTCTATCAAAGGTGCCATGTACACCTCCATATTTTTGGCCTTGTACTTCTCTGGCACAAGTAGAGCAAGCATGAGGTGTCCCTTCTTTATTGTTAGCCATGGTGGGATATTGTAATTCACCAAGACTATAGGCCATGTCGACCAAGATGTCAAGCATAACCCAAAAGGATTCACACCATCCATGGCGAGCCCAAGATGTAAGTTGCGTGGCTCCGTCTAAAGTCCGGCCATTGATTGTCTATGTGCTTCCAAGCTACACAATCTGTAGGAATCCTCAATGTGTCATCAATGGACCAATGAGAGGATTACCAAAAAGCGAGTGAGGAAAAGTGAGCGAACCAAAAAAAGCGAGCAAGAAAAAGTGAGCGAGACAAGAAAAACAATAATACATTGACTGCAATTCGCTATTTTAGCAACTGTCTAAGTTCTTCAAAAGTCCATGAGAGAGTTGGAGCTATGTCATTTCCAAGGCATCATTAGTAAAGATGCACCCTATCTTCACTCACTTTTTCTCATTCCACTTTTTGTAATCCTCAACAATCAAGTTCTCTCTCCCCACTACCAACATGAGTGAGATCACCAATGAAATCTTTCACACAAGTCAAAAGTTTCATAGGACTTCTTGAATGGAATAGTCCACATTACATGCATGTGAAAATGCTTGGTTTTTGAAACTCTATTCACTCTTGGAACAAAACACATGTTTTTCTGTTTGCAAAAAGACCCTCCCTAATGAATTACTCTTACATCCCACCAATCCAACAAAATCTAAAGAGAGTACATCCATTTTTTTAAAATAAATTCAATTTCAAAACAAATAAATATTTGCTTATAGAAATCAATGGTAGAAGCCAAAATAGATAACATATTGACATGGTCCCTATTAGGTAAACTTTCCTCTAGATCCGATGCAAGAAAACGACTAATTGTTTATCAAATTCACATTTTGATGCATGAAGTTTTACTAAATGGTGCAAAAGGTCATGATAATCATCTAAATCATGTCTTGCCATTCGTTTTGATATGTAACATGACCCCATTTGGATTTTTAAATCAAAAGAGAGAGGACGTCCAAATTCTCCTTCTTTGGGCCAAAAGAGGGAGCGCGTTAATGCGCTGCTTGTTTTGGCCCAAGAGAGGAGGATTTACGATTTACGATTTGGCCCAAGAGAGGAGGATTTAGGATGCCCTATTTAGGATGCCCTAAATAGGATTTAGGGCATCCTAAATAGGGCATCCCAAGAGAGGAGGATTTAGGATGCCCTATTTAGGATGCCCTAAATAGGATTTAGGGCATCCTAAATCCTCCTCTCTTGGGCCAAATCGTAAATCCTAAATCCTCCTCTCTTGGGGCCAAAACAGGCAACGCTAAATCATGTCTTGCCATTTGTTTTGATATGTAACATGACCCCATTTGGATTTTTAAATCAAAAGAGAGAGGACATCCAAATTCTCCTTCTTTGGGTCAAAAGAGGGAGCGCGTTAATGCGCTGCTTGTTTTGGCCCAAGAGAGGAGGATTTAGGATTTACGATTTGGCCCAAGAGAGGAGGATTTAGGGCATCCTAAATAGGGCATCCCAAGAGAGGAGGATTTAGGATGCCCTATTTAGGATGCCCTAAATAGGATTTAGGGCATCCTAAATAGGGCATCCTAAATCCTCCTCTCTTGGGCCAAATCATAAATCCTAAATCCTCCTCTCTTGGGGCCAAAACAGGCAACGCATTAACGCGCTCCCTCTTTTGGGCCAAAATAGGGCATTTAAATTCTCCTCTTTTGGGCCAATATGGCAGCGCGTTAATGTGCTCCCTCTTTTGGCCCAAAGGAGGAGAATTTCGACGTCCTGTATCTTTTGATTTACAAATCCAAATGGGGTCATGTTACATATCAAAACGAATGGCAAGGCATGATTTAGATGATTATCATGACCTTTTGCACCACTTATTAAAACTTCATGCATCCAAATGTGCATCTAATAGAAATTTTGCCAATTTCTTGCACTAGATTTAGAGCAAGGCCGCTCGTAATAACATGTTATGATCATGTTCGATGTTGAAGTTTTTATTGAATGATGCACTTAAACAATATACTACTTGTTGGTAGCCAAAGAATTATGTAAGCTCATCTCATGAGAATAAATAACACTATCACTAATGTAGACTTACAAGCTTATGTTATAATCATCTTTAAAATTATGGTGATACTATAAAACTTTATTACTGATTAGTACATACATATAGTGAGGTTATGTTTTTCTCAAGTAATGCACTTCAACTATATAGTACCTGTTGTTGATAGCCAAAGTATTTCTATTTAAGCTCATCTCATAGAATATAGAACACTATTACTAATGTACACTTGCAATATTATGTTAGAATCATGTTCAATGTTGAGGAAGCACGCATCATCTAACGAGCTTCCACTCGTCCCTTCCATCTGCACACCTCCAAAATCACAACATGAGCTGTAAGGAAATCTATTAAGATCCAAAAAAATAGCCACCCATGAGCTCCTTTCCTCTCTTCTAACAATAACTGCCCTGAACCATCGCTATATGTAGCGACTGACCAGCGTCGCTATATAGCGACGTTGGAGGGCTAAAACCCAAAACCCTGCATGATGCTGTCTTTCACATCTCTATTGTGGGAAAAGCAAAAATCTCTCCTCCCACCTTATATTTGGCATCCTCACTTTCCTCCTCTCTATTCCCCACACTCCTCACCCCTACCTAGCCCCTCTCCCAACACTTGTGCTCCCTCTCCACCCTTCTCCCTCTCTGCTTGTATGAAAGGAAGTTTCTCAAGAAGGTGTGTCTCTTTAAGCAATGTAGGTTCATTTTTTGTGAGATTTCATTTTGTGAGTGGTGAAGCATGTTTCTCCTTGTATTGCTAAGCCTATGTGCTAATTTTCATGCTTGATTTTCAGAGGTTAAGGACAAAACACAAGATTTGGTGAAAGAAAGAAAACTCACTTCTTCTCTTTTTGGTATTTCTCTTCCTCCTCTTTCTCCTTGTTTGTAGGCTTTATGCTTGTCTCCTCAATCTAATCCCTTTGAAAAGTTGCAATCCAAACTCCTCCTTCCTCTAACTAGTTATCTGAAAAAATGGTATGTTTCCTCTTTTTTGTAGGGCCAATCCACGAAACACCGAGCGGGACTTTTCCACGTAAGAAAGTGCTTCCTCTTTTTCCCTTTTGTTATTTCCATTATTTGTATTGGCCTGCAGCTGACGCCTTAAGGGCTAGATGCAGTGATGGGCATTGGAACCCTCTCTTTCCCTCTCTTCTCTTATTCCCTCTTCTTGCCCTCTTTTCCTCATTTCCTCCCTCTTTCCCCTAGTCTTTCCCTCATATGCTCATGCATAATCATAAGCATATGCTTTCTCTCTTTTCTCTTATGCATATGCTTTTCCTTCTCTTATGCTTGTGCTCTTTTCCCCTCTTGTTTTTCCCCTCTTTCAATCTCTTTTCCCCTCTTCCTTATCTTCTTTTCATAAGCATATGCCTATGCCTATGCCTATGCTTATGCTTATGCATGAGCATATGCTCATATGCTCATGTATAAGCATAAGCATATGTCTCATTCTCCTTTTTTCTCTTCTTTTCCCCTCTCCTTCAATCTCTTTTTCTTCTCTTTTCATAAGCATATGTATTTGCCTATGCTTATGCTTATGCATGAGCATATGCTCATATGCTCATGCATAAGCACAAGCATATGCTTTCTCTCTTTTCCTCTTATGCTCATATGCTCATGCATAAGCATAAGAATATGCTTTCTTTCTTTTTCTCTTATGCTCTTTTCCCCTCTTCTTTTTCCCCTCTTTCAATCTCTTTTTTCCTCTTCCTTCTCTTCTTTTCCCCTCTTCTTTTCCCCCTCTTTTCCATCTCTTTTTCCCCTCTTTCAATCTGTTTTCCCCTGTTGCTTCTCTTATGCTAATGCTCTTTTTCCCTCTTCCTTCTCTTATGCTTATGCTCTTTTCCTCTCTTGTTTTTCCCCTCTTTTGATCTCTTTTCCCCTCTTCCTTCTTTTCTTTTTCCAGCTTCTTTTTCCCCTCCTTCAATCTCTTTTCCCCTCTTCCCTCTCTTATGCTTATGCTCTTTTCATAAGCATATGCCTATGCCTATGCTTATGCTTATGCATGAGCACATGCTCATATGCTCATGCATAAGCATAAGCATATGCTTTCTCTCTTTTTCTCTTATGCATATGTTTTTCCTTCTCTTATGCTTATGCTTATGTTTATGCTCATGCTTCTCTTTTCTCTTATGCTTCTCTTATGCTTATCCTTCTCTTCTTTCCCCCTCTTCTTAGTCATATTCGGTTCTTTTTTCACATGCTCCTTAGCCGTATTTGATTCTTTTTTTTTCAAATAGATTCTAACTGGAACAACCATGCCCTCACCCACGGGTGTCCTCCCTAAACCCCACAACCCAGTTCCCCACATCACAGGGATTATAGACATAGCTTCTTTGCTAGCTCATGTAAAAGAGAAGATTGTGCAAGAGAGTGATTGGGTGAAGTACAACGTGGGGCTGCGTGCTTCTCGATGGGGTCCAAGCCAAAGGGTAGTGGAGCAAGGGTGACTGAGGAACGCATGACACAACCTACGGGATCTCCGTAGGTTGTGGAGAGACCGCCACGACTGGTGGAGCCTCAAATATGATTGTGTAAAGGACATAATGGATTGTGTGGAGGCACTCGTGAATTGCGAGTACATAATCGCTGAAGAGCATGACCGCATATTAGAAGAGGTGGAGGATGAGGTCCCCAGTGACCCACCTAGCGGTGCAGAGGAGGAAAGTACCTCAGACAATAACACAGAGCAGTAGACCTCCTCCATCATTTTGGTATTTTTGGAGAATGTCTCTTTTGGAGACAAATTTTGCTTAAGCATACTTTTGGAGACATATATTTTTTATATACATAATTTTGGAGACATACTTTTGGTCTCTATTTTATATATATATATATAAATCTTATTGGATTCCACTTGTCTTTCATAAATATTTGTCATTTCAAAACTCGCTTTTCATAATTGTCTTAAGTAAATAATTGTCCTTTCATATTTATCCTTTATGCGTTGATGTCATTTCATAATTTTCACAAGTGATTAATTGCCTTTTCATAATTTCTTGAGTTTGAATTTCATGATTGTCTTAAGTAATTAATTGTCTATCCTCTTCTTACCTGCTCTTATTATTATTATTTTTTTTTGTCTTCGTGTTTGTGTCTACATTTGTCCAATCCCACCAAGTTAGACATGGGATCACCTTGCACGTCCGACGAGTTCAAAAACCCTCGTAGGAGGAGACATCATGATCTCTACTCTATAGATGACTTTGTTTCCACTCAGGCGACACCTCAGGGGCATACCCCTGCGACTATCCCTAGCCCCACTCCTCTCAGATGTAGCACTATGACTACCCCTTGGGGAACTCCTTTGCTACCAGTGCATGGCTTTGTCGAGAGTCTTGACCAGTTTGTTGCGCAGATGACCAATGAGGACAGCGAGATTCTTCTCTCTGCTATCCTAGAGGACCTCAGCAAATCCCTCTCCTACACCGATGGTTGGACCTACTGTCTAGCTGTCCCCTCTAGCCCCTGCGACTGAGGGGTCATCACCTGGGCGTGCCCATCGTAAGGGAAGGAAGAGTAGCAAGGGTCGCTTATGTTGTGCTCACTCGAGAGATGTAGACGATTCAACACACTCACATCCCTATAGGTCTCCACTTGGTCCTGAGACCCAGTACCAGTCAGGTCCCTTGCCCTCTCCTACTCCCACTACTACTCCTTGCTCCGTAAGTGCTCGAAGTAACACCACTTGCTCTAACTCTACCACTACCATGAGTTCTCCTTACCCAATTGATGAGCCACCACTTCAGGAGCGGCATAGCTACTGACTGGCGGTACCAAGAAGACTAAAAGAAGCACGTTGTCATCGATAAATTGAAAAGACAATATCCTAACCCCCCAAATTGGGAGTTGAATTCGGATTACATGAAAGAGCACATGGGGGTCCTCCTGAAGCATCGTAGGTCAACCTTGCGTACTTCCATCACAAAGGGGAAGGCTAAACCCAGCTGGGCAGACAAAGCTGACTATAAGTTTTTCAAGAAGTAGTACAGGGACCATCTCGAACTATTTGAGGGTTAGAGGAGGGCTACGAGGAGATATCTGGACTCCATAGGTACTTCGCACTTTGGTGCAGGTGGACGGTTGGCATTCGAGGCAACCGTGGTAAGTCTACTTCTAACACTTATTTCATTAATTTTGGACTCATATGTCTACTTTTGGACTATTCCTTAAAATCCTTCCCAAATGAAAAGTTTACTTTATAAAACTGTCATTCGAGAATCAAAAGTTTACTTTCTGGCACTATCATTTTCACATAAGACATTTCAAAATATCTCTCTACAATGTTGTACAAATAATGCAAAAACTACTATTAAATCCTAAATTTGTATTTCTTGTTTATAATAATCATATTCTTAAAATAAAAAATCTGAGTTATTAGTTTAAATTTATGAAAAACCATGCTATTGAGGATTCACAACATTTTAAAAATGTATACATAAGAGACCTGTAAGACTCTTTTTACTTTCAATGCAGAAAACTATAACACTCTTGAATATTCAAGAAATTAAAAGGTTTATATAGACATGAGACATGATGGAAGCCTCTTTTGTACTCCAAAAAATAGCAATAGCTATGGTTGCAATTTTACATTATCATGTCATAAGTTTTACAACAAATATTGCTCTGGATGAGTCTTTGTACAAAGGATCTCCTGTGGCCTTTTCAATAATTTAATTTTTCCTTTACAATGAGTTTAGTACAAATGGGCGATCCAAACATTTGCTTGTTTGAATGTCCTTTTCTATCATGATCACAGAAATGAGCGATCCAAACATTTGCTTGTTCAGAATGTCCTTTCTGTCGTCACTTGTCGCTTGGGTGCCATCTTCATTCACTCTCATCTGACAACCACCACCACCTTCACTCTTTCTCGATATTTGAATGGTGTTATCATGGGCATTCTTCATTTGCGCTATCTCCTTCTACTTCCTCTCGGGCGAGCATCTTTGTGAACTCTGTAATGTGCGTAATAATTGGTTGCGGTAATTTTATTTTGTCTTCTACATCATACCCCATGTGCTTCTTTGTTTTCTTTGACCTTGATTTCCAGGATACTATGACTGTCTCTGTCGAAAGTCTTGAAATTGCTTCATGGTTTGGGACCCATTCCTTTTTCAAACAACTACTATACAATGTACTGTTATCTTGGTTCTCCTTCCTGCCCCTTGGCTCATACCATACCGCTGTAAATGTTGTAGCTCTCCCCCTGTCATCCATGCTCATGTCAACTACTTTCGCAACCCAAAACTTCACGTTCTCATGTTCATCATCCGATGGTCGAACTGCAACAAAACAATGGACATCTATGTCTATTTGTGGCATAAACTCTCTCTTCTTGGGTCCACAATATGGACGTGGGAGGAACGATTCAAACTCATTTTCAAAGAGACCACATGCTGGACGCACGCAAGTCATTACCAACATTTGGCCAAAATAAAGGCCGTTCTGCCTTAATATCATCTTCTCGCATTTTTGCAAGGTCCTTTATCAATTGGTAGGTCTTGCTAATTACAACAGTAGTGTGTTCCTTCCAAGAGGGCTTCCAATCAGGAAATCTCCGGAGCATTTCCTCTTTGTATGCAATAAAAGCTTTTAAGCCTTCTATTTTACCTTTGGATTTCTCGTTGAATTCTTTTATAGGAGCCCATGTTGGATGCATTTCTTTGCTCGGGATTGAAGTTAAGAGAGAGTAAGGTTCTTCAGGTTCCCATTTTGTATCAAGAGAATAGTGTTGCCATTGCATCACTAGTTTTTCATCCTTTAAGAAAAATCGAAAATAGTGTGGAGCGCTATGACCACAATCAGGGCATCACCACCTTTTTGTATGAAAGGTAGAATAAAGCCCTTCCAATCATACATCCTCTCAACCATTGAGCATATTGTTCCTTCCTTACGGCCACCAACTTGCCTCCCACATTTTCTTATCAAGTCATCCATTGTCTCCATGTCCTTGTGTTTTAGTTCTCTTGAAACTGTGCTAAATACCTGATCGATATCCTCATGTGTGTGCCCAACCAACAAAAACCCAACTTCAATCTCATTGAAGATTCTATGAGCGATTAGCATTGAGCAAAATGCAAAGAAGAGTACATTCTTATTCTCTCGTCCGCAATTGTCTGCTTGTACTCTCAAAGTTGCTGGTAGGCGACCTTTTTCTGCATGTACATTGTGAATTGCCTTCATAACGGATGTTACAACTTGATTGCTATCGTGTAGATGCAAGGAATCAATCCATATGTCTGCAAAAAACTTAAATCCGTGCACTAACACTCCACATAGATGTGTCTTTAAAAAGTATTTGCCTTGTAGCTTAGGTGGAGTGTTAACGAATCGAGGTAATGTTGTTGTATTTTGATCCATACCATCTACAATAATGCACATGTACTCATTTGGGTGAGAAATAGCTTGCTCCTTCCAAAATGCATATTTTATTCTAGAATGTCGAACAAGTCCATGATGAAATTCTCTCTTTCTTTTGTAAGCTTCTTTTTGTTCTGGAGATGTTGCACTCTCAAGTGCTCACTTTAGATCATCACAGTCGTTGCACTTTGACATTTTTTGCCTCTTTGGGATTTTAACATGTCCAAAGCTTTTTTTCCAAAGAGTATACAAAGTATGAAAAGATGCCGGTGCATGCCCTCTTTGCCTTTGTGTTTCTCCAATAGAGTTAAATACTTCTTTTTTGGTCAAACCTATCGGAAGATGCATTTCTGATAGGTGGGGTTGCGGTAAAGCATTTTCATAAATGTAATCTTTCAAAATTGCTGTTGCCGCAACCGTTGAGGCTCTTGTTTTGGGCCTTCCTATGTTTCCATGAATGTTAAATTTAACTCCATACTTTGCTTTATTAGCCAAATTCCAATATGTGCCATGTGATAATCCTGTAATAATGCGATATGCATTATTGCATATACTTTTTCCATTTATAAGAGGCCTTATTTGATGTCCTGAACTTCGCCTTCTCTTATCATTTACAAGAAAGCAAGACAATCTCGTGAGTAGGTATTCATTTCTTCTGCTTCCTTTCCTTTGCCATACATGTTCTCTACAACCCTTGATGTCATGTAAGTTAATGGATCGCATACATGTATGCTTACAGCATGTAGATCACATTGCTTTTAGCATAACATCTTCATTCATTACTCTTATTCTCTTTGGTTGCTTTTCTGGATCTGCCTGCACTCGTTGTCTTTTCATGCATCTGTATGTCCGTTTTGGGACCTTCTGTACATTCTTATTTGGATTTGTGTAGTTCTCCTTGTAAGATTTATTTGTCACGTTGTTTTCATGAGACGTTGCATCCTTGATCTTATCACTCTGACACTCAAATACTGAATATTCCTTTGTTGATGTCATTCTTGCTTTTGATACATTCGTCAAACCATTTGTAACATTTACAAGTTCACAATCAAAGTCAAACACCGAATAGTCCTTTGTTGATCTCATCCCTACTTTTGATACAATCGTAGAACCACTTGTCACAATGGCATTAGAGTGTCCCGAATGATCTTCAAACTCATCTATTCCTGAGAGAACATCACTCATTGATGCACTTTCTATGGACTTCATAACTCCATAGTCAGTGGTGATAGAGTGTCTAGAATGATCTTCAAACTCATCTATTCCTGAGAGAACATCGCTCATTGATGCACTTTCTATGGATTTCATAACTCCATAGTCTTGAAACTCCTCTACTCCAGAGAGAACGTCACTCATTATACTATCGTGCATGATTTCCATAATTCCATAGTTACCTGCTTTGACTCCAAGAACTTTATCAGTATCCATGAAGCCATCCATGCTTGAAAATATAACACTTTTGACATCTTTGCCCAAGTTCTCAATGTGCATGAACTCATCCACCCCGGATAAGGCATCACTTGTGAAATATTTTTCTTTCTCGGTACCAATGAACTCATCGACTTCTGATAAGACGTCAGTGCTATAGTTGAGTGCATTGGAATCATCCATCTCTGAAGGAATAGAGCTTGGTACATTGGCATATTCTTTCAATTCTTTGATGTTGTAGTATACATTATGTTTATCATTAAAAACCACATGCCGAGTCTTTCCAATCTTTAAAAATTGCATGCTCCATCTCAAATCCTTACCTACCTCATAGTAGGGACCATCCAATGACATTGAGTTATCATCCATACCATCATCAGTAACTTTTTGAATTCTCATCTGCGCAAATGTCCAGTGTTCAACTTGTTCAAATCCCAAGACTTGACCTTCTGCTACATACTTATTTGCAAATGATAACATTTGTAAAATATCTCCCACTCTAAAATCCAAAGATATGCACTTTGTATTCCTGATGACATGTGTTGGATAAGTCTCATCTCTGTCCCATGCAATAAATGCTTTGTTGGAAGTATTATAGGGCATAACATCTCCAAGGATTTCCATATCCCCACACTTATGCTTTAGCTCAACATGTGCACTAAGAATCCTTGATACGATAACCGCCACCTTATCTTCGCCAAGTCTTCTAAAGTGACAAATAGAATTTGGATCACTTTCATGGATTGTAGCAAATGCAACTACTTCTCTTTTGCAACATAAAATAACCTCCATCCCCGGAATAAATTTTGTAGCCATCTCCTTTGTGAGTTTCCTTTGCAAACAAGTTGCAAACAATCTGTAACAACCATTATAAAGAACATTAGTCTCTTCTCAATAATCTACTTTATTAATGATTTAAAAATCTAGAACTTAATTGAAAATTTAATTAGAAACTAACCAATAACAACCGTAAACCAATAACAACCCTAAACCCTAAACCCTAATCCCTAACTCCCAAACCCTAAGACCTAAAACCTAAACCCTAGCCCCCAAACCCTAAACCCTAAACCCTAACCCCCAAACCCCCAACCCTAACTCCCAAACCTTAAACCCTAAACCCTAAACCCCAAACCCTAAACCCTAACTCCCAAACCCTAAACCCTAACTCCCAAACCCTGAACCCTACACCCTAAACCCCAACTCCTAAACCCTAAACCCTAAACCCTAAACCCTTAACCCTAACCCCCAAACCCTAAACCCTAAACCCTAACCCCCAAACCCTACCCAAACCCTAAACCCTAAACCCTAAACCCTAACTCCTAAACCCTAAACCCTAAACCCTAAACCCTTAACCCTAACCCCCAAACCCTAAACTCTAAACCCTAACTCCTAAATCCTAAACCCTAAACCCTAAACCCTTAACCCTAACCCCCAAACCCTAAACTTTAAACCCTAACCCCCAAACCCTAAACCCTAACTCCCAAACCCTAAACCCTAAACCCTAAACCCTAACTCCCAAACCCTAAACCCTAAACCCTAAACCCTAAACCCTAAACCCTAACCCCCAAACCCTAAACCCTAAACCCTAAATCCTAAACCCTAACCCCCAAACCCTAAACCCTAAACCCTACCCCCTAAACCCAAACCACCAAACTCTAAACCCTAACCCTCAAACCTTGAACCCTAAACCCTAACTCCCAAATCTTAAACCCTAAACCCTAAACCCTACCCCCCAAACCCTAAATCCAAACCACCAAACCCTAAACCCTAACTCACAAACCCTAACCCTAACTCACAAACCCTAATTCCTAACTCACAAACCCTAAACCCTAACTCACCAAACCCCAAATCCTAAACCCAAACCACGAAATCCTAAACCTTAAATCCTATGAGTGTTTTCAAGTAATATCATTTATTTAAGTAATAGTTTTAATTAGAATTCATAAGTAATAGTGTAATTGATAGTTGGGAGGGTGGTAGTGGGAGAAAGGGAGAGTGGGAAAGTGGAGAAAGGGAGTGTGGGAGGGTGGTAGTGGGAGAAAGGGAGAGTGGGAGAGGGAGTGGGAATGGGGGCGGTGGGGGTGGGGGTGGGGGTGGGAGGATGGGAGTGGGAGTGGGAGAGGGAGTGGGAATGGGGGAGGTGGGGGTGGGGGTGGGAGAATGGGAGTGGGAGTGGGAGAGGGAGTGGGAATGGGGGAGGTGGGGGTGGGGTGAGGGTGGGAGGATGGGAGTGGGAGTGGGAGGGGTGGGGAGTGGGAGTGGGAGGATGGGAGTGGGAGAGGGAGTGGGAATGAGGGAGGTGGGGGTGGAAGTGGGAGGGGTGAGGTGGGAGGATGGGAGTGGGAATAGGGAAGGTGGGGGTGGAAGTGGGAGGGGTGGGGTGGGAGGATGGGGGAGGGAGTGGGAATGGGGGACGTGGGGGGGGTGGGAAAATGGGAGTGGGAGTGGGAGAGGGAGTGGGAATGGGGGAGGTGGGGGGGTGGGAAAATGGGAGTGGGAGTGGGAGAGGGAGTGGGAGGATGGGAGTGGGAGGGGTGAGGTGGGAGGATAAGGGTGGGAGAATGGGAGTGGGAGTGGGAATGGGAGTGGGAATGGGGGGGGAGGGGTGGGGGTGGGAGGATGGGAGTGGGAGTGGGAGTGAGAGGTGGAGGTGGGAGGATGGGAGTGGGTGGGAGAATGGGAGTGGGAGTGGGAGTGGGAATGGGGGAGGTGGGGGTGGGGTGAGGGTGGGAGTGGGAGGGGTGGGGTGGGAGAATGGGAGTGGGAGAGGGAGTGGGAATGGGGAAGGTGAAAGAATGGGCGTGGGCGTGGGAGTGAGAATGGGGGAGGTGGGGTGGGAGGATGGGGGTGGGAGTGGGAGTGGGAATGGGGTGGGAGGATGGGGGTGGGAGTGGGAGTGGGTGGGAGAGAGAGAGAAGATAATCTAATAGAGAGGCCAATGGGAGAGGAGATAATGTTATAGAAGGACCAATGAGAGAGAAGCACTTAAAACCCTAGTTTTTCTTATATATACTCTCCTTCTCTCATTGTTTCTCTCATTTCAACAAGGAAGAGCAAGAGGAGAAGCAAAAAGAGGAGGAAGAGCAAAAGCAAGCACAAGCAAGCACAAGCATAGATTTCAACTTTTTTCCAAGTACTTTTTTAAAAATTTGTATTCTTTGAAATTTTATTATAGAGAGAGAACTTAGAGAGAGAAAAGTGAAGGAAAGATTTTTAGAGAGAGATTATAAGAGAGAGAGTCTTGCTGCCTCGGCAGCAAAAGAGAGAGAGAGAAAGAGAGAGGGAGAGAGAGGAGAGAAGGGGGGGGAAAGAGAGGGGAGAGAAAGGGAGGGGGGAGAGAAGGGGGAGGGGGGGGAAGAGAGGGGAGAGAGGGGGGAAGCCGCGAGGGGGGGGAGAGAGAGAGAGGGGGGGAGAGGGAGGGGGGGGGGGAGGGAGGGGAGGGGAGGGGAGAGAGAGAGGCGGCAGCGAGAGAGGAGGGGGGGGAGAGAGAGAAGGGGGGGCACGGCAACGAGAGAGAGGGGGAGGGAGAGAGAGAGGGGGGGGGGGCTGCTGCCGTGGCAGCGAGAGAGGAGGAGGGGGGGAGAGAGAAGGGGGGGCAGCGAGAGAAAGGGGGGGGAGGCCGCTACCGCGGCAGCGGAGAGAGGGGGGAGAGAGGGAGGGGAGGGGAGGGGAGAGAGAGAGGGGGGGGCCGCTGCCGCGGTAGCGAGAGAGGAGGGGGGGAGAGAGAAGGGAAGGGGGCGCGGCAGCGAGAGAGAGGGGGAGAGAGAGAGAGAGAGGGGGAGGGCAGCTGCCGCGGCAGCGAGAGAGGAGGGGGGGAGAGAGAGAGAAGGGGGGGCCGCTGCCATGGCAGCGAGAGAGGAGAGGGGGGGGAGAGAGAGAAGGGGGGGCACGGCAACGTGAGAGAGGGGGGGAGAGAGAGAGAGGGGGGGAGGCCACTGTCGCGACAGCGGAGAGAGGGGGGGAGAGGGAAGAGAGAGGGGGGGGCCGCTGCCACAGCAGCGAGAGAGGAGGGGGGGGGAGAGAGAGGAGGGGGGGGGCTGCCGCGGTAGCGAGAGAGGAGGGGGGGGGAGAGAGAGGAGGGGGGGGGCTGCCGCGGCAGCGAGAGAGGAGGGGGGGGGAGAGAGAGGAGGGGGGGGCGCGACAGCGAGAGAGAGGGGAGGGAGAGAGAGAGAGGGGGGTGTTGAGATATCAAGCTCTACCCCCGATATATCTCCTGGATGACTATCATTTATGTCACCGCCTATGTTAGTTGTACTCGTGGTGTAGTTAGACTACCACGTATGTTTTTGGTTTGGGTTCACATATGAACCACGTATTCTAGGTTTTGACATATAGGGTATTTCCCTCTTCTATTGTATTGTTGTTGTGTGCAAAAGTGAAGAAAGGCTTCACCCTCCAACCTTGTGTCCTCTCTCTTTTGTGTGTTGTGAAGAAAGCTGAACTTGAGTCTCCTATCTCTCTCCCTTATTCTTTACATGGTATCAGAGCCTTGTTCGTGGTAAGGAGCTCAAGAAAGCAAGCCAAGTTTGTGGTATCCTGGTAAGAGGACCAGTGTTGCTTTCCTATTTCGAGTTTGGGAGCAAACCTCTGCAGGTAGCACAGCCAGAAGTGCAGGAGTGCACTGTTTCAGATTGAGAGGCCCTTCGCGGTGTGGCGAGAGCGCAGTATATGCTGCGGGAGAAGGCAAAGCCCTTGGTGACTTTATTTTTTTGATTTGAGGCCGTTTCGGGGCCCGTTTTGAAGGCGGAAGTTCTTCGCAGGCACTCAGAAAAAGGCCCTGTTTTTCGCTGTGCGACCACTGCGCGGCTAGTCGGTGGAAAGGTGCCACAGAAATTGCATCGTATGCCTGTGTGCAGAGATATTGGGAGTTGCAGATTCATGCCTGTTGCCTGTTGATGCAAAATCGTCACTAGGAAGTGACTGTGTGGTGAAATACCACTTTCGTCAGTGTTGCAGATCTGTCCCTGTGAGGCTTTTTGCAGAAGTTTTGCTATTTGCCCTTGTGAGGCATTTGCTGTGTTTACAGGTTGCTGTTGCAATTCGTGATTTGTAAAATGTCTGAGAATCTGTCTACCATTGTCAGTGAGAAGCTTGACAAGAACAACTTCCAAGCATGGAAGTTCACGATGACAAACTTCCTTATGGGAAAGGGAGTTTGGGAGTACATCAGTGGTGAAACTACAGAACCAGTTTTGGGTGTTGCTCCCACTCCTGCTGAATTGAAGGCCTTTAAAGAATGGCATGAAAAAGCCAGAAAATGCCTGTATTGGCTATCTATTAGCATTTCAGATTCTATGATTGTGCATATACAGGATCTAGAGACGCCTAAGGAGGCATGGGATACATTGGTGAAGCTGTATAGCACAAATACCAAAGCACGAAAGATGCAGCTAAAGCAGGAGTTGCACAATGTGCAAAGGAAAAATCTGAATATAAATGAGTATTCCTTGAAGGTGAAAGGCCTTGCAGATTCTCTTGCCTCCATTGGAGCACCTGTTGATGATGAGGACTTAGTGTCCGTGACCTTGAATGGTCTTGGGAAAGATTATGCACAGTTTCGGACATCCATTGGAGTCTGTGAAACATTTCCTGATTTTCAGGAACTTATTGCTCTCTTGCTGAGTGAAGAGCAAAGGAATGGTGGTTCATCCACCTCAACTTCTCAAGAGACTGCTTTCTACTTGAATACAGGTAGAGGCAGAGGTAGAGGAAGAGGCCGTTTTGGTGGCCGTGCAGGAAATCAGAACCAACAGCAACAACAGGAAAACCAGTCCTATGGAGGAGGACGTGGTAGTTCTAGAGGCAGGGGGAGCCAAAGAGGCCGTGGTTCATGGCAAAGGAACCAGCAAGTAAATAGCAGCACAGAATGCTATTATTGTGGAAAGCCTGGACACAAGGAGAATACATGCTATAAAAAGCAGAATGACATCAAAAGTGGGAAGTTGCAGCAAAGCAACTATGCATCATCAAGTGGGCATGGTGACGACAGAAATGAGCACCTTTTTGTGATGCAGCATATGGTTAACTCCATGTCAGGAGATGCTGCAGCTTGCAATGATGTTTGGTATGTTGATTCAGGTGCCTCTAACCACATGACCAGTCATGGTGAGTGGTTTCATGATGTTAGAAATTTGGATAAGCCAGGTTATGTTGAAACAGGTGATGATACTGCGCACCCAATTACGCAGGTTGGTAAAGTGCCATTGGCTATGCAGGATGGCAAAACGAAGTACTTGGCAGATGTACTTCATGTTCCAAAAATCACTAAGAACCTGGTTTCAGTAGGCCAGATGGTTGAGCAAGGTCTGCAGGTTAGATTTAATCCTGATGGATGCTTTGTTGAGGACTTGAAAAATAAGTGCCGCTTGGTTGCGAAAGGCAACAAAAATGGCAGAATGTTCACCTTGGATGTTGATATGCCTGAGGTGAAAGCTGCTATGTTTGCGCATGGGAGAGCTGTCATTGCAGATATTGAGATATGGCACAAGCGTATTGGGCACGTGAATATACAAAGGCTGAAATCTATGCAAACGAAAAACATTGTTGCAGGTTTGCCTAAATTCAGAGTTGAGGGAATGCAAAAGGTATGTGAAGCATGCCAAATGGGTAAGCAGGCCAGACATGCATTTCCCAAAAATGCTAAGGTGAGTAGAAGACCTTTGGAAGTGATCCATTCAGATGTTTGGACAACCAAAGCTGCTTCTATTGGTGGATGCCATTATTATGTGACGTTTATTGATGACTACACTAGGAAGGTGTGGATTTATTTTATGAAGCACAAAAGTAAAGTGTTCAGCCATTTCAAGGCTTTTAAGGCCATGGTTGAAAAAGAGAAAGGTGTGCATATTAAAGTGCTAAGATCTGATGGAGGGGGAGAGTACTTTTCAGAAGAATTTTGTGAATATCTGAAAGAACAGGGAATTCAAAGGAAGTACTCATGCAGGTCTACCCCTCAGCAGAATGGGGTTGCAGAAAGGAAGAACAGGCATATTGCAGAAGTAGGACGGGCGATCCTAAATGAGAAAAACATGCCTGATTATTTTTGGGCTGAAGCAGTAGCAACTGCTGTTTATATTATGAACAGAACCCCCACTGCAGCTGTCCATGGCATGACGCCTGAAGAAATGTATACAGGCCAAAAACCAGATATTTCTCACTTGAAGGTATTTGGTTGCATAGCTTATGTTCACGTTCCTGATGAGAAGAGAACAAAGCTGGATCCAAAGGCAGAAAAATGCATCTTTATTGGATATGCTCTGCACCAGAAAGGGTATCGCTGTTATAACCCTTCCACTTGCAAAATGCAAGTGAGCAGAGATGTTGTTTTTGATGAAATGAGCAGCTGGTATGGACCAACTGTTATGGTAGGAGATGCAGATGCAGGAAATGGGAATGCTGCAATAAATGCAGAGCAGCAATCTCAAGCCTTGAGTGGACCCAGAGAGCCCTCTACTAGTGGATCTAATGCATGGACAGGAAGATTGAGATCTAGTGAATCGTCACATGGCAGCCCTGATAGTGTTGTGCAGGTATCACATAAGGGAAAAGAAAAAGTAGACCATGCTCCAGTGTTTGATGTGTCTGCTGGTAGCTCTCATGTTGATGGAGAGTCAAGCGGCTCTAAAATGAGCCTTGATGAGGAACTTGGGATTCCTTCTGTTGTTACACCTAGTGCAAGGAAAAGCAGGCATGATTTAAAGACTCCTGCAACTGATCCAGTTGTACGGAGGTCCACTCGTATTAAGTATCCAGTTGACAGGCTGAGATATGATGGGTATACAGCACATCACTATGCTTATATGGTCAAGGTTTTAGAGGAGCCAGAGCCCACATGTTTTGAGGATGCAGCAGGGCATAAAAATTGGGAAGCAGCTATGGATGAAGAGATGGCTGCCTTGGATGCAAACCACACTTGGGATTTGATGCCTTTGCCTCATGATAAGAAGGCTATTGGCTGCAAGTGGGTTTACAAAGTAAAGCACGATGCTGATGGGTCTGTTAGCAGGTACAAGGCAAGATTGGTTGCCAAAGGTTTTGCGCAAACATATGGAATTGACTATGAGGAAACTTTCAGCCCAGTTGCAAGGATGGCAACCGTGAGAGCAGTAATTGCTATGGCTGCTGCAAAGGGATGGTCTTTCCATCAGATGGATGTGAAAAATGCCTTCTTGCATGGTGATTTGCAGGAAGAGGTTTATATGATGCAGCCAGAACGTTATGAGGATAATTCACACCCCGATTTTGTATGCAGGTTGCACAAAGCCTTGTATGGCTTAAAACAGGCGCCGAGGGCATGGTCAAACAAGATAGGGCAATATCTTGTCACTATTGGATTTCAGATTTCCAATTCAGATTTTTCACTTTATGTGAAAAGGACAAACAGAGGGATTGTGCTTGTAGTCATCTATGTTGATGACTTGATTATTACAGGTGATAGTGATGCAGACATTAATGAAGTGAAGCTGCTGTTGAAGTAGAAATTTGAGATGAAGGATTTGGGAGACCTGCGTTACTTCTTGGGCATTGAGGTTATTAGATCCCCGAGTGGGATATGGCTGTTGCAAAGGCAATACGGTTTGGACATGCTGTCCAAATATGGGATGACAGGCTGTAAGCCTATCTCTGTTCCATTGGAGCAGAATGTGAAGCTCAATGCAGAGATAGGTGAGCTTCTTGAAGATATTACTATGTACAGGCACATAGTAGGTAGCTTGATTTACATGACTATAACCAGACCAGATTTGAGCTATGCTGTGGGGCTGGTAAGTCAGTTTATGCAGGCACCGAGGAAGCCACATTTGGATGCGGCTAGGCGCATACTGCGGTATGTGAAGTCCACATTGCATTATGGACTGTTTTATGAAGCTGGGTGTGCATTACAGGTACATGGATACACAGATGCTGATTGGGCTGGTAGTGTCTCAGACAGGAGATCTACTAGTGGTTTTATGTTTTCCCTTGGGAGTGGTGCCATCAGTTGGAGCAGCAAGAAGCAGCCAACAGTTGCCTTGTCGAGCACAGAGGCTGAGTACAGGGGTGCAGCAATGGCTGCATGTGAGGTAGCTTGGTTACGGAAACTACTTGCAGATATGGGACAGTCAATTCATGCAGCAGTTGTCATTCATTGTGACAACATTAGCAGCATCATGCTTGCTAATAACCCAGTTTATCATGCTAGAACGAAGCACATTGAGGTGCATTATCACTTTGTGAGAGAGAAGGTTCTAGCTGGTGAGATTGATCTTGTCTATGTCAGCACTGAGGAGCAGGTGGCTGATATTTTTACGAAGGCATTGGGTACCGAGAAGATTCGCAGATTTAGGAGCTTGCTTGGTGTACGTGAGATGGATTTGAGCTTGAGGGGGAGTGTTGAGATATCAAGCTCTACCCCCGATATATCTCCTGGATGACTATCATTTATGTCACCGCCTATGTTAGTTGTACTCGTGGTGTAGTTAGACTACCACGTATGTTTTTGGTTTGGGTTCACATATGAACCACGTATTCTAGGTTTTGACATATAGGGTATTTCCCTCTTCTATTGTATTGTTGTTGTGTGCAAAAGTGAAGAAAGGCTTCACCCTCCAACCTTGTGTCCTCTCTCTTTTGTGTGTTGTGAAGAAAGCTGAACTTGAGTCTCCTATCTCTCTCCCTTATTCTTTACAGGGGGCCCGCTGCCGTGGCAGCGAGAGAGGAGGGGGGGGAGAGAGAGAAGGGGGGGCAGCGAGAGAGAGGGGGGGGAGAGAGAGAGAGAGGGGGGAGAGGGAGGGGAGGGGAGGGGAGAGAGAGAGAGAGGGGGGGGCCGCTGCCGCAGCAGCGAGAGAGGAGGGGGGGGGAGAGGGAAGAGAGAGGGGGGGCCGCTGCCGCGGCAGCAAGAGAGGAGGGGGGGGAGAGAGAGAGGAGGGGGGGGCTGCCGCGGCAGCGAGAGAGGAGGGGGGGGGGAGAGAGGAGGGGGGGGCACGGCAGCAAGAGAGAGGGGAGGGAGAGAGAGAGAGGGGGGGCCGCTGCCGCGGCAGCGAGAGAGGAGGGGGGGGGAGAGAGAGAAGGGGGGGTAGCGAGAGAGAGGGGGGGAGAGAGAGAAAGGGGGGAGAGGGAGGGGAGGGGAGGGGAGAGAGAGAGGGGGGGGCCGCTGCCGCGGCAGCGAGAGAGGAGGGGGGGGGAGAGAGAGAAGGGGGGGATGCGGCAGCGAGAGAGAGGGGGAGGGAGAGAGAGAGAGGAGGGGGTGCCGCTGCCGCGAGAGCGAGAGAGGAGGGGGGGAGAGAAAGGGGGGAGGAGAGAGAGAGGGGGGGGGGAGGCTGCTGCCGCGGCAGCCGAGAGAGGGGGGGGAGAGGGAGGAGGGGGGAGAGAGGGAGGGGAGGGGAGGGGAGAGAGAGAGGGGGGGGCCGCTGCCACGGCAGCGGGAGAGGGGGGGGAGAGAGAGAGGGGGGGCGCAGCAGCGAGAGAGAGGGGGAGGGAGAGAGAGAGAAGGGGGGGCCGCTACTGCGGCAGCGAGAGAAAAGGGGGGGGAGAGAGAGAGAAGGGGGGGGAGGGGGGGAGAGAGAGAGGAGGGGGGCAGGGCAGCGAGAGAGAGGGGGAGGGAGAGAGAGAGAAGGGGGGGGCCGTTGCCGCGGTAGCGAGAGAGAAGGGGGGGAGAGAGAGAGAGAAGGGGGTGGGAGAGGAGGGGGGCGGCAGAGAGAGAAGGGGAGGGGGGGCCGCTGCCGCGGCAGCGATAGAGGAGGGGGGGGAGAGAGAAGGGGGGAGCGCGGCAGCGAGAGAGAGGGGGAGGGAGAGAGAGAGAGGGGGTGCTGCTGCCGCGGCAGCGAGAGAGAAGGGGGGGAGAGAGAGAGAAGGGGGGGGAGGCACGGTAGCGAGAGAGAGGGGGGAGAGAGAGAGAGAGGGGGGGCCGTTGCCGCGGCAGTGAAAGAGAGGGAGGGGGGGAGAGAGAGAGAGAGGGAGAGAGAGAGAGAGAGGGGGGGAGGCCGCTGCCGCGGCAGCGAGAGGGAGAGAGGGGGGGAGAGAGAGAGAGGGGAGGGGAGAGAGAGAGAGGGGGGAGGCCGCAGCAAGTGAGAGAGAGAGTGGGGAGCACAAGTGAGAGAGAGAGAAAAGGTGAGGAGAGAGTGGGAGAGAGAGAGAGAGAGAGGGGAAATGAAGAGGAGGGGAGAGAGTAGACTAAGATGAGAGGAAACGTAGACTAGAGTGGAGAGGAAAGAGACAGAGAGAAGAGTGAGAGAGATGGACGAGAGATGAAAATTTAGAGAGGGAGGACACAAGAGAAAGTACGATCGAGATAGAAAATCTTACCAATGAAGAGGAGAAATGAGTGGGCGACGATCGAGAAAAGATAAAGGAGAGATGTTTTGATGGAAGAATTTGGGAGCTACGATCAATGAGGCATATGAGAGGAGATTGGTGTGTGATTTAGTCGAAACTTAAACAAACAAAACTATAAACCTTGGTGTTTGATGAAAATTTAGAGAGGAAGGGCACAAGAGAAAGTACGATCGAGATAGAAAATCTTACCAATGAGGAGAAAAAATGAGTGGGCGACGATCAAGAACAGATAAAGGAGAGATGTTTTGATGGAAGAATTTGGGAGCTACGATCAATGAGGCATATTAGAGGAGATTGGTGTGTGATTTATTCGAAACTTAAACAAACAAAACTATAAACCTTGGTGTTTGAAAAGAGAAACGTGTGGAAACTAGAATTTCAAATTTCCCGCCATTTTTAAAACTATGAATCCTTGTGTTTGAAAAGATAAACGTGTGAAAACTTGAAAATTGTGATAAAAGACAACCTTGTGTTTGAAAAGACAAACGCGTGGATGTGAAAAGACAAATGTATGCTAAAAGCAAAACTTGTAGAAACTTGAATTTTAAATTTTTCTTTGTTTTTGAATTTAAAATGAGTTTCACTTTCATTTTCAATTTACTAGTTTAATTTAGACTATAATGCATTTTGTTTTGGAATATAAAAAGTATAATTTTAATTTTATTACATTTTAAATTAAAATTTTAAAAGTAGTTTAACTTACATTCGTTATTATTACTTTAATTTATTTCTTTTTAGGGAGAATTAATATATTCTTCTAGGTAAATATTAAATTTTTAATTTTAAGTCTTATTTTCTTTATTTTACGTTATTTTTTCATAAACTTTAAGTTAAACTACTTTATAGTTTTTATTATTTAAATTCAAATTTATTAAGATTTTAACTTCTTATTAATGTGAATGTTCAATTCTTATGAGTTGTAAGTAAATTAGTTTTTGAAAATATAAATTTTATCTTTTTTAAACTCACAACCTTAGTTTATTAAAAAGAATAATGGAAAATAGATTATTTTTTGCTTTTAATTCGCAACCTAAGGATATTAAAAAGAACAATGGAAAAGAAATTATTTCTTGCTTTTCTTCGCTTCGACGGTTGGTGTAGTCTAGATTAGCATAGATTAGTTTGTCCTTAGAGGAGAGAACTCCAAAAAAACCAATCAAAGCCATGCTCAAAATTTCCCGACTAGTTCCTAATCGGAGTCAGTCCATTCATTCACATTCGGTTTCACAGTCACAACAACCCTACCATTTAAGCAATTAAGGTTTTTAAACTTTCAAGATGATTGAAAGTTGTATCAGTGGACATGACAGATTACAGTTGTGGAAGTTGACAGAGCATTTTACACTTATATCAGTTGCGGGAGTTGACAGAGCATTTTGCACTTATATATGACAGACTTCAAATTTGTATTCAGAGATCATTGTAAATCCTTATTTTTTTTCACATTTATGCTCTAAGCCTTGTAAAGCCTTTTAGGCTATTCCCAAAGTATTTATGCTCTAAGCCTTGTAAAGCCTTTTAGGCTATTCCCAAAGCATGAAATTGATACTTATATGATTGGGAAGAATAAAAACTTGAGGTGTATTAATGGGACTCATTGTACTTTTGATTTTTCAAAGTAATTGTAGTTTGTCAAAGTACTTAAAATTTGTGTTGTGCTTGAATATAGGATGGATCTTGAGGCTACAGCATTTGTCAATGGTATGACACTGAAATACAATGGAAGAATTTATGCCCCAAAGGACTTCACAAACTGGACAGTTGTTGACACAACAAAGAAAGCATGGTTCTTGGTCTTAAGTAAAGGAAATCTCATTCTAGTGATGACAAAGAGAGAGTTGGAGAAAGATGAGTGGGCATCAAATGTATCTTTCTCAAAGAGCAATTTGATTCAAGGGGGCACCTTAGTAGGAATAAAAATTGAAAAAGATAGCAGTACAATGATGATTTACACAAATTCAAGAATGAGCAACAGATCGTTTCTTCTTTCTAAGAAAGATGCAATGCACTTTGTGATGCCGCCGCCAAAAGCACCTAGATTTCCTGAATTGGTTCCTGCATTGGAGATCCTTCAACATGTGTGGGAGGAATTTCCCATTGAGGAAGCAAGAAAAATGCAGTCAAAGATTATCCTTGAATACTTTCAGGGTGTCATCGAACAAGGTTCAACTTCATTGGAGGGACCTAAGGTGCAAGAATCCACACATGAGAAAGGAAGTGATGAGACACGCCATGTAGACCTCGTTCATGGTAATACAAATGAGAGAGGAAGTGGAGTGGATGAGACAGAACACATTGTAGCAATGGATGAGGGTCTTGTACACGGAGGTAGTCAATAGAGCGAGCGAGAAAAAGCGAGCGGGCCCAATGAAGCGAGCGAGTTTTTTTACAATTCCTCCGATGAGAACAAATTTGAAACCGAACTTACTATAGCAAGATGTTGTCATAATAAGCATACCAATAATCAAACTTACAATCCACCCTATCTTTCACTTGAAGAACATAAACTAATTACCAAACTCATAACATAGATGACTATTGAAATACCACTTCACCCGCAAAATGCACTAGACCAAACTTTCCAAATGTATCCATGGTTCACCACAACAATTATCAGTCTATGAACAAAATGGTGTTTTAAACCATGTTCTAATCCCCGTGACATTCATCATCAAGAAAGTAGTTGCGCGCATGTGGTTTATCTAATTGCCACTCATCATATCTCTTGTCGGCTGTCATGAATCTTGCCATTTTTTCTGCATAGCATGGCAACAAACTACAACAAAACATACATTTCAAAGGAAAGTAAGTCAAAGTGGAACAATGAAAATAATTTCCAACAAGAAGAAAGTCTTGCCATCCTTATGTGTTATACAAAAGACAATTCGCTACCAACAAAAAGCAAAAAAAATCAATTGCTAGATCAAGGCCTTACAAACACTATCCAAAGCATCAAAATTTGTACTTTCTTGATTCAAAGGCACCCGTAAATGTTCACTATCTACCATATTATAAAGATGCTAAATAACACTTTCAAAGTCCTCAATTTTAGCATTCAAAATATATAACAAAAAAACTCAGGGCCAGTAGCATACTAGTCATTAAAGGGGTTTGTGACAGGTTCCACTCTCTCTTCTTCCCCCTCTCCATCATGCTCTGACCTGATCCGTTTTCCAAAACGATCTGCCACAAGTGGCTCAACAATGCTAGCCATAATACTGTTGTCTGAATCAAATGAAAAACAAGGCCTGCCAATGGCCTGACAAGCACGCATAAGAGGGGCTGTACCACAACCCATCTCTAGAACCAGCCCTCCAGGAACACAGAGAAGAGACATAATGCAACCTACAAAAAAACTACTCCTCTCTAGTCCACCTCGTGCTAGCTGAGAAGACATAGGCACGATTGTCCTTGCAGAGGGAGGTATGTAATGAGTCCAGACATCTTCACGTGGATCAATCAAAAGCTGTTGGAAAAGTGGAAAGCTCTCCTCCCAAAAAACTATTGGATTCTTCTTTGCTCTACGTATTAGAGCTAATACTGAAGATTGCATCTGGAAACCACATGGAGAAAAACATGTATAGTATATTGACTTCAACTAGCAAGCATTATAGCATGAAAGATGGCAAAGATAGCATGCATAGGACTTATCCTTCCAAACATAGCATGCATAGGACTAACGAGGAGACATTTGTCAAAGACACTTTTATCATGGAATGCAAACATAGAATGCATGGAATGGTAGCTTACCTTAACACTTTTATCATGTTCTCTACAAAATCCATATGGAAACTTGTCATGAATGATCACACGTCTGACAACCTCCAAGCCCTGGACATATGCAAACCGTCCCATCCAACCAATACATTGTCCTACAAGCAATTAATTTTATTTAAAACTAGTAGAATGGAAACAAAAATGTGAAATGTCAATTGTGGTATTGTGCCTTACCTGCCAAAGGACATATGCATGCCAACCAACCACTATCAGACAAAGAAGCTGATGCAACTGCAAGCCCATGCCGCACATGGTCCTCGAGCAAGACATTCCAAGTAGGAGTGGATCCTCTCTCATCAAGTGGATAGCCAGATGGAAAATCGAGCAATATAAAATCTGAAGCCCACTTCACCTTCTTACCCATCCTCTTGTAGTCCTGATCTCGACTAGCCACTGTAATAAAAAACTCATGCAAAATAGCATACTTATCATTTCTTTTAGAGTCAGCAAAGTCTTTGCCCATTGCAATGTAATCTCCAACTGTACAAGCAAACAAAGGTGTGATGCCACGGGCCAAGGAAATGTCAGGTGACTGTGATCGATGGAACACGTATTGCTTCACAAGTCCCGAGATTGATTCTCCACCTATATGCAAAAGCAAATTAATTACAAGTAAAACTAGTGTTAAAGGAACAACTACATATGCAGAACACAACAACACCCTTACCTGCACTCTCTATGTGATCCATTTCATGCCGCATAGGACTAGATGGTCCCTCATCTAGAAAGAGAACAATCATAAACTTATTAATGCAATGTCAAAACAAATTGAAGACAACATCAACAAACAATCATATTGTATCTTCCTTACCTTTTTCTGGAGGATGTTCTTGTTTCTCTTTCTCTTTCTTATCTCTCCTTGAGCTTCCCTCCACTTTGTCCTTACTTGCTTCATTGGCTTTTTGTGAAGCATAAGTATTGTACAAGTCTCTTTCTCGCACCAGTACTTGTCCTTTAGGAAAATCTATCCACCAGGGACAATGTGCTAATTCCCATTGAGAGAGACGGTGCATGCCAGGTGGATACATGCATGCAGCATGACCAATCTCCACCCAACTCTTGCACAAATTTGGAATGTCAGAGATCCTTTTCTCTATATTTGCCAAGTGGGAGAGATATCTATCAACCAAGAAACACAAAAAAATTGGATGTCCCAAACCATCAAAAGGTCAAAAAATCAAGTGGAACAACCATCAATGATTGTGTAATTACATGAATCAATAGCACAAAAATAGACAAATGAAAAATGAACCTTCGAATGAATTGACAACATACCTATAAACCACCCTATGGGCAGCCATGTCCAACTCAGATAGTCCATCTCCTTTTTTTCCACCCTTGCTCTCCATCTTTGTTTCCTTTGATCTTAGCACCACAAACATATGTTTTCTCCCCTCCAGTTTTATATCCTCCATGTATTGCTGCAATGTGTAATCCTTAGGGGTATCCAAAGGCATGCCCATTGTTGTGATCACCCTCAAATCTTCAAGCACTTTCAATGACTGTCTCTCCACCTTCTCCAAAAATATCTCTCTACTAATCCACCTAAACAGTAAAAGTTGACGAAATTTTATAATTAAAAAATAAGAGTCATGTTATTGGCAAGAAACAAACAAACACCATGAAAGATGATTCGTATTGGTAGAAGAAACACACCCTCTGTACTCAAGGTCGCCCACAGGCATGAAGTACATGTCTCGCATAGGTTTAGTGGCTTCTAACAAAGAAAGGAAAATATTTTTTTTTTCTAATCTCAAATCAGACTTTGCAATGAGTTGGAGCTTCTCCAATGTCATGCAAGAGTCCGCACCATCAAAGCACAAGGCAAACAACTTTTCCAACCAAGCCTCTCCAAGACCAGGATCTATACAATTCAACAACTATCCAAAGATGACATGTCAGTCACTTAACTTCAAAATAAATGCAACAAAGTATAGAAAATTCAATTCACACCTTTCCCATCCTATCAGCAATTCTCTTTTGAATTATGGTACGCTGCTTTCCTTCTGCCTCTCCCCTTTGATCTAAAGGTAGCTTTGTAGATATTTTGTCCATTGCTTTTTTAAGCTCTGTATTGTACTCAACCTACATACATAAGTTCCAATTAGAGAAAGCAAAGGAGTGATAAAGAAGTAAGCATCAATACAAATGCAACATTCTACCTGGAAGACAAGCCTTGCCAGATAACCTCTTGTCAATGGAAACCATGGCTTCTTCCCTTTACTCTCTTGAGCCCTCCAATTCTCTATTGATTTGATCTCACTCAAAGACAATGTTTTCATAAACACCATAGAGTCACACTCACAAATGTTGTGTGCATTTATGAGTATGTCCCTTAGACTTGGTTTGATAATGGCATGTTCATTCATGCTAGAAAACAAACAGTAAAGTACACAACCCAATCAATTATAAATGCAAAGTAGCATAAAACACAAATGTGGAGAAGATTCAAAGAGTCCATGTACTTACGAATTCATTCGTTGTAGCCCTGCCAAGAGAGCAATCTCACTAATTTTCCTTGGGTCAATTATTGTGCATACCACTCGTACATGTCTTTTCTTGTTTGTAGGAAAGATTTCCTTGATAACACTCATCCATGCAGTGGTCCTATGATTGCCCTCCCAAACAAATAACATCTTTTGCGACATAAAATGAAAGTCAGTGTTAGACATCACATCTTTCTCAAACTCCTCATCCACCTCTCTCCAGGTGGGAGACCAACTCTTCCTCATATCATCTGTCACAACTATCTCCCCTCCATCACTCTTGCAGACAAATACAATGAAAGACCCTTTCTCCGGGAGATAGCCCTCCACTTGAAATGTACTTTTGAGTGAAGATACATCATCACGAAGTCCTCTCACTCTTGCATAAGGTATCAACCTACACAAGGGAATGCGAGGACACTGGTTTGAATCAAGCATCCTACATTTGCCAATCACATCACCTCCTCCTTCCACCTGAACTTCACTATCATCCAACTCATCCTCCTCCACTCTTGGACCTTTATCTCTTTGAGTTGATGATACTTCAACCTCTAGACCCACCACACTTTCTTGCTCTTCGGTTCCACCTACTGATGATTCAACATTGTGATCTACTTTTGTTCCTCTTGTCACCTTTGTAGAATGTGCCACTTGAACTTTTCTGCCTTTTTTTCCTGTCATCCTGAAAAGACAAAAAACAAGGCATTTTTCCAATCATAGTTCTCAAAACCTTTTCAATAAAAACCAAAACTAAAAACAAGAAACAACATGTAACAACAGATAGAGTATAACCTACGGCAGGTTCAAAGGTCTTCTCAAATCTTTCCATATGCTCAAAAAAACATGAGAGCTTTTTCACATATATATATGATAAAGGGTTTGTTTATGAAAACATATGCAATACATATCACGAGGGCAAAGCCCCAAACAGATAATGAAGTGTGTACACCTCATAAGGAAAAAGCTTCAAACAAATATCTCAAACTACTGACATATATGAATGCAAAGGTGTGTAAACTTGCACTTATGAATAAATATCATTTTACATATCTAGACAAAAATACATGTATCTACCAATGCAATTGATTTCCAGTTTAGGGAACATTCACCCACTTGTGTCCTAAAAGACAAAGTTTCATCTCCAATGCACATAGTATATCAACTTGCAGTGGTATCTATACACTTAGATATATGGAATTGCAGTGGCAAATATGCACTTCTATGCCTACCCCTTACCCTCATGAAAAGACACCTTGAGAAGCGAAAAAGGACAGCGCATTAACGTGCTGTCCTTTTTGGCATCTCAAGCTGTCTCTCATGAATGCTTTTCAGCAAGGCTTTTCTACTCAATCCTCCATGTATCAATACTCACAAGAGGTTGCTTCGACTATTTCATCTTTTGTCTCCAAGTATGCTTTGGTATACAGGTCTTATGGTCTTTGGAATGCTATTGGACTCTTGGAGGGATAGGTCACATGGTCTTTTGATCGCTATGCAAGGAGGGGACTATTGGACTACCCGAGGGACCAAAATAGGCAACGCGTTAACACGCTGTCTCTTTTGGTCTCTCATCATGCAATTCTAGAGCATAAATAGGACTGTCTTCGAAATGCTACCTAGATGCCGATGGTCTACAAGGTTTTCTAAAAATTTTCCTCTTATCTCTACACTTGAACATTGGGGACTTGCACTCGCTCATTTGTTTTGTGAGCTTCTTTCATCCGTTCAAGAGTTGAATATCACTTGAATGCCTCTCATGGGAGAGGGTCTTGGACTGTCTGGGGCAACAAAAGAGGCAGCGCGTTAACGCACTGCCTCTTTTACAGCCCTCCACAGTCCAAGTTCCCCTCCCTTGCATGACTCTGGGTAACTCTAGCAACCACATACATGCCTCGTATATATGGTTTGTAGAATATGGGCACAAATTTTTGACGGCAAGTCCTATAAAATGAAATGATACCTCGGGCTGCTACACAACCAAGTCAACAAAAAACCTGTGAACACCATCGAGTCCTAAGCAACAACCACCGAGCAATGCAAGCAAAATGGAGTAACAAAACAAAATGGAGCAAGCAAAAGTTGTGAAGAGCCCGAGGAGATAAAATCCGACGCCAAAATGCAGACTAATAAGAGTATACAGAAAGGCGTACATCCCATAGCCTGGGGCAGCAAAAGAGGCAGCGCGTTAATGCGCTGCCTCTTTTGCTGCCCCAGGCTATGGTGTGTATGCCTTCCCACACTTCCCACAGTTGAAATGCTGTGGTGGCAGTTGGACTGCCTGGGGCAGCAAAAGAGGCAGCGTGTTAACGCGCTGCCTCTTTTGCTGCCCCAGGCAGTCCAACTGCCACCACATCCAAGAGAGGGCAGGAAGGTCAGTTGGACTACCTGGGGCAGCAAAAGAGGCAGCGCATTAACGCGCTGCCTCTTTTGCTGCCCCAGGCAGTCCAACTGCCACCACATCCAAGAGAGGGCAGGAAGGTCAGTTGGACTACCTGGGGCAGCAAAAGAGGCAGCGCGTTAATGCGCTGCCTCTTTTGCTGCCCCAGGCAGTCCAACTGCCACCACATCCAAGAGAGGGCAGGAAGGTACACCACATCCAAGAGAGGGCAAGAAGGAACTATGGCCTGGGAGCAAAGCCGGAGAGGGGATCCATAAAATAATACCTGAGTGCAACGTAGGTGATGAAGAAGGAGGCCTAGGGAGGGAAATAGGAAGCGAGGAGGTTGACGATGGAGGGGGGGTGGGCGATGAGGGCACGGACGTTAAGGGTCCAATTGTCATCTATGTTGGAGGCGTTTTCATGCACTAGAAACCATTAAAGAAGGCATGCCCGTTGGAGCTCTTGGTGGTAGTCAGCCGAGCTATTGGGGAAGGCTATAGCATGAGCGTTGGTTGCCTTGTGGAGGCGCCTTGCAGGTCGTTGGCGTCTACTAGTCCCGGAAGGCTGCGGAGGCTCTCTGAGTTGAGGTAGACAAGCTGAGTTGGGGAGCTTTGGAGAAGGTGCAGTAAGGCGCTAGAGTCCGTTGCATGCGCATTGTGTAGAGCGGCGTTAGAGCATCACTGCCGCTGAGCAAAAAAGCCATGCTATCGGTTGAGGAGTCATTTGGCCATTTGGAGCACTGCTGGCTAGCAGTTGTTGGCGACGAAGAAGATGGTCGAGCTGCCTAGGCTATTGATAGTGTGGGAGCCGATAGTGCTGAGGTCGGTAGCGATGGTGACGCCGAGGAAGACTGGAAGCGGAGCAACAAAAGGGAGAGGGCGTTTGCAGCGGCGAAGGTATGAGTAGAAACGAAGAGACTAATAATGGGCGAAGGGTAGTAGAGGAGATGGAAGAATTCCAAAAGCGGCAGGAAGGGAGGGTTGAAGGTATGGAGGTCGAGAATGGAGGTGGAGCTCTGAAGCAGGCGAGGGTGATGAAGGAGGCAGACGTGGAGGGGACGGAGGGAGGGATGAGAAGGGAGCGAAGGGGGAGGAGGAATGAGACGTGGAGGGGACGGAGGGAGGGACGAGACGTGGAGGGGACGAGAAGGGAGGGACGGAGGGAGGGACGAGACGTGGAGGGGATGAGAAGGGAGTGGGGAGTGAGAGTGAAGGTGGAGGAGGAGGAGGAGATATTGGAGAAGGAGCTATGGAGATATTGGAGCGGAGCTGGAGCGGAGATGGAAGAAGGAGCAGGAGCTGGTGACGACGACGATCGTGGAGACTAGTAAATGGTGCATAAGGTAGACCAAAGAGAATGAGCGAAGCGAGGTTAAAAGAATATAACCGAGTCATAGAAGGCAGGCTGTGATCATAGAAGGCAACCAACCGAGAGTGCAGGAGTAGGAGAGAAACAAGGGTTGTGACTTAAGGAAGGAAGCTACAGTGCACGAGTTAGTAGTAGACAGCGTAGCAACGGCCTGCTTCGAGGGCGTGTGTTGGACGAGGAAAGTGCCCTCTTGACCTTAACGTAAACGCTGATGCCGTTTAGGATGTCGTCCGAAGTGCATTCCTGTGTATGTATCCCTTCGTGTTGATATGTTTCCAGGAAACTTTCGTTTGCTTTTTTCAATGCATCAAGGTAGGTTCTTCTTTTTGTTTGCGATTCAGTGTAAATCAATGCCCTCACAAGATGAATATAACTGTGACTTCTGTAGCGCAGCACCTCCTCGTCCCGGCAGACATCAAACATCTTGTAAAATTCGTTTTTAGACTTTTTGTTGCACAATCTGTTCGCCATCTCTTCCAAGGCCTGGTTGAGATGCGTGTTAAGGTTGTAGGCAGTTCGTTTCAGCATGCTGACAATCACCACCTCCCGAGTACACAAAAGCTGATCATATAATACACTATTTCGGTTTTTCAGAATCTCCATCTCTTCCCGAGTACACAAAAGCTGATCATATAATACACTATTTCGGTTTTTCAGAATCTCCATCTCTTCCTGAAGCTTCGAACAGAAGTCCTAAAGTTTCTCTACCTTCTGTTCGAGCTTGTTACTTTGCGCGGCCTCATCGACAGCTTCGAGCATGAGAAACGTTCTTTCTGCCGGAGGGGAGTCTTCGACCTCTGGTCCGGACAAAGCCCTCTTTCCACAGTCGAAGACTCGTGTGGACCTTGGACGTCGACGCTTAGTTTCCCGAAAGGATTCGCTTCTTGAGATCTTCCTCTTCTTTTATGAGCCAATGTTTTCCATCAATTTCATCAGCATTTACTCCACTCGAATTCCAATGGACCTGTCACCCCGCCCAACGCTCAGTCAATGGCAAGCCTAGCCTTTAGAGAAACGATTTTATCAGATTTTGCAGGCCTGGTCATTATTAGACGGTAGGAGAAGACGTGGGTATGGGTAACGCCAGAAACCGCATAACCCTTGTAATAGTGAGGAGAACACCTTGTAATGACTCATGATGGAAATAGTAATATTGCTTGTTCATGCAAATGTGAAGTAAACTAACACGTTTTGATAGTTTTCATTTTAGATATGGATATATTTGAAGATACTACTCATTCTAACTATTACTAGTAAAATATAGTAATTATAAATCTTTAATTTTTTTCTTAATATTTTAGTCTTTCAATTATATAAATTTGAAAGTTACTTCTCTTTTTATTCATTTATATTAAATATACACCCTTACTGAATGAAATGCATGGAGGCATCATTCAAGTTACTATATGCATGAAGGCATCTTGTTCAAAGATTACCATTATTCTAAACAAATAAACACATCTTGTTCAATAAAGACTTGCAGTTAAACGACCACCTTGGATGCTAATAGTGACATCCATTTGCATTTGACACTTACAGAGACGAACTTGCTTCTTCTCTTCTCTCCCATAATCCCTCTCAGTGGCTCTTTCAACACTTCTCTTTGCTCCATTCTCTTCGGTCTCCAACACATCTATGCCATTTCTTCTTTTGCCTCCCTGCTTCCGGATCCTTTGTGTAGCTAGCTTTTCTCTTGTTCTTTGGTTGGTGTCGTGTGGTGCTACATCTTGGCTCTAGCATTTGAATCATGCCTTTCTCAGTTTTCATTCGCTTTGGAGAACACGAATCATTGACCATTCGTTTTGACACTCCTTTCCTGGAGGTTTCATTGGTGGAGCTTAAGGAACACTTTCACATTGAGAACGAGGACATTGAGCTGCATCAAGAAATCGGAATAGATGAGCTTGCCATTGTACTTCCAGTGGTAAACATAGAGGATGGTCAGAAAGGGTTCAAGATTAGTGGTAGCCAACAATCAACCTTAAGAGTTCACATGCCCTATAAAAGAGGTTCTCATGGTGACTTTATGAATCATGAACTAAATAGTGTGGTTTCACTGATAGAGAGGATGCCTTTGAATAGTTCTCTTCATGTTGCGCTCAAATCTGTAGTTCGAGTGGAGAAAGTTACTGAGCTTCCTCTAACTTATGATGGATATATTGTCTTCGAACTTCCACCTATGCCTAAGGGTTCACCAATGTCTGGAATGGAACAGAATACTGATGGTCATGTTTGGACAAAATATTCCACATGTTCGCAAGACTGCTTCAATGGTGTTGTGAGAATGAGTAGATGTTCAGGTTATTTGAGATGTTGTAATTTGGATTGTCCTTTCCTTGAATGAATGGGAGTTTTAAATGATACACAATGGAAAGGAAAGCTTAGGAGACCTCCTCTTCCTGGTCCCATTGATCCAGCCTTGGGGTCACTTGTGTGCAAGCATTGTGATGCAATACCAGAGTGTGTTTACCTATGCAGTGCTATTATATATTATTGCTTTCCCCATGAACGAGTGAAGACAATGAGATGTGCAGTGCATGTGGGTTTCCATGACCATCCAGTTGAAAAAGGTAGAAGTCGAGCAAAGGAAATGCAAGTAGATGATCTCATTTCAATGCGTGCAAGGTTGAATGGAAATTCCTCTTGCAAAAAAATCGAGGTGTCTGTGGCACAAGACCTTGTGATGGGTTGTTGTGGAGCCGCTAGATGATCAAAAGTTCGAAGAAGTGCTTGAAACCATTACACCAATGACCCAGAGAAGGAGGCTTCAGAGAGTGGTGCAGAGCGCAAGAAGTGAGGCTAGAGGAGGGGATGGTGGAATGGATTCAATACTTGATTTAAAGAGGAGATGCAAATATCCATACCTACAAAGTATCCTATTTCCTGAACAATTGCAAGATGAACAACAACCACATATCTTCAAAATGTCGACCATTGGTCCAGGATCAGGAGTTGATCTAGTGAATCGCATGCGGCCTGGTGGGAGCTTGGGATCACAATGGGTTCATTTTGACCATGTGCATCGAGTGAGGGGATGGTCAACAATGGGTGCTCATGTGTATGACCCATTCATAAGGGAACTATTAACTATAGCAATATGTGAATTCAAGGTGGAGGATAACCATGCTCAAGTTCGATTCTGGGAGCTACTAAACAATACAATGGAGAAGAATGGTTTTAAAAAACCTGAATTCCGTGGATTCATGGCAGATGGAGCAGGAGCAAATTGGCTGGCTGTCCGCACTGTTTACAATGGTGGACCGGAAAATGTGATGGATGGTAGAGAAAGAACTTGTGTTTTCCATTGGGAGATGAGCATGGTTGAGCACACCAGACGATGCATTAAGCCGCAATTTCAGGAGGAGCATAAACTTCTATGTCGGAAGTGGAGAGAGGCAACAACTTCAACTTCTGCAGACTAATACAAACAAACATTGAATTTGTATTGGTCCCCAATTCATGTGAAGGAGGGTGAGCTACCAACATTGCATACATGGCTTGCTTGGTGGGATGTTAGAGTCAACCAGTGGGGGGGAATGTTCTTGCAGCAAGAAGAGCACTCTGGATTTGTTCCTACAGTGAACCTTTCAGAGACAAAACATTCTAGCATGAGAGCAACACATGGATATGCAAAACACATAACATTGTATGATGCTTGTGCAGCAGATCTTGCAATGAGTGTCCTTCAGAGTGCCCACTACAATGCCTTTATGAATGGAAGACACTTGGGTACAGGACCAAATTTGGATGCTCTCCGGCGAAGAATACTTGATGGTAGTGGGTCTGGTAAAGGGGACAGAAATAGGCTTGTGGATTTATCACACATAGTGATTGAAGAGGGTGGGATACAATCTCCTGAGATGAATAGGCCAATAACAGAATCGGTGAGCATAAGAAGAAAGAGGGGTTCAAAATGTTCAACATCGGTCCATGCAAATGATAGTCATCGACAGAATACATGACAGTGACAACAAGGAGAGTGATAGGAAAAAGAAGACAAATTGATTTTAAAAGTCCATCACAGGACGTGGTTTGTAGAGAGATAGATATTCATGAAGCCAATTGGGCGATCAGGAGAACTGAACCACATAGCGTTGTCACATGCTTTGGCTACTTGGCAGAGAGTCGGAGACGATGTGGGGCACTAATCAATGCACTTGGTAGAAGTGCAAGTTATGGTGTGCCAGCCCCTTGTTTTAAGGGAAGAAGGCAACATTCTCATGGAGTGACAGAGCAGTTTGTATGGTTTTGTAATACTTCTGTCACCCATACATGGAACGTGGATAAATCCATTCAAGGTGTTCCTGGGGTCTCTCCAGGTGTATGGAAGGTTGCAAGTGGGACATCAATGACTGTAGACGAGAGGGGTGCCCTTGTAAGGGCAGGTCTTGTATTTAATAGTGATGATTCTATTGGTGTGATGGGACCTCCTTATGCACAGCAGATCCATACACCTAGCCATGTGCGCCCTTCTCATCGTGATGGAAAGCTTGTTTCATGGAGAAGTAAGTTGAATAAAGATTTCAACGAAAGGATACACAAGGCAGTTACAGAAAATGGGGAGGTGGTGAGAGAGAACATCATTATTCCACATGAGGTGCATGTATTCCATGTTCGTACAACAGGATCAATGTCTAAGGGGCTAACATATAGTGTCTTGATTTCAGAGTTTCCACGTTGCACATGCCTTGATTTCACAGAAAGGGAAGCAAGAAAAAGTCCCTACATGCCTTGCAAGCACATATACTTCGTGTTTATTGTTGTCTTGGGCTTAACTGAAATGGTGCATCAGTTTATGCATCAGGCTGCATTGACAAAAGTTGAATTGTTTCAAGCTCTGGGTGGTAGAAGAAACCCATCAAGTATGTAGTGTATGGCTTGGATGCCCTTTTTTTTCAATTCCTTCAGAATCGGATAATATATGTAGGTGTGCTTCCTTGCATGATGCTACACTAAGTTGTATTTTTTGAAGGTGGAAGAAACCCATGAAGCATTTAGTAGGCAGCCTAGATGCCTTTTTTATATTTCCTTTGGAAGCGGATGATATATATAAGTGTGCTTCCATGTTTTGGCAATGCACAAAAAAACATTTTGTACAATCATTCCAAGGGTTGGTTGGAAGATATTTTAAAGCATCAAATTTCTCTATCAACTTTTTTTTGTATGACATATGCTTTTTGTGCTATGGAGTTAATAACTTTTAGAAAAAAGGTGACTTCTGACAACATGAAGAGCAGTTAATGTAATATGTTACTATTCTCATTATTGAAAGCATTCAATGTTTTATTTTATCATTACTTTTTCACAACAAAGGAAACATGATTTGAACATGTACTTCTGGAAACATGCTAGCCAAGATGCAGGCGAGTGGTTAAGCTTTCTTAGAGCATAAATTGTGGTAATTGGCTGTCCTAGATGAATATGATGTGGCTGTTATTAAACAGATAACACCTTGCATTGTTGTTTGTCCACGCTCGCTTATTTGGCCTCGCTCGCTTTTCTTCGCTCGCTTTTTGGTAATCCTCTTGTACACGTGGATGCTTACAAGGGATCTACATCTGAGATAGGAATTGAATTGGTGGAGACCGGACATGCACATGCATCTCAGACAGAAATTGAATTGAGTGAGACACGACATGCATCAGATAAGACAGGACATGCACACACATCTCTTGTTCATGGTATTACTCACTTAGATGGTGTAACTCATGAAGTTGATGGAATAACAGAACAAGTGAAGCCCTTAAGTATACCTGAAGTTGAGGCAATAGAAGAAGAAGTAGGGCGATCTAAAGCAGTTCACATTGAGCCCCTAAAAAATAAACCTCGACGTCAAATGCAAAAGGCAAGTACTTCACGAGCTACAGTTCCAAGTCCTATAACTGGAAAAAGAGGTCGTTCATATACAAAGAAAGGGCAAAGAAGAGAAGAGGAAGAACATGAAGAGGATGCGGAGGGTCTTGAAATGGAGTCAGATCTAGAAGCAGAAATGTTATCAATGAAGAACCTAAATCTTCACTTGAATGAGGCTGTGACAGATGAGGATCCAGGATATATATGGGGCCAGAAGACTCAAGTTATACATGCTTCAACAGTGGTCAAAGCAAGTGTCTTCACCAACAGCAGGACCTTAGATACAGCCTATGCTGAAAAGATTTTTCAGGCTTTGATTGATGGAAAAAAACCAGTTGTCTCTAATTTGGTACTCCGTCCAAGAACATTTTGGCCAGTCATGGGAGATTATAGTCAATCCATCAATTTCTCTCAGCCTATAGATTTTGAGATGCAATTCACTAAGTTCCTCAGAAAACAAGTTCCCTCACTTCAAGAAGGACAGAGTTCAGTGAATGATCCAGAACGACATATAAGGGATGCCAAGAGAAATTTCTTAGCTCATTGTACATTTGAGGCAATAGATGGTCAGCACTATGCCTATGCTTGTAATGAGCGCTCTAGAGATGCATACAAGAAAGGAGAAATTACTTATCAAACCTTCGCGAGTGTGCCTCAATTTCACTACTATTCTGCATGCATTTGTATCTTCAAGAACGAGAAAAAATATTTGATTGAGTCGGAAAGACTTAATTATGACATTTATGCACTACGAAAAATCACCTCCACTTCAGAGATGTTGCTCAAAGCTAGGTTCATATGGAAAACTTTTAATTCTCCTTTGACCACTTTCAAAAGAACTACAACTAAAGTGGAAGCGGATAATCTTGTTGACTTCTACACATGCTTGAGTGCCATTGTACCAAGGGGAAAGCAGGAAAGAGCAGAGGTGATTACAAGCTTTAAGACAGTAAGGGATAGGTATCAAGACTACACAAGCATACTTTTCCGTAGTGATGAAGTTTTTCATAAGATCAAAGACGTGTGTCTTGCATGTGAGAAAGGAGATGTTACATATGAGGCTCCATCATTGATTAAAGAGAAGGCAAAGAAGATTGAGAAAAAAGAGATGACAGCTCGGATGTGGAGGCCTTTAAGAAACCTACCAGACAAATACGCAAGTCTTGCTGCAGAGAAATTAATGTCCAAAGAATGGTTTTTTGGCAAAAAGGATAAAGATCATTGCATGGAAGATTGCATCATCCAACAGGTCAAGCGTGATGCAGTAAAGAGTGCAATTGAATATTTATTGGGAGAAAAAAATATTCCAATTAGCCAATGTAAAATTGATCATAACATTGTGAGGTAGATGGCATCAACTTTACCGTCAACTAAACAGAAGGCTTGGGTGCATAAATGGGTGAAGGTAGAAGATGGATCTGAAATTACTCCCTCTATGAGAAGTGACATTCCGGAAAATGTGTATGCATATGCACAAAAAGTCATCAATAAGCACACTCTCAGAAAAGAAAAAACTTTGAACAAGGGCTTTTTTTTCATACATGAAATCATTTCAGAGTCTGGAAAGAGTGTTGAGTGCAAGGGAGTTTCATTGAATGATTTTTTATTTGACGACACAGCTTTTCTTTGTCTATGAAATATCACCGGATGACATTCGTCAACTCCTTGACAGAATATTACATACCACCATTGGTAGAGTGGGACAATGTAATATAGTCATATTTGCTGATAAAGATGACAAGGAACAAATGTCTGCTACCCTAGAAAAACAATATGGCAATGAGCTTAAGATTTACAATGGTATATACTCAAGAAAAAGGGACAAGAGAGAATGCGGTCTCAAGATACAGAGTCTAGAAACCTTTTTCTTGTGCATGAAGAGCCCTTACAATGATCACTCCTTACAAAACAATATAAGAGGGAATGCAAAGAGATTGCAACTACTGCTGGAAGAGCATGAAGCTCCAAGTCCCCTCCATCGCAATGCAAATCACTATGAAAGGCCAGTAAAAAGTGCTGATCTTTTCATTAGTATGATGGAATTTTTGCTACCGTCCGGATGGGAAGTCACATTGTGTCGAATGGGACATCTGTTTGAAGCTCTTATCAGAAAAGGACACAATGTAAATATTATTGAGAGCCCTGCTTGCTTGGAATACCTTGATACCGTGGCTTCTCTCACAATAAAGTTTGATAAGAAAGGTCCGATCTCACATGAAGAGGATGCTGACATAGAGATGATCATGTATGATGAGAGCAAGAAAGATGATGAAAATGATCAAAGCTCTGGATATAATAGTGAGGACACCAGCGATAGCAAGGAAGCAGAAGAAGATGGATATGACACTGACCTTGCCTCTGAAGGTTACATAAAAAGACCACGAAGATATGTAGAGGTATGAAAACTTATGTTTAATTTTCCTTATTCATTTAAAGGTCTTTTTAAATTTATAATTAATTTAAAATTTTGAATCTCATAATTATTTTATCCTTTTATAGGAGAAGGGAGAGGAGGAGGATGAGGAGGACATAGCTGGAGTAGAGAATATAGAAAGCTCATCTCAAGAAAGCAAAGCTACTCTGGCTATCCATCGGATGACTCTAGAAAATAATCATACATTGCAGCAAATGGAGAAGTCATTTCAAGTTAGGTTTCAAGTTCGAGAACAACCTCTTACTTTTCTATTTGATGAAGAGGACATTTCAATCCTCATAAACTTCAAGAAAGAGGTTAATGACAAGGTCATAATAGCCATCCTCAGGTTTGACACAAACTTTTTACTAACTTTACGCTTTTGTATTTCCATTGGATCAAATGAACTAATATTCTTTTCTTTTTATTGCAGTATGGTTTTACAACAGCTTCCCCTATATATACAAAGATGTGCATATATGGTCGATCCTCTTGTTTCTAGTGTACTTAGCAATAAGCAGAAGACCATAGATGATGTTTTTAAGTGGTTGCAACCTATTGATTTGACTGCGGTGCGAGTTATCTTTACTGCATATCACGAGGAGTGAGTATCAATCCCTACCTAGCTTATCTCTTACATTGTGGAGGATTATATCAAATAATAATTATTCTTAATTGATAATGCAGCTTGCATTGGAGCTTGGTAATTGTGGACATCTTAGCCAAGCAATGCTTCTTTGTCAATTCAATAGCATCTATCCATGGCAGTGTGTCAGAGTAAGTATAACCTACTTGTGTCATAATTATGTCAATGAGATGCATCCTATGCAATGCGCACATTCATTTATGTTTTCTATTTTGATGTGTAGATCTGCTCGAAAGTTGGTAGGTGCTATAGATGCACTTATGCAAATGGAGAGTGACTTGGAAGATCAAATAGAGTATGTAACATGCCATGTAGCGAAGCAGAATGATGACCACAGTTGTGGGTGGAGAGTTGGATATAACTGCTTTTTGCTCCTTGCTCAAATTTTTAATTTGAGAGGCGGTGAAACCTCATTGTTGACATATACAGACTTGCATCTATATGCATTTATGTCATCTATCATTAAGGCATTTATTGATAACGTGGTGGAGCATCCAGAGGAAACATTGGTTGCTACGCCCATAAGTTGTCCTAATGTAACCGATGTATTGGACGAAATGGGGAGCTCTTCTGAGGTTAGGGTCATCATTAGCAAGCAACCTTGTGTTTTGACTTTTGGTAGCGAGGAAGTTACAATCCTCTCCGACCCTTTGAAAGAGGCTAATGACAAAGTCATGATGGCCATCCTCAGGTTTGATATGAACATCTCTTGGCTTGATACTCCAATCATTTGATTCAATCTGCTTCTAACATTTGTTTATTTATTGCTGCAGTACGGTTATATCTCACTTTCCTAGATCAGTACAGAATCGTGTTTGTATGCTCGATTCTCTTCTTTCATCTGTACTTAGTGATATCAAGAAGACAGTAGATGATGTTTGTTCAATTCTACAACCTTTAGACTTGGATGGCATACTACTTGTCTTTATGCCATACTATGAGAAGTAAGTATGGTCTCAATCTTTCTTTTACTCTCTTATTTATAATATTGTGTCAATTAATACTTAATATTGTGATAAATCTTATCGCTCTTTATTGGTGATGTAGTTCACATTGGAGCCTGATAGTATGGGATCTTGATGACAACCATTGTTGGTTTGTCAACTCATTTACAGGCTTTCACGGGGTGTTCAGGTAAGTGTTCTTTTATCATATCATTATGAACATGCATCTTACTATTTACTACACAAATTCACTTTGTCATATGTCATGATGGACAGGTCTGCAAACAAGTTAGTTTCTGCGATTATGAAAATCAGGGAGCATCAAGACCAACCAAATTTCCAGACACGCCTCGCAGTGGAGCAGAAAGACATGTTTAGTAGTGGGTGGAGAATTGCCTACAACTTCATGTTGTATCTCAATGAAATTTTTGAACATGTCTCAATAGAAACATATACCAAGCTCGAGCTACAAGATTTTGTGGGTAAGACTGTTCACTATCTAACTGCTACCATTGGGAAACAACATGATGGACTCAATGAAGAACCTGAGGGAGCCAAAGAAAAAGAAGAGACAATTCAGTCTCCTTCTGTATCACAGCCTCAAGTAGAAGCATTACAGTCTACACTTGAATTAGAGACTCAATGCATTCTTCCTACACAAGAAGTGGAGACTCAATGTGCATCTACAACATCACATCTTGTAAAGGAGGAAGAGATTAAGTCTATCCTGATTGCACCAGAAGTAGAATCTCAATGTACACCATCCACACAAGTAGAGACTCAATGTACTCTTAGAGAATCACAGCCTCAAGAGGACTCATCAGACTCTATTCAGTTGTAAAACATGTAGAAAGAAACATGAGTCCTTGAAGATTTTTATCTTGTTTGTATTGATTAATGATAGTGTTTTTTAAACTTATGTTAAATGTTGCAATACATTAGGATATTTTATGATATTTATTCATTACAATACATTAGGTTTTACTTTTTTGAAAGTCTAATTTATTATGTACAATAAATATCTTATGATGAGAATCTAATAATTATATCATTCTTATGTTCCATCACTTTATTTTATAGATTTCAATGTACTCAAAATCTATCATTTATTATGTACAGCAAGTCTAACTTATATTATATTAAAAGAATATCTCATGATGAGATTCTAATAATTACTAACTTATATTATATTAAAAGAATATCTCATGATGAGATTCTATTAATTATATCATTCTTGTGTTCCATCATTTTATTTTATAGATTTCAATGTACTATCACTATCTTACATGTCTCAAATGTCTCCCATTACGGTCTTGCATCCCATCATTTTATTTTATAATGTCTCGCATTACGGTCTTGCATCTAGTCATCTCAGTCTCTACCAATTCTTTATTCTAAATCTTTCATCCCACATTATGAGTCTGTAGTTCTATAAATCCCCTAGTAGTCATTCATCTTCTATATCTCACCCGCAGATCTCACCCGCAGCAGACACTTCATCCACTTTGCTCTTCTTACCTTACTCCTCTCCTCAAGCTTGCTCCTTCCATCTTGCCCGCAACCTTGCCTCCTCTTCTCAAGAATACTCCTTTCATCTTGCCTTACCTCCTCTAGTTACCTTCCTCACTCTCCTTACCTTCCTCACCTCGTTCGTCTTCTATATCTTTCCTCACTCTCGTTACCTTCCCCACCTCGTTCGTCTTCTATATCTCACCCGCAGCAAAAACTTCTTCCACTTTACTCTTCTTACCTTACTCCTCTCCACACTTCTTCCACTTTACTCTTCTTACCTTACTCCTCTCCTCAAGCTTGCTCCTTCCATCTTGCCTGCAGCCTTACCTCCTCTTCTCAAGCATACTCCTTTCATCTTGCAGCCATTATGGATCTTTTTAAGGTAATCGATTCTATCGAGCAAGCCATTAGCAGCCTCAAAGAATGGATTGCCGAGAACCAAGGAAAGAGAGAGGAGAGAAAGCAAAATCCAGCTCCATTAACCCAGTACGAGAAGGATGAATTTGCTTGTCAGAAGGGCTTAGAGAAGGAAGAGGAAAGAAAAATAAGTATGGCTACTACTGAAATAGATAAATCGCAGTCATATAGGAGAGAGTTGATAGACTTTCAAAGTGAGATATCTTCGCATGTGGCTCGTTATGGAAGATTTTCCCCCGAGGAAGCGCAAGCCATTCGGAAATAATTACTTCTCTTCTATAATTTTAACTACATCGATGAGGATGAGATGAGCTCAGCTCTTGAATGGGTTGAATTTAGGCTAAAGACTTGAAAATAGAAAATTCATCAAATTGAATGGCTGTAGTCTTGAAAATAAATTTGCCTTCCAGTGAGAGTCTTATTGTAACTTTTGGTGTAATTTGCCTTCCAATGAGAGTCTTATTGTAACTTTTGGTGTTTTTCAACACCTAAATTATAAATATTGTGAGAGTTTGCTACTTCCACTTGTAACTTTTGAAAGTGTTTCCTAAACACTATTATAAATATAAAGAGAGTTTACAATTAATGAACCACTCTTTTTTGTGTAACTTATCTTAGGCTTAACTTTTGAAGGTGTTTATTAACACCATTAAATATTAAGAGAGTTTACAACAACCGAATCTTATTTTTTCATGTAACTTATCTAGGCTGCGTTAAATTTTATAATTTTAGTTTCATGTCCTTAAAAAATATATATAAAAATGCTTGTTTTTATATGTGCTTTGAAGATTGGGTTTTTCTTAAATTTTATCTAAAAACTAGTCCAAAAGTATATGTAAAAATGAATTTGTACATTGACAAGTCCAAAATTAATAAAATAAGTGTTTTCTTCTCATTTAATGTATTGATCTATTTGTTTTACTACATACTGCATGCACTTTATCTAACTCTCATAAATTGGGCCCACAGCAAGCTGCGATGGGTTGCCTTTCGACAAACACAGAGACGAGATGCGGGTTCTGCATAGGAACAAAGCCGTGGTTTATTGAGCAGGAGGTGTTGGGAGTGACAATCGATTGGGCTGAGTTGGCTGCTTGCACGGTCTAAGTCTACTCCTACTTGTAATCTCACTTTTTAAACTGTTTTATTCTTTAAGTTCCAATCTAATTTCCAATTAATATAGTTTCACTCTTAGAATCAAAGCTCGAACATCCCATCAATGGAGGTGAGCGGTGATGACGAGGGATTAGGCTTACACGGCTTCGACGAGGGCCAGGGATCAGGCGTCTTATGCTTCTTCTTCTCTTATGCATATGATTTCCTTCTTATGCATATGCTTATTTCCTTCTCCTTAGTCATATTCAGTTATTTTTTCACATGCTCCTTAGCCGTATTTGGTTCTTTTCCCCTCTTTCAATCTCTTTTTCCCTCTTTCAATCTGTTTTCCCCTCTTCCTTCTCTTCTTTTCCCCTCTTCATTCTCTTCTTTTCCCCTCTTCCTTCTATTATGCTTCTCCTTCTCTTTTCCTTCACTTATGCTTCTCTTATGCTTCTCCTTCTCTTATGCTTATGCTTTCCCTCTTATGCATATGCTTATTTCCTTCTCCTTAGTCGTATTTGGTTCTTTTTTCACATGCTCCTTAGCCGTATTTGGTTCTTTTCCCCTCTTTCAATCTCTTTTTCCCTCTTTCAATCTCTTTTCCCCTCTTCTTTCCCTTCTTTTTCCCTCTCCTTCTCTTATGCTTCTCCTTTTCTTTTCCTTCTCTTATGCTTCTCTTATGCTTCTCCTTGTCTTATGCATATGCTTTCCCTATTATGCATATGCTTATTTCCTTATCCTTAGTTCGGTTCTTTTTTCACATGCTCCTTAGCCGTATTTGGTTCTTTTTTTTTTCAAACAGATTCTAAAATGGAACCACGCCCTTACCCACAGGTGTCCTCCCTAAACCCCAACCCGATTTTCCACGTCGTAGGGATTATAGACATAGCTTCTCTGCTAGCTCATGTAAAAGAGAAGATTGTGCAAGAGAGTGACTGGGTGAAGTACAACGTGGGGGTGCGTGCTTCTGGGTGGGGTCCAAGCCGAAGGGTAGTGGAGTAAGGGTGACTGGGGAATGCACGACACAACCTACGGGATCTCCGTAGGTTGTGGAGAGACCGCCACGACTAGTGGAGCCTCAAATATGATTTTGTAAAGGACATAACGGATTGTGTGGATGCATTCGTGGATTGCGAGTACATAATAGCTGATGAGCATGACCGCATATTAGAAGAGGCAAAGGATGAGGGCCCCAGTTACACGCCTAGCGGTGCGGAGGAGGAAAGTACCTCATACAGTAATGCAAAGTAGTAGACCTCCTCCACCATTTTGGCATTTTTGTAGAATGTCTCTTTTGGAGACAAATTTTGCTTAAGCATACTTTTGGAGACATATATTTTTTATATACATAATTTCTCTCCCACCAAAGTACGATGGTCTTGTTACGATGCTGAGTACGCAAAACAGAAATCTGCCCCTCAACTTTGAGGATTTCAGCGCGATGCTTTTGGAGGAGGAGATGCGTCAAAAGATGAGGATTGGAGAAGATTCGGCTTTCTCGGTTGGATCAAAGAAAGGTAAGGGTAAGGACTCTGGTAACCCATCTTCTTCTGATGATAAAAAGAGAAAGAAGAAGATCAAGTGCTTCTATTGCAACAAGGCAGGGCACAAGCAGAATGAGTGCCAGAAGAAGATTGCAGATGAGAAGAACGGAGTAAAGAAAGAGTCCAGCAACAGTGCATAGGTAGTACCAGTAGAGCTGTTCGTAGCAATTGAGGAGATTTGCACGGAGGCAGTTCATGTACCTGTGGATGAACCTTGGATTATTGACAGCGGTGCATCACCCCACATGACCAGTCAGAAGAATTGTATACCTCTCTACATCCGATAGGGAATGACATCCTGGTAGCAGTCAGCAATGATGCAAAATGTCCAGCAAAAGGAAAAGGTACGATTGCTCTCAAGTCAGATGGAGTTGTAAAATAGTTTTCGGATGTTCTTTATGTGCCAGATATCAAGAGGAACTTGTAGTCCGTTTTTGTGATCACGGATCGGGACCTCAAAGTTCTTTGATAAGAATGGCGCACAAATTTTGGATCTTCAAGGGAAGGTCATTGGTAAAGGTACACGGTGCAACAACGTCTACGAACTCTCAGCTTTCAGTGCTCGAGCCGATGTGAGCAACACTAAGCTGTGGCATGAGAGGTTTGGTCATCTAAACCTTAGTTCTTTAAAGGAGATGCATAAAAGTGGAATGATTGCAGACCTACCAGAAATTACAGATCTGCCCGATGTATGTGAAGCTTGCATGATGGGCAAGCAGCATCGGCAGCCCTTTCCTAAAGAGGCCAACAGGGCAAAGGCTCCTCTAGAACTCGTTCACACGGACCTCTACGGAAAGATGGAGACGAAAGCTTTGGGTGGTTCCTACTACTTCATGACGTTGATCGATGACTACAGTAGAAGGATATGGATATACTTCTTGAAGACTAAAGATTAGGCTTTCAGTAAGTTCAAAGAATGGCATGTAATGGTCGAGAAAGAAATGGGGAGGAAGGTGAAGAAGTTGAGATCAGACAGAGGTGGAGAGTTCACATCAAGTGAATTCGAAAGTTATTGCAAAGTCATGGGATCAAGAGGCAGAAACCCCCATCACATACATCACAGCAAAATGGAGTAGCAAAGCACAAGATGAACGTCATATGCAAAATGGACAGGAGTATGATGAAAGGGAAAGATTTGCCAAAGACTTTATGGGCTGAAGCATGTAACACGACAGTTTACATTCTGAATCGTAGCTACATGAAGGCTGTGAATGGTATGACTCCACTGCAGGCCTTTTCTGGTAAGAAACCTTCAGCTACACATTTCATAGTTTTTGGATGTGACTGTTTTGTGCATGTCCCTGATGCTAATAGGACCAAATGGGAACCGAAGAGCCGGAAGTGTATTTTCTTGGGCTACACTGAAGAGGCAAAGGGTTACCGTGTCTATAATCCTGTTACCAAGAAGATAATAGTAAGTCGCGATGTGGTCTTCTCAGAACAGCCGCATCAATGGGAGGAGGATGCTTCCTTCCCAGACAACCAGGACCAAGATATCCATCCAGTACAACCACCAACAGCAGACCGAACTCCCCAACGGTGCTTGGGAGGATTCAAGATAAAGAAGAGGAAGAACAGCCTACAGAACCACAACGGCAATGGCCATTCTTGAAGTGGGTTAAGCAGCTTTTGGAGGGCAGAGAACCTCTAGCCATTGAGGAGGAACCATCCGAAGACTACTGGTCCAAGAGATTAGAGGAGCAAAGAAGGGCGCAGGAACACTTGGTCAACTACGCTTTGATGACAGAGGTGATCCGTGCTAAAGAACCCAAGTGTCTTGAAGAGGCACAGGGTGATGATAGGTGGATGGAGGCTATGCAGTCGGAGTATGGCTCCATAATGAAGAACAACACTTGGGACCTTGTGGATCGACCACCAAAACGCAAGGTAATCGGCACCAAGTGGGTGTACAAGACCAAGTACAACAAGTCTGATGGCACGTTGGATAAGTACAAGGCTCTCGGCTCATGGCAAAAGGATTCGCATAGGTACATGGTTTTGATTATCAGGATACTTTTCTCCCACAGCTCGACTAACCACAATTCGCACTGTTTTGGCTTTAGCAGCGCAGGAAAGTTGGCCCGTGTTTCAGATGGATGTAAAATCCGCCTTTTTGAATGGAGATCTCAAGGAGGAGGTATACGTGGAACAACCACCAGGTTTTGTGATCCCCGGTTCAGAAGGTAAAGTCTATAAACTAAAGAAGGCACTTTACGGGCTAAAACAAGCCCCACAAGCATGGTACCAACGGATTGATTCCTACTTTCTGGAAAATGGGTCAGGAGGAGCCCATCTGATGCAAATTTGTAGATCTACAGAGAAGGAGGCAAGTGTATGATCGTGGTCCTTTATGTGGACGACCTTGTCATAACAGGGAACCATGAAGAGAAGATCTCGCAGACAAAGCAATTGCTAGGAAGAGAGTTTGAAATGATAGACCTCGGACTGATGCATTTCTATTTGGGGATTGAAGTTTGGCAAGAGCCAAAATAGATCATCTCATAGCTGAAGTATGCTGGAGAGAGACTGAAGGCATTTGGCATGGCTGAGTGCAAGACAGTTGGCACCCCTATGGAGGTTGACGTGAAGCTCTCAAACGAGGATTCATCAGCACTGGTGGATGAAACAAAGTATAGAAGACTTGTGCTCAGTTTGATTTACTTATGCAACATGCGGCCGGACATCAGTTTTGCGACTGGTGTACTAAGCAGTTTTTCCAATAAGCCCCGGGAGAACCATTGGAGGGCAGGGATGCAGGTGTTGAAATACTTCAAAGGCAAACTTGATTATGGCATCACCTATACCAAGGGCAACATCTTGACCGGATTCTGTGACTTGGATTGGGCAGGAGACGTGGACAGCAAGAGATCAGTGACAGGTTATTGTTTCTCACTTGGATCTAGAGCTGTGTCATGGGTCAGCAAGAAGCAACCTACAGTTGCTCTTTCTTCTACCAAGGCTGAGTACAAATCAGCATGTTTTGCTTCTTTTGAGGCAGTGTGGTTGAGGCGGATTTTAGGGGACATGGGTGCAATGCAAAACAAGCCTACACGATTATCATGTGACAATCAAAGTTGCCTGGCAATTGCCAAGAACCCTGTGTTCCACGCTCGCACAAAACACATTGAGATTCAATATCACTTTGTACGCGAGGTCATCATGGATGGAGAGGTCGACTTGGTGTACTATCTGACTACAGAGAATGATGTGGACATCTTCACAAAGGCTCTTGGAAGAGACTTGCTAGAGAGGCATCTTCATCGACTTGGCATTGGGCCGAAAAAGTAAGTTCACTTGTGGGTGGACATTGAGAGGGGGTGTTAGATATCAATGCTCCACTCTCATCTAACTACACGGGAACCAGTTAACTCTACTTGTAAGCCCCCCATATGAGGAGAAGGCATTTGAGTAGCTCGGTTTTTTGCTAGGTCCTGGTTTGGACACCAGATGGGGGCCATGTGTGGCCTGATGGTTGGATGGCTTCAGATAGAGTTGGCACACTGCCAACTAAGCTACATGCAAGTGCGGGAAGGCATCCCATGACTGACCGCACTGAGGGTAGATGGAGCATTTCTCGAGGCAGCCCTGCCGAGCCCGTTTGGAGCCCCAAATGATCCCAGATGGCTCTGGGCCAAACGAAATCGGTAGGTCAGTTGCTTTATTCTGCGCTCATTCTTCTGCGCCACTGTTCTAATGTGTGGTCGGTGGTCTATTTTGGGACCGACCTCCAGTCGGCCGTTTTGGGCAGTCTCCCAATTGGGTCTAACTGACTACGACTGGTGGCTATATAAGAGCAAGCCCGTGAAGCCCATATCATCATTGGCTATAGCAACCCTGATTCCTTAGCATCCAGCCTCCATCCTCTACTATCATCTTACACAGGAGCGCACGGTTGGGAGGCAGCGCCATCTATTGTATTAGTTTTACAGTAATCAAATTTTTTATTCTCCATACTATCTGCTTTTCTCTCTTGCATATGAGATCCTATTATCAGTTGAGCACAGACGTTGTATTGTTTTCTTACAGTGTTTGAAGGGGGCCTTCACAAAGAGCAAGAAAAGAGGTGTAGAGCAATTATATGGCTTGAAATCTTATGATTGGCACAAGACCTACTAGCATTTCTCATAGTGCATCAAAGGACGTGAAGGATTGTATTTACAAGATGGGCGAGCTTGTGAGGTACTTTACAGGATACAAAATGTGAAGCATATCAATGCCCCATGCAAGGTTTTCATATTGCTAATATGGTGTACTTTTTTCTTTCTAGGTATGTGAGATCCAAGGAACTAGATCCCACCACACTTCAGAATGCTTGAGTTATGTCAGTGAAGGTGGTTTGTTTAGTGGAGGAGACCCTTCCATGTTCTATTCTCACAAGCCAACTACATCTCATAGTGCATTTGGTGGATGAGATTGCTATATGCGGCACTGTACATGCACGATGGTTGTTCTTCCTCGAGCGCTTCATGAAGACCTTGAAGGGTTTCATGAGGCAAAATGTTGCTCAACAGATAACAGGATCTCATATAGAAGAGAGAAAAGCAGATAGTATGGAGAATCAAAAATTTAGTTACTGTAAAACTGATACAATAGATGGCGTTGCCTCCTAGCCATGCACTCCTATGTGAGAAGCTTCGATGGCATGCTGGAAACAGTAGAGGACGGAGGCTAGATGCTAAGGAATCAGGGTTACTATAGCCAATGATGATAATGGGCTTCACGGGCTTGCTCTTATATAGCCACCAGTCGTAGTCGGTTAGACCCACCAATTGGGAGACTGACCCAGTCCGCCCAAAACAGCCGACTGGAGGTCGGTCCCAAAATAGGCCACCGACACACGATAGAACCATGGCGTAGAATAGAGCAACTAACCTACGGTTGCCATTCAGCCCAGAGCCATCCGAGATCATCTGGGGCTCCAAACAGGCCCTGCAACCTGATAGTGGGCTGCCCTGATAAATTCTCCATCTACCCTCAGTGCGGTTAGTCATGGGATGCCTTCCCACACTTGCATGTAGCCTAGTTGGTAGTGTACCAACTCTATCTGAAGTCGTCCAGCCATCAGGCCACACATGGCCCCCATTTGGTGTCCAAACCAAGACCTACAAACCAGGACTTACCGGATAACCGAGCTACTCATGCCTTTTCCTCATATGGGGGGCTTACACGTAGAGTTAGCTGGTTCCCGCGTAGTTACACGAGAGTGGAGCATTGATATCTAACACCCCCCCTCAATGTCCAACCCGCAAGTGAACTTACTTTTTCGGCCCAATGCCAAGTCGATGAAGATGCCTCTCCAGCAAGTCTCTTCCAAGAGCCTTCATGAAGATGTCTGCAGCATTCTCTGTAGTCAAACAGTACACCTAGTCGACCTCTCCATCCATGATGAGCTCACGTACAAAGTGATATTGAATCTCAATGTGTTTTCTGTGAGTCTGGTACACAGGGTTCTTGGCAATTGCCATGCAACTCTAATTGTCACATGATAACTGCATAGGCTTGTTCTCTGCACTGCACCCATGTTCCCTAAAATCCTCCTCAACCACACTGTCTCACAAGAAGCAAAACATGCTGATTTTTGTACTCAGCCTCGGTAGAAGAAAGAGCAACTGTGGGTTGCTTCTTACTGACCCATGACACAGCTCTAGATCCAAGTGAGAAACAGTAACCTGTCACTGATCTCCTGCTGTCCACCTCTCCTGCCCAATCCGAGTCACAAAATTCGGTCAAGGCGTTGCCCTTGGTATAGATGATGCCATAATCAAGTGTGCCTTTGATGTATTTCAACACTCACATCCCTGCCCTCCAATGGTTCTCCCGCGGCTTATTGGAAAACCTACTTAGTACACCAGTCGCAAAACTGATGTCCGGCCGTGTGTTGCACAAGTAAATTAGACTGCCCACAAGCCTTCTGTACTTCGCTTCATCCACCAGTGGTGATGAATCCTTGTTTGAGAGCTTCACATCAACCTCCCTAGGGGTGCCAATTGTCTTGCACTTAGCCATGCCAAATGCCTTCAGTATCTCTCCAGCATACTTTAGCTGTGAAATGAAGATCTATTTTGGCTCTTGCCAAACTTCAATCCCCAAACGGAAATGCATCAGTTCGAGGTCTGTCATTTCAAATCTCTTCCTAGCAACTGCTTTGTCTGGGAGATCTTTTCTTCATGGTTCCCTGTTATGACAAGGTCATCCACATAAAGGACCACCATCATACACCTGCCTCCTTCTCTGTAGATATACAAATTTGCATCAGATGGGCTCCTCCTGAACCCGTTTTGTAGAAACTAGGCATCAATCCGCTGGTACCACGCTCGTGGAGCCTATTTCAACTCGTAAAGTGCCTTCTTTAGTTTACAGACTTTACCTTTTGAACTGGGGATCACAAAGCCTAGTGGTTGTTCCACGTATACCTCCTCCTTGAGATCTCCATTTAGAAAGGCAAGTTTTACATCCATCTGAAACACGGGCCAACTTTCCAATGCTGCTAAAGCCAAAACACTGCGAATTGTGGTTAGTCGAGTTGTGGGAGCAAAAGTATCCTGATAATCAAAACCATGTACCTGTGTGAATCCTTTTGCCATGAGTCGAGCCTTGTACTTATCGAACGTGCCGTCGGACTTGTACTTGGTCTTGTACACCCACTTGGTGCCAATTACTTTGCGTTTTGGTGGTCGATCCACAAGGTCCCAAGTGTTGTTCTTCATTATGGAGCCATACTCTGACTGCATAGCCTCCATCCACCTATCATCACCCTATGCCTCTTCAAGACACTTGGGTTCTTCAGCACGGATCACCTCTATCATCAAAGCGTAGTTGACCAAGTGTTCCTGCGCCCTTCTTTGCTCCTCTAATCTCTTGGACCGGCGGTGTTTGGATGGTTCCTCCTCAATGGCTAGAGGTTGTTTGCCATCCAAAAGCTGCTTTACCCACTTCGGGAATGGCCGTTGCCATTGTGGTTCTGCAGGCTCTTCTTCCTCTTCTTTATCTTGAATCCTCCCAAGCAGCATTGGGGGAGTTTGGTCTGCTGTTGGTGGTTGTACTGGATGGATATCCTAGTCCTGGTTGTCTGGGAAGGAAGCATCCTCCTCCAATTGATGCGGCTGTTCTGATAAGACCACATCATGACTTACTATTACCTTCTTGGTAACAGGATTATAGAGACGGTAACCCTTTGCCTCTTCACTGTAGCCCAATAAAATACACTTCCGGCTCTTCAGTTCCCATTTGGTCCTGTTAGCATCAGGGACATGCACAAAACAGTCACATCCAAAATCTCTGAAATGTGCAGCTGAAGGTTTCTTACTAGAAAAGGCCTGCAGTGGAGTCATTCTATCCACAGCCTTCGTCTACCTACAATTCAGAATGTAAACTACCGTGTTACATGCTTCAGCCCAGAAAGCCTTTGGCAAATCTTTCCCTTTCATCATACTCCTGCCCATTTCACAGATGACGTGCATCTTGCACTCTGCTACTCCATTTTGCTGTGATGTATGTGGCGGGGGTTTCTGCCTCTTGATCCCGTGACTTTTGCAGTAACTTTTGAATTCACTTGATGTGAACTTTCCACCTCTATCTGATCTCAACTTCTTCACCTTCCTCCCCATTTCTTTCTCGACCATTACATGTCATTCTTTGAACTTACTAAAAGCCTCATCTTTAGTCTTCAAGAAGTATATCCATATCCTTCTACTGTAGTCATCGATTAGCGTCATGAAGTAGTAGGAACCACCCAAAGCTTCTATCTCCATCTTTCCGCAGAGGTCCGTGTGAATGAGCCTTTGCCCTGCTGGCCTCTTTAGGAAAGTGCTGCCGATGCTGCTTCCCCATCATGCAAGCTTCACATACATCGGGCAGGTCTATAATTGATGGTAGGTCTGCAATCATTTCACTTTTATGCATCTCCTTTAAAGAACTAAGGTTTAGATGACCAAACCTCTCATGCCACAGCTTAGTGTTGCTCACATTGGCTTGAGCACTGAAAGCTGAGAGTTCGTAAATGTTGTTGCGGCGTGTACCTTTACCAATGACCTTCCCTTGAAGATCCAAAATCTATGCACCATTCTTATCGAAGTGAACTTTGAGGTCCAGATCCGTGATCGCAGAAACGGACAAGAAGTTCCTCTTAATATCTAGCACATAAAGAACATCGGACAACTGTTTTACAACTCCATCTGACTTTAGAGCAATCGTACCTTTTCCTTTTTTTGGACATTTTGCATCATTGCCGACTACTACCAGGATGTCATTCCCTACCGGATGTAGAGAGGTATACCAATCCTTCCGACTGGTCATGTGGTGCAATGCACCACTGCCAATAATCCAAGGTTCATCTACAGGTACATGAACTGCCTCCATGCAAATCTCCTCAGTTGCTACAAACAGCTCTACTGGTATTGCCTGCGCGCTGTTGCTGGACTCTTTCTTTACTTCGTTCTTCTCATCTGTAATCTTCTTTCGGCACTCATTCTGCTTGTGCCCTACCTTGTTGCAATAGAAGCACTTGATCTTCTTCTTTTTCTTTTTATCATCAGAAGAAGATGGGTTACCAGAGTCCTTACCCTTACCTTTCTTTGATCCAGTCAAGAAAGCAGAATCTTCTCTAGTCCTCGTCTTTTGACACATCTCCTCCTCCAGAAGCATTGCACTGAAATCCTCAAAGTTGAGGGGCAGATTCCTGAACTGCGTATTCAGCGCCATAACAAGACCGTCATACTTTGATGGGAGAATCCGTATGCACCTTCGTGCTAGATTCTCGCTGGTGATGGTGATGCCAATCGCAGTCATGTGATCGCGTAGATTCTTCACCCTGGTGATGAACTTCTTTGCCGTTTTAGACTCAGACAGTTTCTCGTTCACGAGTTGAGTCTCCAGATTCTAAATCCACGTCTGATTCGTGGTCTTGTACTGATTTTTCAAGACCGTCCATGCCTCCTCCGCTGTGGTAACATGTTGAATTAACGCCATGATAGAATCACTTACACTGAAAACAATAGAACACAGCGCATCTGCATTTCTTCTTGTCCATGTGAGAATCTCATCCGCAGTTGGTACTATCTATTGTCCTGCATTGGCTGAATTCGGTCTCGCAACTGGCTTCACGTCCACCCCAGTAGCAGTATCCCAAAGCTCGTATGCGCTTAGGATGGTCTTCATCTTGAACTTCCAGAGTGGATAGTTAATGCCGTCCATCTTTCTGCTTTCGCCGAATGGTGGGATTCGCAATCTTGCGGGCTAGGCCATCTCTCACAATCTGCTCGCAAACAGAAACACACTACCAAATCTTCTTGTTAGAGCCCAAGCTCTGATACCATGTAAGAAAACAATACAACGTCTGTGCTCAACAGATAACAGGATCTCGTATGCAAGAGAGAAAAGCAGATAGTATGGAGAATCAAAAATTTGATTACTGTCAAACTGATACAATAGATGGTGCTACCTCCCAGCCGTGCACTCCTGTGTGAGAAGCTTCAATGGCGTGCTGGAAACAGTAGAGGATGGAGGCTGGATGCTAAGGAATCAGGGTTTCTGTAGCCAGTGATGATAATGGGCTTCATGGTCTTGCTCTTATATAGCCACCAGTCATAGTCGGTTAGACCCAATTGGGAGACCGGCCCAGTCTGCCCAAAATGGCCGACTTCGGTCCTAAAATAGGCCACCAACCACACGATAGAACCGTGGCACGGAATAGAGCAACTAACCTATGGTTGCCATTCGGCCCAGAGCCGCATCTGGGATCATCTGGGGCTCCAAACGGGCCTCGTAACCTGAGTGGGCTGCCTCGGGAAATGCTCCATCTACCCTCAGTGCAATCAGTCATGGGATGCCTTCCTACACTTGCATGTAGCCTAGCTGGCAGTGTACCAACTCTATCTAAAGCCGTCTAGCCATCAGGCCACACATGGACCCCATCTGGTGTCCAAACCAGGACCTACCGGATAACTGAGCTACTCAAATCCTTCTCCTCATATGGTGGGCTTACAAGTAGAGTTAGCTAGTTCCCGCATAGTTACACGAAGTGGAGCATTGATATCTAATAATTTGATGGCAACCTCTAGAGAATCGACTATCATCAAGATGGTAATCAAGCCGAGGCAAAGTGCAACCAAAGATCATTGCTCATCCGAAACATCTTACCCGTGCTTAGCTCGTGATTGCAAAAGATCAGCTCATGAATGAAGATGCTTGTTCAAAGGCTGATCAACCTCTCCATCACAAGCTCAAAATTTGCATGTTTGTATAGTAGCAAATCCTTAATGCCTTTTTCCTTATCAACCACCTCTGGCTTGTTGGCTCCCCAATGCACATTACCAGCTCATAAAGCGAAAGTGCTGGGAGTAGGAATGGCGCACTAGCAAAGGATGATTATTGGTATTGGCATTAAGGCTACTTTATATAGATACCACATAACCCAGCTGACTCAATCGGTTTCCATTCTTAAGTGTTTACGTATCGTTATGAGAAATTCCATGCAGGTCAAGCATGTTAAGTCTCTATTACAATGTTGGTAGTAATTATTTGGATATGACTCTTTCATTTCATTTTACTGATTCCAACCGACCCAGTCAGCTCCTCTGCCATTCTCGCTTACATATGAATACCTCTTTCTCTTGGAAGTGAATCGACTAACCCTAGGACAAAAGGTTGTCCATTCAATGAACATACTAGATGTACCCTTCAATTATCATTGAAAGGCTCCCATCATATACATTACGAAGATGAAATCGTATGCACGTATCATTGCTTGTAATGCTTGGGTTCCCATGGGCCATAAATAATGTTATAATGCTAATTGACTTCCCAACATATCAAGGATTATTGGATGTTATAGTGTATGCACTCCTTTACTATCACCAAGAGGTTTCAATCACTCTTTCATAGATATGATTCCATACATGAGCAAAGTTTGAACCTATAACATATATACCATGGACCATAATTCTTGTTTTAAAACATTTGAAGGATTATAAGATAATCAATCACCAAATTAATGTAATGGTCTAGCTTTGAATGCTAGTCCAACACTACAATGTTGTAAAAAGCATATATTTGTGTGTGTGTGTGTGTGTGTGTGTGCATGAGTAAAATATGAAACGTTTTAACAACACAGCACACGAAGCTCAAATAAGGGTGGATAAAAAATTACTTATTACATGGGTGTTTATAAAACAAAAGTTGGTATAAAAGTGTCAAATCCATTAGGTAGTCCAAGCTCCGATGAAGATGCAAAAAGAGCCTAAATGAGAGTTTAAAATAGGGGGGGAACGTTTTGGTGGTTGGGTGTGAAGAAAATTACAAACAGTCAAGGAAGAGAATTAAAATAAATGTAGAAATAGAAGGGGGGAATTAACACATGAGTTTTCATTAATAAGGGGAGAAGTATAGAGATGTAGAAAGAGAGAAATGGTGGGGGGGAGGTTGAAAAATTATGGGGAGAAGGAGAAATAGAGGGAAAGAGAAAATAATTTATGGTAAAAAATGAGACAAGAGAGGATTTAAAGGTTTGCTGAAGGATTAAAAGGGGCTAGAGTGAGTAAGTGTATAGGGATATAGGTGTGATTAAATAGGGAAAGTAGGACTTAGAAAAAAAGGGTGTAAGAGAGATACTATGTGAGAATTAATCCTAAAATTTTTATGCAAAAAGAAAAGGGTAGTGTGGAAAATAACTTTAGTGAGAGGAAAAAATCTATACTAGAAAACAAGGAAATAAGGAAGGAAGGAACAAATGTAAATAAACTAGTGGAAGAATTAATCAACACAAATGTAAATAGAGTAGTGGGATAATTAAGCTAAATTCAAAGCAAAAAAGATGCTAACTGAAAATGGTAAATGAAATTAACGGGGAAGGGTGGTTTTCCTAAAAGTTGTTAAAGGGAGAGAAGGGGGGGGGGGGGGGTAATAAAAAATACAAATGAAAGGGACTAACGAGAAAAGGACCTGAGAGTCCACGATGCGCAGGGTAGTTAAGGTCGATGAAAGGCCTCGTCACAGTCAAGAAGATGGATTTGCAAGGTTATGGGAGGTAAAGGACGGTTGCGATGTGCCTTTCTTGCAAAGTGGATTGAGCAAAGTGGAGCGCGGGTAGTAGAATGCAGGCCGCAGAGCAAAGTTGGCCGCAGCAAGTGCTGGGAGGTGCTAGAAGTGAGGCATCATGGAGTAGCGAGATGAGCATGTGTGGTCAGGAAGTAGTGCATAGAGCAGTGCAGAGGCGATGGCTATGGAAGGAAATGTATTCTGGAGTAGGGGCTAGACTCTAGGATCTTTTAACGAGAAAAGGACCTGAGAGTCCACGATGCGCAGGGTAGTTAAGGTCGATGAAAGGCCTCGTCACAGTCAAGAAGATGGATTTGCAAGGTTATGGGAGGTAAAGGACGGTTGCGATGTGCCTTTCTTGCAAAGTGGATTGAGCAAAGTGGAGCGCGGGTAGTAGAATGCAGGCCGCAGAGCAAAGTTGGCCGCAGCAAGTGCTGGGAGGTGCTAGAAGTGAGGCATCATGGAGTAGCGAGATGAGCATGTGTGGTCAGGAAGTAGTGCATAGAGCAGTGCAGAGGCGATGGCTATGGAAGGAAATGTATTCTGGAGTAGGGGCTAGACTCTAGGATCTTTTAATATGGGGGGCAATCAGCATGGGTCCTTTAAATAGGGGGAGCTTGGTCAATCGGGGGAGTCGGGATACTATAGATGAAGTTTGGGAAGACGAGTCATCTAGGTGTATTAAAGCAAGCAAATGCGTGCCAGTGGGAAGTGCAAGAGGGGTGTGTAATGGTGGGCGTGTAGAAAATACAAGGAGGGGGGTCTTTTTTAAGGTAGGATAAATACATTAGGCGATTGCCAAGAGACTGGTTAGGTGTGTTTGGCAAAGTTAGGTTAGAGAAACCAATAGTTAATCAATTGCGTAGGGAAATAATACTATTTAGTAAGGAAATTTTAGACAAATAAGGAAAGGTTTAGGAAAACAAATATAAATTAAGGAAATTTGGGAAAAATAAAAGCAAAAGAGTAAATATGGAAAATTAAAATAGGAAAGAATAAGGGAATGAACACAAATGATAAAGAAGATAGTACGTTTAGAGGATAGAAAAAACAAGAAAATTAGAAGAGAGAAAATAAAAGATTTTTTAAAAAAGTGTAAATTAGGAAATACAAGTAAAAAATTAAATACAAAATAGAGAAGGTGGTTTAAATATTAGGAATTAAAAAAGGTTTACAGAAGGTACTGAAAAGTCGTGAAGTGGGGGGTTTTAACTTAATCATAAAAAAGGGGGGTTATAAAAGATAATAAGGGAAATAGTAGGGGGGGAAAATCAGTGTAGTAAGAAAAGGAAATTTTAATGTAGTAAGAAAACATTAATGTGGTAAAAAATTAAGTAGTGAAGGACATTAAAAGAGGAGATTTTTCTTTAACCAACTTCAAAAGTGACAAAAATAGTTAAATTAGAGGGAAATTTTAATAATTAAGATGAAAAGACAATAGGAATTAAAAAAGGAAAAAATAAAATTAATAAATGAGAAAAGGAAAGTTTGGAAAAAAGGGGGGTTTAAAGGAAAGTAAAATTTTAAAAATGTAAAAATTAACGAGTAAAATGAAGGAGAAAATAAGGGATATGGAAAATTTTTTAAAAATGTGTATGTGTGTGGGGGGGAGATTGTAAGGTGGGAAGACAAGGGAGCTAGGGTTTAAACCAAGGGGAGGAAGGGGTAGGAAGTGTGTGTGTGTGTGTGTGTGTGTGTGTGTGTGTACCCACGCTTACCCGAGGGGACACCACATGATGGGGGTAGGACGTGGTGTCCTTCCCCGTAACAAAAAAAGTCCAAAGAGGAAGCCTCTTATAAGTAATTGCAAAAGGGATTATATCGTAAGTGTTTCCAAGTGGTTATTTGTTTTGTGATCATCAAGTTGTTCATTGTAATTTGACGCATACCGACATAACTATCTTGAAACAATCACACACCAAGCACACCACGTCCTACCCCGCACCAAAAAAACTCCAAAGAGGAAGCCTCTTATAAGTAATTGCAAAACAGATTATATCGTAAGTGTTTCCAAGTGGTTATTTGTTTTGTGACCATCAATTTGTTCATTGTAATTTGACGCATACCGACATAACTATCTTGAAACAATCACACAGCAAGCACAATGATTGCATAGTTATGTTAATTCTAACAAAAGTAAAACTTGAAACGGATAAGTATTACCTCAAGAAGAGTTGTACAAGAACCTCATCCTTGGACAACTTGATAGGAGTTTAGCAAGCAACGTGGCACATGGCATGTGCCATGTGGCTAACCCGACGGGTTTTTAAATACCCCTTGAACTCACGTGATACCTAGGGTTTCTTAGTAGTGCACCCCCTGAGGGCTAGGGGAAGTGATGAAAGGGGACATGGGGGAGGGGGATAGGAACTATGGAGAACATGCCTTTCCCACTCTTTTCTCTTTCCTCATGCATATTTTGAGTATGGGAGGGGCCTGTGGGAGGGAGGATTATGAAAGCCAGGGCTGGCTAAAAGAAAAATCAAGAGCACAAGCAAGAAAATAGAGAAGCTGATCATTTCAATTTCTTACTGGTTGTACGTGCCCAACTGGAATCCCACCAAAACCACAGAGCATCTTCCCACCCCTCGATCGTGGCTTGGTTGTTCCAGCCTTCTTCTCGATGGGCTTTGATAGCTTTTGTGTATGGCCCATCCTCTTGCTTAAGCTCTTCTGGCCCCACATCACAGAAGACTAGAAATACCTTGGCTTTACGAGAGCTCTTGGTACTCTTCATTGTTTCCACAAGCTCATTTAAACACCAGCTAGGCTTTGCATAAGTATGACTGAAGATAGGCATGTGAATGGTTGCTCTCTTGATAGCTTCTAGTATGAGAGTGCAAACGTCATGACCTTCAGAGATATTTTCCATGTCCAAAAATGGTACTATTTTGTGTTGATTCAAAGCATGATAAAAATTATTTGCAAATATATGCTTCATCTCTAGTCCATGGTGGCTAATAAACATGCTTCTCTTCGAAGAGGCCAGCATAAATGCACTTGAAGATGAGGAAAGGACAATCTTGGCACTATGCAATAGGAGAGAGAGAGAGAGAGTATAGCTACATCCTCTATTTTCTAGAGAAAACCACTCCATAATCAATAAGGAAGGATGTAATGTGGTAGTACCCTCTTAATGCTATGTGTCATTTCCAATGGTCCCAATATGATTTTGGACCACAAGTTTGGTCATTTGAAAGATAAAAAGTATAAGATTATGTACACCAAAGTTGAGATCAAAGCACTCATATATTCATATAGTGAACATAACCTACAAATTAATGTACAAAATGTCACTATAAAAAATGTGAGGGACAAATTACACATAAGAAGTCTCGTCGATGTCAAAACTATGAATCAATAGCATTTACATATAAGGCTTCAAAGTCTTCTACACCAAATAATATGTCTATCTCAAGGTTCAGATACAATTGATCACCTACATCATCATCCCCTATTATATGTCTCCCCAAAGTTGTGATCTCCACCTTCCTCCATTATAGTTTCATTATTGTCACCTTCTTCATGGCCCATATCGTCATCTTTATCCTCTTTCCTAGATCCATCGACATCATTATTTGGATCTTCTACCGGCATCTATGTATCCACATTCCTATTTTCAAAAATATGTTTGCTTCGAGGAGCAACTTGGACCCCTTACCATCATTTCGGATCCGAACGATCTGGATGAAAGTCCACCTACGTTGAAGATACAAATTAGGTGCTAGTAATTATATTCATTTATGCTCAAGTATAATATATATATATATATATATATATATATATGAACATCTACCAACATTTGTTTAAAAATAAAGATATTAGCTTTTAATTAATTCATTAGTGTGTACCACAATGCTCTAGAACAACAATGGTATCACTTTCATCGGTCCAGGGTCTAGTGGAGTCAATGGCAAAGAAACCATAGCTGTGTCTCTTGACTGTAGCATTGGGACCATTGTAGATATTTCGAAACCATTTGACATCAAGAATGAAAATACTAAATCGTATAGAATCAACTTCATAAATGTCACATATGGACCCACAATAATCTAACTGCGAGGAGAGAAGATTGGTATCAAAAGCACTTGCTCGGCTATCTTGTATAAAGTTAGCCATGACTCCATAATCATATGTGACTCTCCTTGAATCGATGCGTTCCACATGAAAATGTTGTCCATGTGATCACAATGCACTATACTTTTTGTACTACAAAAGAACATGATTAAAAAATGAGGATACATTTTGTAGCGATTGTGATAATAAATACCAAAATTAAGTAGAAAGGTTTAAAATTTACATGTGGCATACATCCGATTGCAAGCTCCCTCTCTTGATTGATGGTTATGTCCTCTCCATCATGTTCGGCTTCACAAAGAGCTTCTTGTACACAACAACACAAAGCACCCATAGACGTGCACACAAACGCATTTCCTTTAAAAAAAACTTATGGGCGTGTCTATTAGCATGTCTATAGACCCGCATCTATAGGCACATCTATATAACAGATTGACGAGCCTATAGACATGCCTATAGATGCGCTTTTAGACGCTCTTTAGAAATTTTGAAAAAATAGAAAGATGCACTTATAGACGCTTTGCAGAATTGTTTTTTAAAATAAAAGTAGAATTTTGTGTGGTTGAACAGATTACTGTATATGTTGTGTATGCTGTGTGGTTACAAGAATCCCATTTCCATAGTGTGCAATTCAATTCTTATAGCCAACCGCATTTTAATTAGCATGGTTGGCATTTTAAGTAGCATGATTCCAAGCACGTCTATAGCTGACAATTACAATTTCAAATAAAACATTACAACTCCAAAATATGTAGTTCACAAGGCATTTATTGATAGAATGTTGCACAAGGAAATTGAAAGCCAAAAAGATAAAAGGAGTGTATACTAATTCATAACCGAAAAATTTCTTGTATGTACATATAGCATGAAGCCAAGCCACGTCCTATGGCTTCAAGTACAAAAAATAAGAGGAGTGTATATACAAGAGAGGCATGAAGCCAAGCCAATGGCTTCAAGTACAAAAAAGAGTAGCTAGCACTACTTCTACGACTAATCTAAGTTCTCTGTGTCCTCCCCCCTTCTTTACTCCCTTCTTTGGTCCCTTCTTCATCGCCTTCTTCCTCATCTTCTTCCTCCTGATCCAGCCCAGGGCCTTGTAAACGAGAGACATGTATCAATGTATGAAAAATCAAATCTTTATTTACAATATTGACATTATTTAAATACTTTTAAATACCTGGGGGGGCGCTCCAATAGCCCGGATATACTACTCCTTAGTAATGAGCTCATCATCATAGAAGTGCCTCCTTGTATCTCCTCTGTGATGGTGGCGGTGGTAGGCTGTCTCGATAGGAGTAGGGTACCTGCCCACGATATCAATCTGCAAGATGACACAATTTGTAGAGGTGTTAGTACAAAGAAACAACCTCTTAATAAACCACATAAGCATAATATAATTTGAGATTGATACTTACAAATTGGGCCTCCCATGATTCAACACCCCCTGCTCCAAAATGCATGTTTCCATATTGCTCCATTTGAATCCTTCATGCCTCCACATGCTGCAGACTGGGGTCTGCCTTCGTTGCCTTTATTGCTTTCTTCCACTCATGCTTGTGAGCGGTGTGGCACTGGCCCCTTGGTGGTTGACCTCCCTCTCTCCTGGCAATCTCAACTAGTGCCTGCCTCTTAAGTGAAGATCTTTTATTGGCAAGTATAATAACAATCTTTGACTTTGCCCATTTATTTGTGAACTGAACATTGGGGGGATTGGGATACCTAGAGAAAACAACAGCAATGGTCTCATCAGCCAAATTTTTTGGCTGCTCTTTGTAGTGAATAAAACAATCTCTGTAGTTGTTAGCAATTACAAAGCACATGAAGAGCATGATGTCCTTCCCCCATGCATCCATCAAGATGCCTCCTATCTGAGAGATGTCATAGAAGATTGTACCGTCACCTTGTGACACGTCTGCATCATCTAAATCATCCCCGCCCCCACCATTATCCCCCCCAAAGCACTGTGCCATGCATCCCCCACCACTATGCCGGTTGCCCTATGATGTCGAGCTAATATGCTGGCCACTCGTATTTGTAGAAGAGAATCTTGATTGCATAGGAGTACACTAGTGGCTCTGCGAGGGAGAAGGGTCTCCCGACCGCAGGGGGGGAGAAGGAGCTCCAGAGCGCCACAAAGGAGAAGGGAGTGCTGATGATCGGGGAGAAGGGACACTAGACCGTAGGGGAGAAGGGACTCCTGATGATTGGGTAGAAGGGGCGCGACTCTGTAGCCTACTGGGCTATCTCAACTCCACAGGAGTAATCTCACCTAGTGTGGGGTTGGGGTGGCTTGGAGTCTATACTGCCGACTCCTAGGGGGTGTTTAGAGTACCCATCATGTATGTGTATAACTCCCCAGGAGTGGGAGGGTGCCCCAAAATGTTATATAACTCCCAAAAGATGGCATCCTGAAGATCAAGTGAGGCTGAAGAGCTTCCTAGCCACATGATGAACTGAAGAAAAGAAAAGAAGAAGATTACCATCGAGCATGCCCTCTTTCCATCATGCATGCAATCATTGGGGCAAAAGAAAAAATAGAGTGACAACCTGACATTGAGCAAGTAATTACAGACTCCTACATTCTTTGAATTAGAGTGACAGTAGTTTGTATCTGCTTTCTCAATGTCAGACTATTGAAGCTTCATGTGGGTAAAAAGAGAGATGGAAAGATAGGAGAAAAGAGAGGAAAAGAGAGGGGAAGAGAAGCGAAAAGAGAGGGGAAAAGAGAGGAAAAGAGAGAAGGAAAGAGAGGGGAGGAGAGGGGAAAAAAGAGGGGAGAAGAGAGGAAAAGAGAGAAGGAAAGAAAGGAGAAAAGAGAGAAAAAGAGAGGAAAAAGAGAGGGGGAAAGAGAGGAGAAAAGAGAGAAAACGAGAGAAAAAGAGAGAAAAAGAGAGGAAAAGAGAGGGGGAAAGAGAGGGGAAAAGAGGAGAAAAGCGAGGAAAAGAGAGGGGAAAAGAGAGGGGGAAAGAGAGGAGAAAAGAGAGAAAAAGAGAGAAAAAGAGGAGAAAAGAGAGAAAAAGAGAGAAGGAAAGAGAGGAAAAGAGAGGTAAAAAGAGAAGGAAAGAGAGGAGAAAAGAGAGAAAAAGAGAGAAGGAAAGAGAGAAAAAGAGAGGAAAAAAGAGAAGGAAAGAAAGGAGAAAAGAGACGAAAAGAGAGGAAAAGAGAGAAAAAGAGAGGAGAGAAGAGAGGAAAAGAGAGGGGAAAAGAGAGGGAAAAGATAGGATAAAAGAGAGAAAAAGAGAGAAGGAAAGAGAGGAGAAAAGAGAGGAAAAGAGAGGAGAAAAAAGAGAGAAAAAGAGAGGAGATAAGAGAGAAAAAGAGAGGAAAAAAGAGAAGGAAAGAGAGGACAAAAGAGAGGTATAGAGAGGAAAAGAGGGGAGAAAAAAGAGAGACCATGAGTACATCAGAGTGGTTTCTTGATGTTGAATGTATTCGAGAATGGATTAGGCCTTATGAAATCATCAGGTGGATAAGAGGAGAGTCATATAGGCTCAAAAGAGAGTCTAATAACTTTGAAATGTTTGCACAGTCTCTTCACTTTAAGAATTTTATGCTCATGGTAGTCTTCTCAATTTTATGGAGGGGAAGTGTTAATGTTAAGACTAATATCCATTCCTGCAAATGGCATGGATGCTAAATCAACAATTATGTGTGGTAATCAGTTAGAGTTTTTAAAGATGTAACAAAGGGCCATTTGGGCATTATGTTAATAAGTCATCTTCTTGACTTAACAAAGTGCTTAATGGACTAGGCTAGGGGTCTTAGGGAGAATGAGAACATTTGGACCATCAAATTATTTTTTGGGCATGGTTAGTTAGGCCATGTTTAATTTAAAGACTACCATGTGTAGTTTAAAGGTAGTTATAGTTAATGCTTTTAGGGCCCCACGTTGTACCTTGTGCCATTGCCTTAAAGCATGGTGCTCTTTCAACTAGGTTGTAGCCTATCCCATTGGCTTAAAGCATTGTGCTTTCTCATGGTGTAGCTAGAGTCATTGCATTTTTGATACAGAGTCTATTTCCACCTTAGCAGAATCTCTAGTGGCTATGACACCTATGGAATCTAAGTCCAAATCGAACAAATTGAACAAGATGGGAATCCCACTAAGGCCTTGCCTTTGGAATGTTATTGTAGGTGCCATTGTTGGTGTGTATTATGCATAAATGTATGCAATGCAATGGTCTCTCATTATGCAATTGAGTAAGTTGTTGGTTCTTTGAATTCTAAGTTGAAGCGAAAGTAGCCCATCATGGTTTGTGGATTTGTTAATTATAGTGGTTTTTAAGAGGTATCTATGCTAAAGTCACCACTACGACCTTGCTTTCAACAAGGTGGCACAATCACTAAGTCCCCATTTAGAGAAAATGTAAAGTAGCCGAATAAATGTTACAATCAAATTTTTCAATAACTTATTAAAGGGAAATGAAAGGTGTATGAAAGGGAAAGAGAAAAATGCCAGTAAAGATAAATGAATTTGGGAAAAGGTAGATGAGTGAAAAGAGAGAAGAGAAAAGATATGAATGAGGTGATACGCCGTTAAATATGAGACTTGGGGACGTGGCCATTCCGGAAAGAGACCCTCGTTTCACATGCTTTTAACAAAGGTGGTGTCATAGAAGTTAAATGACAAAATAATTCACTACCTCTCACATAAGGCTAAAAACTGAATCCACACAAAGTGACTCACAAAAAGACAAAAGCCTAAACCTAAAACTCGTTACAATGGCCTAAACTACCACTAATCCTAACACTAAATACCCATTAACATGTTCAATTTCACTACATGAACTAACTTCTGAACAATGAACCTGATTAGCAAAAAACTTCTCCATCCCTCCATACACCCTTTGCAGGGTCAACAAATTACGTGTGCCCATGCTCTTAGCATTATAAGGTAACCTCCTTCATGTAGTATTACATGCTTATCTTGCCCAAATCGTTCTCTCCCCATACGAGGTTTTTGAACAGCTTCTTCATCTTACTCCAATCGGATCTCTAGAAAGCACATGAGACAATGGAGGCTGATAGAAGACGGTCTCGTGAGTCATAGATTCTACCCGATCGAGTTTAATAAAATTATATTTTTGTGTAGGGATCATTGTCCAGTTGACATACTGGCCTAGGAATGCAAATGCAGAGACTAGAGTCTGATATTTAACATTTTCTTATACAGTATACCGGACTTTCCTGGAAAGTATGCTAGGCATGCTACCACTTCCTAAAGCTATGGCTCTGAAAAGGCTTATCTGTAATCGGATTGCCGCTGCATGATCAAAACAGCATATCACGTCTAGGAAAAAGAAATCTTATCGATGAGACTATAAGCTGGACGATAGGGTTGGAGCTTGTCTCTACACGTCAGCATTTAGGGGGACCATCCAAAACGTGACCACCCTTCTCGAGGGTGAGGGGCCGGGGATGAGTTGCATCTTGCAAGTTGTAGGAGCTTGCTGAGATATGGCTCTCCTGCAATTTGCAGCTTTCGCCCGGCCCCTCACCCTGCTGGAATTCCTTCACTCTGCATCTCTACATCTTTTATTAATAATGAACCACGGGATCGTGTGCCCCTTATATTTATCTTTTGTCGTTTATTTATCTTTTGTCGTTCTGCAGTACAGACTACCAAGTGCCCTGGCGATAAAAATGCAAGACGGCTTGAAACTCGTATTGGGGGAAGTCTTCAAAGTTTTACAGAAAGAGTTTGACGAGCATCGTACACAGTAGGCCGCGACACTCATTTCACGCGCATGCGTAATCACCATGTCCTTAGTTGGACAGGTCACACCGTTTCATACTTGCAACATGTAGATCGCGTTGCTTTTAGCATAATAGCTTCATTCATTACTCTTATTCTCTTAGCTCTCTAGTTTTTGGACTGCCTTTAGGTAGCCTTAGTGAAAGTTCAACTTTGAGATGCCAAAAATAATTTCTAGCATTTTTCGACTTGTTTTTTTTGCAAATTAAATTCCGTGATTGGTTGGTGTCTTGACTTTAGAGCATGTCTTTCAAATTTGGGTGTGCTTTTTTGGAAGTGCATTCATTCCCTCTCTCTCCTTTTCCATTTCTCTCTGTCTCTCTCTCTCTCTCTCTCTCTCTCTCTCTCTCTCTCTCTCTCTCTCTCTCTCTCTCTCTCCCCCTTTCTCCTTCTTCTCTCTCTCCCTTCTTCTTCTTCTCTCTCTTGGCAGGCCACATGAATGAAATTCATCTTGTTTCTTGGGGAAAATACCAAGATTGTATTAAAAAGAAAAAAGAAAAATATATGGCTTACAAAGCTCAAACTACACCCTTCAATGCTTGAAAGGCCATCTAAAAACCTACAAATCTATTTCCAAGGAAACCAAGGAGATGTAGTATTTCTGACTGCATTCCCTAATAGAGTTCCTCTGAGATGCTAAAAAATAATAGCATTCCTACATTTCTAAATAAGTTGAATTGCACCCGGATGAGGTTCCATACGTGGAATTGATCATTCATAACCCCTTAATCCCCCAATAAAACAATGGTCCACTTAAGGAGGAAGGATATATGAGCTTTAGTTATCCAATATGCATGTGTCTTGAGAAGGGCCTCTGCATGAGAATACAACTCCAGAAAAGATGGCAATGTGACTCAAGTGCCACATTACAAATAGGACAAACTAGTAAAATGTGCTTCCATTTACTTAACCTATCTTTAGTTGGTAGCTTACAGATCAGTAGCCTCGAATGCATGAAATTGAGTCTATCGAAAGGTGTTGCCAGTCACAGTTTATTAATGTGCATCACCCATATACTACTACAATCAAGTGGAGCATATTGTCTCCAACTAGCTCATAGCTCAATACGCACATCTCACAGCCCTACAGTTGCAAGAAATTCTCCTTTCCCTTTGCATTTGTCTAGCCACCGAAATCCTTCATCTTCATATGCACTTGACTTGTTGGCCATTCATGATACGGTCTAGCAAAGTTGCAGCAACAAAGTGTGGTTGATGGTCAGTGAGCTAAAAAAGGCATGTGATCTCTGGCATACTTCTACAACTGTATCTCTTTTAGTCCCCTATACATTGCCACATGCATATTCCAAGATCATTTAATTTGTGAGATATCCTTGCACTAGTTGGGAGCCAAATGATGAACATAAGACTATCTGCTTATCCATATATTCATTCCAAGATATTGGATGCCATGTGTTAGCTACTAACACTAATACCATGCATCAGAAAGTTATGGTGGAGTAATCTTCCGTATGCCTGCTTCTAGTGGCCAATCCATTAATAGCCTTCAAAGAGCATTTATCCAAAGTAGAGCACCACATTGAAATAAGCTTGGTCAAGATATCTAAATTATGTATTCTAATTGGAAAGGGAGAAAACAGTAGTTCCTGGTAGGTAGCATGTCTACACGACATACCTAATACACCATGCACTTCAATGAACGAACTGCCCACGGTTGAGAGGAATGAACTCTTGTAATCCACTTGTAGAAGAGGCATTCACATTTGCTCTTAAGAGAGTCTAGTCTAAAACCTCCATTCATCTTAGTTGTTCTTGCCACTACCAAGGAAAATGCAGAGTGCCATTGCTTTTTCCATAGAAAAGCTTAAGAATATTTCCTATGAGGAAATGTAAATATTGTTAGAGCTATATATAGCTTGCCCTTAACTCAGCCTAGTCCTCAACTATATATATATGCTATGATCTATGAATAGAATCACTTCCTTGGGAGCAACTCTTGTGTCAATCTCTCTCCTCTTTCTCTTCCTCTCAACAAGGTATCAGAGCGTGGCTATGCTCTAGCATGACTGTGAGAAGAAAGCAACACGATTTTTGTCAATCTGACAATGCAATCATTCACAAAACGTTCTTTCTTATCATTTTGACCATAAGGTTATCTACCATATGCAAGCAATTCTTACTTTCTATTAGGTCATCAGTGAAAACAAGAGTTTAGCGCTTCAACACTTGTGGTTTAATGTTGCTTTTGCAAAAGTAAAATCCAATGATGCTTCACATCTATTAAGCTATTTTTTATTTAGCGCATCCTTTACTAACCAGCTTCGTATGTAGTGCATCGCTTGTTGAGTCTTTGTGTAAATTCTTTACTAGTCATATTCATAGAACCTCATTCAACCAAAGAGCTCTGTCAATATCTATACTCATGTACCTCACAAAACTTGATTGCTTTTCAACGAGATGACAATGGTTAATTCCAAGATCACCAACCACTCTGACATACATCTATGTGTTGGAGCTTTTCTTTGCCTGTTGGTGAGCTTTTATTTTCCTGTTGGTATAGAGATAAACCAACTTCCTTTAATGTTGTACATGATTGGGAACCATGATATCATTGTAGTTCAATACCATGCTTTGTCCTTGATATTCCACTTAAAAGGTTATGTTATTTGTATTCCACTACATTTGAGCTTTTCTTTGCCTGTTGGTATAGTGATAAACCAGCTTTCTTTAATGTTGTACATGATTGGGAACCTTGATATCATCGTAGTTCAGTACAATGCTTTGTCCTTGATATTGCACTTAAAAGGTTATGTTATATTCGCAATGATAATACATGTGTTATTATGTTCTGCTAGCAAGTTTAGCTACAGCTTCAAGTTTCCATGAATCTTGGTTAAAAAGCATTGTCACTATATTCTATATCAAGCTTTACTTTTAGCATGAGCTGATTGATTCCAAAGGAGCTTCCAAAATGTTTTGTAGTGTTTTGAAGGCTAGATTTTCTTTGATTATCTTATCATTTACTTTTGTTTTCCTAGATGTTTTGTACTATTTTGAGGGTGAGAGTTACTTTCAATTATCTTATGATTTTGAAAGCAGGTTATCTTTCATCTTTTGTCAATCAACCATGCCTATAGTGAGAGTGCTCTCAACGGAAGCAGAACGGAAGAGGGAGAGAGAGAAATAGAGAGTCACACAAGTTTTTGGTGGGTGCAAAACACCTTATCTTCTTTTTCATTTATTTATATATGTGTGTGAGTATTGTACATAACTGGGGTAAAGGCACAATGCCCTTTAACCCCCACAACCTCCCACTTAAAGGACAATGTGCCTTTAAGGGAGAACAACTAGTGAGCATACTATCCAATGCCCATCAATACACAACAATACTCAAACCGCTGACTAGGTAGACTCTTTGTCAGCATATCTACAGGGTTATCATCTGTATGAACCTTGACAAGCTCTATGCGCTTGTCCTCAAGTACCTCCCTGATGAAATGGTACCTGACCTCAACGTGTTTGGTCTTTTCATGAAAAACCAGATTCCGTGCTAGTTGAATAGCACTCATGGAATCACTATGCAATGTCGGTACACCTGTATGAATCCCCAAATCTCCCACTAGTCGATCAAGCCATATAGCCTCCTTGCAACCCTCTGTGGCTGCAACATACTCAGCCTCTGTGGTAGACAAAGCAATGCACTTCTGTGTGCAAGACATCCACGACACTGCACCACCTGCAAAGGTGAACACATAACCAAAAGTGGATCTCCTACTATCCACATGCCCTACATAGTCTAAATCTATGTACCCAAGTACACACGTCTACTCTACCAAGGAAGATGCACAAATGCCTCCCAATGCCTCTTTCCTGGATTAGCCATATACCGGCTAACAACTCCAACTGCAAATGCAATGTCTGGTCTAGTATCTATCATAACATACATAAGACTCCCAACCGCTGATGCATAAGGAACCTTGGCCATCATGGCCCTCTCCTCATCTGATTTGGGACTATCTGTATGACTCAGTTTCACATATGGAGGCAATGGAGTACTCACTGCCTTCCCCCCCTCTATATTGAAACACTGCAATACTTTTGTAACATACTCCTTCTGTGAAAGCCAAAGGAGTTTCCTACTCAGATCACATGTGATGCGCATACCAAGAATATGACCTGCAAGTCCCAAATCCTTCACATCAAAGGCCTCAAGCAACTTGGCGTTTAATGCATCTAGCTCATAAGTATTCTTGCTAGCCAATAGCATATCATCCACATATAGTGCCAGGAGTATCAGGCTATTATCTTTAGCCCTTTTAGTGTAGAGACAGTGATTAATTTCACTCCTTCTAAAACCCTGGGATCGAATGAAAGCATCAAAAATCTGATACCATTCTCTAGGTGCTTGCTTAAGACCATAGAGACTCTTCTTCAGCTTGCAAACTAAATGCTCTTTGCCCTTTTCTTTAAAGCCTTCCGGCTGCACCATCTAAAAGGAGAGAGGAGGAGGGAGGGAGTAAGAGTTGTGTAAGAGGTGTAAGAGGTGGGGTCACTTTTGGGCTTAACCCACCTAGGTGAGGGGGGGTTATGACTTTTTGGGACCTACCTTGGCCCTTTCATTAGGACTAATCCATTTCTTAATCCATTCCTTATGAGGCCCTTTTGAGACCCCAATTGTTCCCTAATGATTATTTGAATAAATAGATAAATGTTCTTCAAGTAAGGATCAATCTTAGAAAAAAAAACCAAGAAGCATACTTCAAACCATCGATGAATCTCTTTAAATTGCATACTAATTGTAAATTAAACAGTCCTCTTTTGTATTTTGAGATCTAAATAGGTTGCACAAGCAAATAAGACGAGATTTTTGTCAATTTAATGAATGGAGAAAAGATCTCCATGAAATACAATCTAGCTATTTGATAAAATCCCTTTTCGAGTAGTCTTCAATTATGTTTGTTTAAAGAACCATGTAAGTTGTATTTTCTTTAAAAACTCACTTGCAATAAATTTGTTTAATTAATGAATTGTATACTTATTTTATAGCTTGAGTCATTAATGTGCATCATCATGACAAATACTATATAATATTATAAGATATTGGTGAAAATATTCATACTTGTAAGAAAATAAAATTAATGCATGTAATGCACACAACAACGTCTTTGTAGACAAAAGGGAGGGAAGGACGAATAGAGAGAGAGAGGGAGAGAGAGAGAGATAGAGAGAGCCTGAGACAAGGAGAGAGAGAGAGAGAAAGAGAGAGAGAGAGAGACTACACACACACACACACAGAGGAAGAAGAAGAAGAAGAAGAGAGGAAGTTTTTAAACGTTAGCTCACAAAGTAGGCCCTCATAGGGTCACCACAAGTCAATCTTAGAGATCGAACTCAACACACCCAACAACAAGAGTCACTCCCATGACAAGCAAGTCTACTGAGAGAGAGAGAGAGAGAGAGAGAGAGAGAGAGAGAGAGAGCTCGGGGGGGTCGCTCATCATATGTAACCCTATCACGTGAGTTCAATGGATGGGTTTTTTATTAATTCCATTACTTACATATTTATATATACATAAGGAATTAAATTAAGTCCCAATCGTTAATTTAGAAAAGGATGTTTAATATTTAATAAAATCTTCTAACATGTAAAACGGGCATTAAGATAGAGTGGCTTATGTCACTTTACCTAAAATTCCACTAGCTCTTACCATAAATTTGACTAACAATTGATATCAACCATAGTTTTGGATTTTCCATTGTCCTTTCAGGTGGATGCTTCTTACTATGGGACATGATGAAAATTATATCAATATGCTCTAGTACTCAACTGTACTAAGGATCCTAGTGCATAAGAAGGAGAACTTGTTGGCATGATAACTATTCCTTACGGCTCAAATCTATTATGTTAAGTAGAATTGGGCCTAGCAAATTTTTGGTTTTTTTTTTTGCAATATCAATATTAATATTAAAATTTCTTAAATTATGTTAGTATGCCTATTGATACGTAGATAAAAGGATTCTAGAAAATATGGAAATCTTAACATTGACCACTGTATTCTAACGTCTAAGGACTGAGGGTATCTAAATGTTATATTTATATCTAAGCCTGCTAGCTTTATATGCCCATTGAATATTAATATTTTGACAAATTGCAATTTAAATTTTACAATTCATAGTTTGGAGTTGCATAATGAAAACTAGTCAATATAGTTGTAAAACTTAGAAGTTCCAAATTGCGATATGAAATTCCAATTAGAGATTGCAAATTCTCAATGATCAATTTGATGATTCCAAGTGGCTTGTCAAAAATTGTGACAATCCAATTGATGTTTGCTTAAACCAAATATTAATTTAGTAGTGAGAATTCAAAACTCCAAAGTGGTCATTAATGTGTCATGTCTAGTCTTGAGTCTTGACTTTACCCTAGCTTTAGGATTCTCTCCAAATTTCCAATTTGCCACTTGATGATTGACCAAGAGACAAGGATTAGCCCTACATGGTCATCCACAATGACATGCCACATCACACTCAAAAGGAAATACCATTTAGGACCTGCCTTGCCAAACACGGCCACCCAACTGTGTATGCAAATGATTTTGAGGAAAATGGTCGAGGCAATGCGCTAACATGTTCATGTCCAATGGTTTTCTCAAGAAAATAGAGGACCTAGCATTCTTCTCCCCGCCCCCTTCTCTCTCTCTCTCTCTCTCTCTCTCTCTCTCTCTCTCTCTCTCTCTCTATCTATCTATATATATATATATATATATATAAAGCTACGATACAATATAGACTGACTAATTCAAATTGATGTTTTCAAAGAGTCAACCTAATTGCTATATTCAAACTCAATCAATTTCTTTTTAAAAAATTATTTAATTGTCAATTAGTTTATTTAGGTAATTGATTGATAAGAACGGCTTTTGTACACATGGGAGTGGTTTACCTCCCTTCATTTTTCCTTGATTGGTTGAGCACCGTGTGGTATACTAAACTTTTTCTATTGACTAAACCACCGGTTCACATTCACTTTTATTTGTTAGCCTCTAGAACTATATTTAGGATCTTTTTGGCTTTAAAATATAAACCCCACTATTTTCTCGCTTAAATTCCTTTAGAGATTCTTTTTTTCTTAGAGTTCTGAAAGGTTTGATCAAGTTCTTTGGTAAAGCGATAACAAGACAAGGGATACATGCATTACCTGTTTACCCAAATTAAACTTCATTATTCTAACAAATGGTTGGTTTGGATAGTGGCAGGTAAGTCACACCCTGACCTCGAAGCCTGGACTACCTTACGGATTTGACACTTTTTGTGCCAAATTTTTACATAGTTCATGTATACCCAAATAATGAAAATTTTATTGTCTTCCTGTACCATGTTAAAAGGTGGTTTTTTTATACATACACACACACACAATTTATTAGGCAAAACTAACCTTTCATTAATAGAAATTGACATTCATAGCTATCTCAAAGTGAGACAACTTCTACTCATATGCTACACACACACACCCACACGTGCGCACGCACATGCAATCATGCACACACGCACGCACATGCACACACACATGCGCACGTGCACGTATGTGCCCAAACACACATGCACACGCACACTCATACACACACACACATGCGCGTGCATGTGCGTGCACACATAGAGAGACACACACACACAGATAGACATAGACATAGACACAGACACAGACACATAGACACGAACACATAGACATAGATAGAAACACAAGACATAAACATAGACACGCATGCACACACACACACACATGCACATACACATGCGCATGTGCACATATGTGCCCAAACACTCATGCACATGCACACTCATACACACACACACACACACATACACAAACACAAGCATACACACACACACACACACACACACATAGACATAGACACAGACATATACATAAACATAGACACAGACACAGACGTAGACAGACACAAACACAAAAAAAAACACAGTCATAGACATAGACACGCATGCACGCACACACACAGCTCCCCTTGGGAATTAATATTATGCATGTTTACACTTTGATCTGATTAAAAGGGCATGGTAAAGGAGAAGCACACCTTCAGAGGAGCTCATGACCCTCTAGGGAAAGTGTTCCCCTTGTGGACCATGAGATCCACGAGTCCATCGAGCATGCCCAAGTATTTGGAGATCCACTAAGGTGCTCTTTTGTGGAAGATTGAATGAGTGGGAAGTACATCTTCCCCCAATATGCTCTTTTGTGGGAGATTGAAGTACATCCTCCCCCACTCTCCCAGCCTTTTTTTGGGGGGCTTGTGGAGATGACTCCTTGTTACTTTAGCTCGCTACTCCTTGAGGATGGACTTCATGCCTTGAATGTGATTAATCGGCTGCTGTCGCTTCTACACAGAGAAGAGGGAGGGAGACCACTTTCTACGAGCAGCTGCCCCAAACAAGGAGTGTGGCTTGAGGCACTCATCTTGCCTTGAGTCTATAGAAAATGGTTTAAAGAAACACAAACGCTCTCCAAGTGCAACTATCGTCCCTTATTTCTCCTTATGTTGTGATTGGCTATATTAACTTATTAGTCTCGCTATATGTTACACATCTGGTGAACTCAGTGGAGCCCTAACTTCTAGTTATCTGATGCCACTATTTGAGGGGTTGTGAGCTTAAAGCATGTGGTTGCACCACATCTTTTCATGGGAGGCTGCACCTTTGTAACTTACATTGCTCATACACTACAGTTATTTGCTTGTGCTTGTGGCCACAAAGCATTTTGCGTGTAAGAATTGATTTCTTCTTGAAACAAAATAGGTGATCAATGTATGGATCTAATAATGGCACATCTCATGGTTTAGAGTTACGGGATTGTTATTTATATCAATGGAATTCTCTTATATCACTAAGGCATGCTTTTAACAAACACCAACAAAGGAATGCTCCCATGGTTTCACGCTCGCTTGCTATAATTGATGATACATCTTAATAGTCTACTTGTTGCATTTGAGTATATAGCTTAGTAGCCTGTTTTGCATGGTTGAATCTGACAAGTGCTAAAATGATTGCAAAGCATCACAAATTGGGTTGTTGTAGCTTGTTGAAAGTGTTGCTTGCTTCCAACAAACTTCCACACAAGGCAAATATTTGAAATGATTCACTTCCCAAAAAGTTTTCAACGCCACTTCTCTTCTTGAAATATGAAAATGCAATTTTAGCCTCCTATCATTCCCCTTTTTATCAATGCATTCCTACTAGGTTTTACGCTATCACGCCCTGCCAGTGGACACTTAAAAATTGGCCAAGCTCCATGATCATAAGGGATTTCCAAAACCCTTCCATAATCAACATTGTTAGCTTATAGCCCATACATCAAAGAAATTTTAGAGACCAGTGGTGATCTGATTAATCTCTAGCTCCTTAAAAAAGGGATCTTGGGGCTCATCACAATAATTTCTGCAAACAGTGAAAAGTAGTGAATATTGGAACTCTTTTCCTTCAATATAAAGCAATGTCTATCTCATCTTACCAAACCAATGCTGTAGGGTTTTAGGCCATAAATTGGAGGAATTTTTGAGACCAATAGGGCTCTAAATGAAACTTTCTAGCTTCTTAAAGAAGGATTCCTAGGACTTGTGTACAAATTTTTGAAAAACAATGAAAAGTAGTAAATTGTTGGAACTCTTTCACCTTCAATATTGAGCAATGGCTACCTCAATCACCGCATTGGGAAATTGGAGTAGCTGCTAGAGGTATCCAACAACTGTTGGGGTAAAGGCACTGGCCACCCTATGTAACAGTTTTTAGTCTAGTACTGCTAAGTACACTAAGTATGCATTGTACTTAGTGCCTAGTGGTCCTAGCCTTATCCAAAGATATATATATACTACTGTGTGTACTTGGGGAGGTACCACTCATTGTTTATCCCCACCTATTGGTGTCTACTGTGGGTGTGTCTCCTCTCTCCCAAACTCCTACTCTCTCCCTCTTCTACGTCAACTGGTATCAGAGCTAAGGCTCCCTCCCCTCATCCCCTCCATCCTCACGGGCTCTCCTCTACGGTGAAACTGCGTCCTGCACATCGAACAACGTATCCTCCAACTTAGATATTTTTCTGGAGAAGCCATCACCTCGCCTGTAGCCGTATCCTTTAGGAAGGGAAAATGACCTGACACAGGCATTTTGGGTAGGCGGAGCTAGAAAAGTCAACGTTTTCGCTAGCGCAATCACTAGCAGCCGGCTTAGGGAGTTCAGCAGAGGCTTCAGAAGGATGGAAGGCATGAAATGTCGAGGCTGCATTCTGCGAGTACCTGGCAGCTGTGTGATAGATGTTGTCCTGTTCATTTCCGCATTTTGAGTTCTTTTCTGCTGAAAAGGAGAAGGAAGGATGGGGAAATTGAGAGGTAGGACAAGGAAGCTGGCAGAAGTATCAAGCTTGTAAATCGCAAAGCTCAGAGGTGAGTGGATGCAAATGGGGCTGGAGGTGTAAATTTCTGAAGAAAACTTGAAATTTCGAGCAAGCCGCAACAGTACCCACTCGAATGGAGACCTTGGTTCTTCCTGCCCAAGATCACCTTGCCTACAATCAAGATAGTCGTTCCAGGACGCTCGTAGGTATGGGCACCACATACTAGCTAGAGAAGGAGCCTAAACATGCTCTACTCTATTCTCGGAGACAGAATTCTGCTCAGAGGCAATACCTTCTTCATTGCTGCTAGACATGGCTGCCACATTGCTGCTCAGAAGGAGTGTCTTCTGTCCTTTATTGGTTTTCTGTCTCGCCACTTCACAAAGCAAATGCTTCTACTCAACCTTGCTGAAGCAAGCTGCGCCGCCCAAAGATAGAAACATTGCTGTTCGGAAAGCCTGACGACAAACCAAAGTCGCTGCCACCTCTCTTTTTTTTTTACTATTGTGTAGCACTCAGCTGTCATCTTTCATGGCTCCTTTTCTGAGATCAACATCGCTAGTTGCTGCTACTGTGGCCGACCACAGTCTAAGCAATCCTCTTCCAGTTGCTGTGGGCTGCTCATTTCTGATTTTGAGAGCTGCTCCTCACATTTTGCCATTGGCACATTAGCCAGGTACTCTGTATTACTTGCCATTCCTGCCATTTTCATTTCCTTGTACCGCGTACTGCGCATATACACATACAAGTGCAGGGGTTCTACTTGTGGCAGGGCTTACACTCGCACTGAGGCTTAGCTTATGCCACAAACAGTGTCGAGACAGGTCTTATCACTTGGCCAGTGATTGTACGTCAGTGTTGGCACTGAGTGTATGCATTGGGCAGATCTGTGCTTGATACTTGCAGCGTATGCTATGTTGGATGCAACCCAAATGGATATGTAGTCAAATGCCTTGTGAGTAGCAGTTGTTGATGACACTTACTGTGTTAGTGCACGGAATGTGCTGTCAGTTTATGGGGCTTATGATGCTATAGTGCTTGGAATTACTGCTGTAATTTGTTGCTGTGAGTACATTCACTTTTGGGGCAGATTTGTTCAATTTTGTCCAACTTTGACTTTTGTCAAATTGGGGCTTTTGTAGCCTGACCGACAATTTGTCTAGTGAGAGTACTCAGGATGCATTCTCTTGTCTCGTGGAGCGCATCTATGCCTTGAAAGTGAAAAATGAATTTGAGGTTTTTTGATCAAATATCTGATTATCTTCATGCATTCAAAGGGCTTTTGAGCCACTTCACCTCTAGACTGTATATTCAGTTGGGGGGGAAGCTTCTGGAGCGTTTATACGTAGCTGTACCGCATTTTCGCCAGTAAAAACAGCAGAACCAGCTTGCTGTACTATTTTTGCAGCAAGTGGGAGAAGAATATTCAGTTGGTTTTGTGCCACTGAAACAGTACACAGTTCACTTTTGATCGTACTTCCGCTGCGGGAGAATTTTCTTGGAGTGATTGGTGCTTAATTACACGCCTACAGGGAGTCAGGCGGTTCCATTGAGGAACAAACTCTTCTTTCTTTACCATGAGTTCCAGCAGCGACGTGTCGTCCTTGTTCCAGATAAAGAAGCTCGAAGGAGCTAAAAACTACGACATATGGAGGACACAGTGCTACAATGTGTTGATGCAGAAGGACCAGTACAAACCTATAAAGGAGAAGGGTGTTAAGCCCTCCAACATTACTGATGAGCAGTGGGAGAAGATGGACAACTTGGCCATGTCAACCATAATGCTTACAGTTGTTGATTCACTGCTTGTAGGCATCAGAGATGAACCTACTGCGTGGAGAATGTGGCAGCGTCTTGAGGATACATATGCCAAGAAAAGTGCCACGGGCAAAGCTTACTGGTTGAAGAAGCTTGTTGGGCTTTAGATGAAGGAGGGGACACCTATGTCCACTCATATTATTGAGTTCAACAGCATATTCAGCCAGGTGATCAACCAAGGGTTGAAGCTCGATGATGAGCTGAAAGCTACACTCATCCTATGTTCTCTACCTGAGTCATGGGATACATTCAGGACTTCTACTAGCAACTCGAATGCCATTCTGTTATTTGCTGATGTGGAGAGCGCTCTTCTATAGGAAGAGATGAACAGAAAGAACAATGCTGTTGGGAAGTCAAATGCTTTGAATGCACGCAGCAGGTCCAAAACACGTGGAAAAGACAAAGAAAGAGAAAGGAGCAAGTCCCGCTCGAAGAAAGATCTTGTCTGCAATTATTGTGGCAAGAAGGGACATGTAGAGAAAAAATGTTTTCAAAAAAAGAACGACGAAAGAGCCAAAGAAGGCAAGGCTCAAGGCAAGTCAAAGGGCAAAGAAAAAGAGGAGCTGCATGTTACTTATGTTAGTGACAGTGACAGTGGACGTGAGGTATGCTTCACTTCATCACTGAAGGCTCATACACTTCATGCTGGAGATGGATCAGATATGCTTTCCTGGATTATAGATTCAGGTGCTTCCTTTCATGTGACACCCTATAGAGATCTGTTTGTCAGATATGCAGGTGGGCAAAAGGGAGTTGTTTTTCTTGGTGATAACCATGCATGTTCCATCATTGGCATAGGTGATGTCAGGCTTGTTCTTGAGAATGGCCAGCAGTTAATGCTCAAAGGGCTCAGGCATGTGCCTGAGGTGAAGAAGAACTTGATTTCCACAGGGTTGTTGGATGACGATGGTTATCATACCACCTTTGGTAATCAGAAGTGGAAAATCAGCAAAGGGGCAATGGCTATAGCCAGAGGTCCTAAACTTGATACTTTGTATTCACTTCATGCAGGACATTGTCTGCATTCTGATGTAAATGCCGCCTAGCTGCCAAAGATTTCATTGTGGCATAGCCGGCTTGGCCATATGAGTGTTAAGGGAATGGAGCAACTGGCTCATTTTGGTTACTTTCCGAGTCTAAAATTTTCAGATTTAAAGAAATGTGAATTTTGTCTCTACGGTCGTCAAGTACAAATTCCTCATAAGAGGGCATCAAATCAGAAATTACAGCTCTTGGAGCTTGTCCATACCGATGTATGTGAGATGCCTACTATATCTTTAGGAGGAGCAAAGTACATTTTGTCATTTATAGATGATGCCACCCGCAAAGTTTGGGTTTACTCTCTTAAAAGAAAGAGTGATACCTTTACTACTTTCACTAAGTTTGTTGCACTGGTCGAAAATGAGACAGGCAAGAAACTGAAAGCTTTGAGGTCTGACAATGGTGGAGAGTATTTGTCCAAAGAGTTCCAGGAATTCTGTGAGGCAAAGGGCATTCAAAGGGTGTTATCTGCACCATATGATCCTCCACAGAATGGTACCGCTTAGAAAATGTTCAGGACCATTCAAGAAAAGGTCAGATCTATGTTGTCACATGCTGCATTGCCCCACACTTTTTGGGCTGAAGCTGTAAAGACAGCTGTGCACCTTATAAATAGGTCACCGAATAAGAGATTATGTGGTGGTGTGCCTGAAGAGGCATGGACGGGTAAGCCTCCGTCTTACAAACACCTACGGGTCTTTGGTTGTGTCGCGTATGTGCATGTACACAGGGAGGACAGGACTAAATTGGATCCAAAGTCTCTGAAATGCATTTTCCTAGGGTATGGTGACAAAGGAGAGATGGGTTACAGACTATGGGATCCCACAAACAGAAAACTTATACGCAGCAATGATGTCGTGTTTGATGAAACCATCATGTTCAAGGAACCTATTGTACAACAAGGACCTTTAAAAGTAACTCTTGATGATGACAGACATCATGGGCAACACAGACCGGCTGTAAATCAGCCACAACAGTAGCATAATCAGCCATCAAATGATGCTGCAGCAGGTCCAAATGGACAACCAGATATGGCAGATGATATCCCAATGGATGTACCACAGTTAGATGATCTTCCTGACATGCAAATGCAGCCAGAACTAGGTGATGAACAGGTTGGATAGCCACCTCATGATGATGGTCATCAGGTTAGAAGGTCAACCAGACCGACATGGCAGCCAGACAGATTTATTCCTGGCTTTGATTATCTAATGCTCACTGATTGTGGAGAGCCTTCATGCTACAGAGAGGCTAGGCAGAGGGCAGACAAGGTTCAATGGGATCTTGCCATGAAGTCTGAAATGGACAGTCTTCACAAAAATGGCACTTGGGAATTGGTACCCTTGCCTACTGGTAAGAAAGTACTGCCATGCAAATGGGTTTATCGACTTAAAGTCACACCTGGTGAAAAGCCAAGGCATAAAGCTAGACTGGTTGCTAAGGGGTTCAAGCAGGAATATGGTGTTGACTTTGATGAGATATTCTCTCCTGTCGTTAAGATGACAACTCTCAGAACTGTATTAGCATTGGTTGCACATGCAGATATGGACTTGGTCCAAATGGATGTCAAGACGGCATTTCTTCATGGTGATTTACATGAAGAGATTTTTATGCAGCAGCCAAAAGGTTTTACAGTGAAGGGAAAGGAGAAGCTTGTGTGCAGACTGAAGAAAAGTCTTTATGGTCTTAAGCAGGCACCTAGAGAATGGTATCATAAGTTTGATACATTCATGCGAACCCAAGGTTATAGGAGAAGTGACATTGATCACTACTTGTATACCAAGAAAGCTTCAGATGGTAGTTTACTGATCCTCATTTTGTATGTGGATGACATGTTAATTGCTAGAAAATCTCATAAAGATATGAATGCCTTAAAAAAGAGATTGCATCAGACCTTTGATATGAAGGATCTTGGTGATGCCAACCATATACTGGGCATGCGGATACTTCGGGATAGGGAAAAGCAGTTGCTATACTTGTCTTAGAAGGAATACATTGGCAAGGTCTTGCAGAGATTTCACATGGAGGGGGGGAAGAGTATTGGTACTCCATTGCCTCCTTATGTGAAAATCAGTGCTTTGGACAGCCCTCATTCAGATGCTGAAAGAGCTGAGATGTCAAAGATTCCATATGCATCAGCTTGTGGCAGTCTTATGTATGCTATGGTTGCAACCAGGCCTGATATTGCATTTGCAGTGGGAGTGGTTAGTAGATACATGGCAAACCCCGGCAAGAAGCATTGGGATGTAGTGAAAGGTGTCATGAGATACCTGAAGGGTACACAAGATTTGTGTATATGTTTCGGCAGTCAAGATGCAAAAGTGCAGGGTTATACAGACTCTGATTATGCCGGTCACCCTGATACCCAAAAGTCTACTACCGGATATGTTTTCACTTTCACTGGAGGTGCAGTGTCGTGGGTATCTAGAATGCAGCAGTGCATTGCTCTATCTACTACAGAAGCTGAATATATTGCAGCCACTGAGGCATGCAAGGAAGCTATATGGCTATCTCGGCTAGTGGCAGATTTGGGCTACTCTAGTGATACTCCATTGTTGCATTGTGACAGTCAGAGTGCCATACAGTTGGCACGAAATCCTATTTTTCATGCAAAGACGAAGCACATCGACGTGAAGTATCATTTTATCAGGGAGGTTATTGAGAACAAGCAACTTCAGCTTGTGAAAGTTCACACTGATGACAATCCAGCAGATCTGTTGACCAAAGGATTGGCTGCTGAGCGGTTTGCACATTGCAGACGGCTAATGGGTATAGGTTAAGGCCAGTCTACTGGTCTTGTACATTATGATGTATATGCTGTTTTTTCCTTTCTTTCTCTTGAGGGCACATTGCCTTTAAGTGGGAGGTTGTTGGGGTAAAGGCACTGGCCACCCTATGTAACAGTTTTTAGTCTAGTACTGCTAAGTACACTAAGTATGCATTGTACTTAGTGCCTAGTGGTCCTAGCCTTATCCAAAGATATATATATACTACTGTGTGTACTTGGGGAGGTACCACTCATTGTTTATCCCCACCTATTGGTGTCTACTGTGGGTGTGTCTCCTCTCTCCCAAACTCCTACTCTCTCCCTCTTCTACGTCAACAACCACTTGATGAATATGCAATAGAATTATAGACATGCATGGAACTTCTACATACATGCCTCTCAACTCGAGGAGCTTCTTGTAGAAGCAGCATTCTAAAGCCAAATAAATTTTCTATGTCAAGTTTCATTCAACTATGCACATGAAATGGAAGTATGAAAATGTGGAATTGCAACCAGCATGATTTTGGAGTTACACAATGAACTCAAAGATATTTCCCATAAAACTTTACAAGCTTGTTCCAAAGATTAAAGGCATTCTCTTTGAGATAGTTGTAGTTAAAATTCTCTAAAAGGAAACATTAACATTACTTGAGAATGAACTAGTAATTTTCAGTAATGGACCCCACTTAATAGTCATAGTGCCTGAGTGAATGGAACCCACCATATGATGAAGGCACCAAACATATCAAGAAGGGTAGCTCGATTCATGCCTAGGTGAAGGGTTTTAACATAAAGTGAGTTTTGCTTGTGTTTGCAAAATAGTATAAAGGCAAATATGTGCCCAGAGATATTTGTTAGCTACATCAAAATGAAGCCTCAAGTGGATGGGGAAAGACCTCTTTAAACACCCAAAAGGGCAACTAATCACCACACCATAGCTTGAGGTTTGATCAAACACCTTGTGCACACCTTAAAGGCTCCCATGTTTTGTGTACATGTCTATAAGAGAATCTTCAACAAACACATCCAACTTAAAACCACCTTGTAATATATGGATATGAATGAGCTTGCCCTGATCTAGGGTTGCTAGGGTTGCTAAGCTATAGCATGATCTTAAAATGTAGATAAGCATGATATAATTTGGCTCTATGCCATTGTATTATAACACTTGATTGACAAGCTAGCGAGCCTCTTGATGATGGCCATGCTGAGTATGCCTTGAGCTTAATGTACTCCCATGTCACAACATCTCTCCATTAAGTTATCAAATACCCTTAGTGCATCTTCAAGGCTCCCTCATTCGCCATACATGCTAGCAATGAGTTCATTTACAACCAACATATTTATGTTACAACCACTTTCAATGGTGTGGGTGTGAATCGGTAGGGAATCGGTTTGCTTAGATCTATGGCTATAATCTATGTTCTATGAGTGAGATGTATTTTGCATTGGAAAAGGAATCTTTTGGAAAATTATTTTAGGAATAAACTGCATGTGAGTTGAGAGGCATGCATGTAAATGTGCCATGCCCAGCTTTCATTATTGTATATATTCATAAGTTGGCTATAGGAAGTCTCTCATAGCTGCTCCAAGCTCCCAACAAGTTCATTGAGGTAACCATTTTCTTGTATTGAATGTGAGTTGGTTCGAGCACTGTCTATTTTCACTATTTGCAGAAATTTGTGCAACCAACCCCAATAACACTTCTTTAAGGAGCTAGAGAGCTCCAATCAGAGGCTAATGGTCTCCAAAAATTATTTATTATATGGGATACAACCATAAAACTTTGGTATTTGTGAGATGATGGAGCCATTGCCTTGTGTTGAAGGTGAAAGTGGGTACTTTCCACTGTCTATAGAAATTTCTGCAACCAGTCCCAAGAACCCTTCTTTAAGGAGCTAGAGTGCTCCAATTAGACCCCTATTGGTATTTGAAATTCCTTTAATGTATGGGCTATACCCCTAAAGGTTTGGTTTCCCCTGTGTTCATGGTGTATTGGTTTTGAAAATTGAATATGGGGTGCTAATGTGATAAGTATATTATGGAATTTCATTTCCTCATTTCTTTAAATTAACTTCCATGAAGGTTTGCTACTACTAGGATGTTTGCTTTTCTCAAGGTATAAACTTAGGCTTCTTACATTATAGGTCATTGGAAATCTTCTCCTATGATTTAAAATATGAAACTTGGCATGTACGTTTGATACTTCACAAGCATCAAAGGTGGACATAGGAGGTTGCCCATTACTACAATTTTTAGATTTACAATTATATTCTTCTGCTTTGCATTACCATATTACTTTCAAAATATATTGAATTCACTCTGATTCACTTATGGAAAATTTGATTCATTTGAGTCTCATTTGTCATTTTTTGTGGATTGATGACATGGATAACAATCACAAGTCGGTGTTGAAGCCTGCAGTCCCACCCTTAAGGAATTTTGTGGTAACATGTCCTTTTGGTGGATGGATTCAAGTGAGTCGGCTTACCTTGAATCCATGGTTGACATCAAATGATACTGGATTGCCTTGCCACCATGGGTTCGAAACACTACAACATAATTACTTTTTGGGTTGTACATTACTATTTGGATGTACTAGATAACTTCTAGGGATGGGTCTGCCCAGTAACCTTCAAAAAACATTTACATGGATGGATGTATACATTGTAGAGAATGGACCTTATGTGTATGTTTTATGGAAGAATGAGGATTATGATTGCATTGCCCTGGGGTGCTTAACTAGGATGTTAGTAATACTTTGATAATGGGTAAAACACACATGCACACACACACACACACATGTGCAAACAATGGTCTCACCTTGTTTGCTTTGGACTGTGTTTTTAACCTCTATTGCCATAGGGTTAACATAACATAAAAATTAAGAGACAAGCACACACATGTGTGTGGACATGCACACACATGTGTACATGCATGCACACACACACACACATGCAAACAATGGTCTCACCTTATTTGCTCTAGACTATGTTTTTAACCTCTTTTGCCATAGGGTTAACATAACATAAAAATTAAGAGACAAGCAATGTCAGTGGGGTGTTATATTGAAAAGCATCACTATATTAAAAAAAATTTCATGACTTTTTCAATTTTGATTTATTGAAGTTGTCCTATTTTCAATTGTTATTTGATGCTTAGGATTCTTGTTTTAAAAATTTAAGCTATATTTTTTATGATAGATAATTGTTTGTTTTGCATATTTTGTTATAAAGGTTTATGAAATAAAACTGGTTGATTTGTAGATGTCGTTAACCAACCTTACAATCTTGTAGAGTAATGCCAAAATCATTTTGCTCATTTACGTGACAAGATCTTATATGAATGTGTATGATGTAAGTAGACAAGTTTGCATAGCTAATATGCAGATTCAAGACAATTTGAACTATAAGCACATGTGCAAAACAATGAGAACGTATGAGCATGAATCATCGGCCATGTGTGATATTTGCTATTTTTTTCAATACGAGGATATTCTATATTTTAGGGCACTTGGTGAATAGGAACTAGATGAAAGGGGCCACTTTGTATGACATTATTTACCCCATCTATTTCCAGTCTTTGATAAGAGCATAGATGTCCTAGGCACCTACTTGGGAGAGCCCGAGACGATTTTGAAGACCTCATCAAGTACATGCAAGACCACATCGCAAGTTTTGCATATCAACTTGATTAGTCTACAAAAAGATGGGTCCCAATGGATTATTTAAAGTACTTGTTCAATCAAGAACCCAGGTTCGTGAAGCGTTTAGATTGCTTTCGAACCTAGCTCACACCCCTAGGGTTTAGGGAGGTGGACACTGATGACCTCCTAGCATGCGGAGTCGTCGAAAACATAGGAAATAGGTTCCTATCCTGGGAAATGACCTTTATTTTCCTTCTCAAGGAGGGATAAATGGAAGAGGTGTTGGGATAAGTATGATCAAGGGCTTGCTCTATGGTGCATGTGTGCATCTAGGGGAGTCACATGTGTGTTTGTGTGTGTTGTAAAGGCACATCAAGTGCTATGATGTGTCTAGTGTGTGACCTAAGTGATGATGTAAGACAAAGGCAATCCCACTGATGTAGGGATTGATTCCCACTGATGTAGGGGCTGATTGCCACTTATGTAGGGAAGGTATTACCTTCTCCCCCTTTCTATAAGAGAGAGACCTCTCTCACACAATCATAATAGAGAACAACATATTGCTTTCATTGTGCTCTCACACCTCTTGCAAGATGCATCTATTCTATCCTATGGGATTCTACACTTGGTATCAAAGCTTTAGGTTCTAGATCTAGCCTAGCCTAGCATTAGATGCTTTCTCTAGCATAAACTACTAGTTTCTCAAAGCTTCTTCATCTTCTCCATTTTCCTCCTTATTCCCCGAATCTTTGAGAGCTCTGTTCTCTGCCTACAAATGACCATTGCTCAAACCCTTTGAGCTGCAGACTCCTCACGTATGGGCAAACTTCCAGCTACAAGCATTTAAGGAAATTTCGACTGTATGCGCAACGCCAACACTCAGACTCCTCGATGAACTTTCGTGCAATGCCGATCTGTGCTTATCCTTTTGCAAATTCCTCTGAGCCCGAGCTGCACGACACTGAAGGCAAGCTGTTGTTGAAATCTGAGCTCATTTGGTCAAGAGATGGAGGCGCAACAGAAAAAAAACCAGTCAGTTTTCTCAAGCATCTACAAGGCGACCTGGCGCAACATTTCACCCTTTCTTGCTAGTAGCCCTTCTCTGGTATAATGCCTTTCTTCCGGTCAAAGGTGTTGAGTAATCACTTTAAGGTTGGGGATTTCATTATTTACTGCAGACTTTCATTGCTTTGATTGTACTTGAGTAGTAGAACTCAGTCATGGAGCTCATAAGTGTCCTTATATACTTTGCATTTAGAATGATGACTATGTCATTCTCTTTTATGAGTACTTGAACTATAAACATGACTAAACCCAAGCAACAAGAGAAGTTGGATGGAACTAGTTTCCATACTTGGTAAACAAAAGCCAAGTTTATGCTTATGAAAAAGAAGATATGGAATGTTGTGAATGGAAAGAAGTCTACAAAAGAAAAAACTAATTGGTTGATCAAAGACAAGAAGGCTCTTGCTATCATAGCTTTGGGATTAAGTGGCTCATACATTCACCACATTGATGGAGGGAAGTGCTTCAAATATATCTTGTTCCTTTGCCTACAATTGGAAAAGGGAATGTGTTATTCCATGAAGAACAACAAAGAGAATCAAGCATTTCTTGTGAAGAAGGACTACTTCAACAACAAAGCAAATCTAGCTGAAGGAAGAACTCCATCAGCAAATGAAGAAAATGAAGACTATGCTTTTTAGGCACTTTGTCTTTTGAATTTTTTGTTTATCATCACTTGGTTAAATTTTGAGGTTCTCTGCCTGGAGTAGTACTCCAAAAAGAATATCATATGTTATGTCTTTTGTAAATCACCTCTAGTCACCATATGATGTAGACCATGTGATATGTGTTTTGTCTATCCCATTTCTCTGAACCTCACAGCCTTGGGAACCCTTGCTAGCATGAGATCCTAGCCATAGATTTATCCTTGACCACCATGAGATGGCATGAGAAACTATGAGACTAGATGTATCCTTGACATTGCAAGAGGCAACCCCTTGAGGGGGGGTATGTTGGGATAAGTATGATCAAGGGCTTGCTCTATGGTGTATGTGTGCATCTAGGGGAGTCACATGTGTGTTTGTTGTGTTGTAAAGGCACATCAAGTGCTATGATGTGTCTAGTGTGTGACCTAAGTGATGATGTAAGACAAAGGCAATCCCACTGATGTAGGGATTGATTCCCACTGATGTAGGGGCTGATTGCCACTTATGTAGGGAAGGTATTACCTTCTCCCCCTTTCTATAAGAGAGAGAACTCTCTCACACAATCATAATAGAGAACAACATATTGCTTTCATTGTGCTCTCACACCTCTTGCAAGTTGCATCTATTCTATCCTATGGGATTCTACAAGAGGAGGCCTCGACCTCAAGCCCCTGACCCTGCCCCTGCCCTTTCCGATCCTCTTATTTCTGTAGATGAGCCCAACATCTACAATGAAGAGCCCATAGATGAAGAAGCTGAGGAGCAGGAAGCTGCATTAGCCCTGGAAGTGCTCCTGCGACCTCCTGAACCCCATTCTACTTCTCAAATTCCATCCACATCGGGCACCACCTCTGTTGACCCCGCAACAGTGATATGGTTTCTTGCTCTTCTTCTTGTCGAGGGAGAACAATACCTCTTTCTCCATGACGGGTTTTTGGGAGTAGATGATTCAAATTAACACTGGACTAAATCAAAGATGTAGAGACATCAATCTACTCCAACCTACCTGATGTTCCAAAAGAAGCCTCCACATCTCACTCTAGATAGCAGGAGGAGGGCTCTAGGTCCATCCTCATTGACAAAGCGGAAGGGATTGAGCATGACGACTCCATAGTGGTAAGAAACTATGAGCTTTGAATTTCTTCTCTCTTGGTATACTTTTGCTTTAACGAAATTCTAATGTAATGTTGGACTGTTGCACGAGGCATTTGAGGTCGACCTATTCTCATCTCGGCAACGCCTTGTTCGCAGTAGCTTCGGCTGAGATCACTCACTGGCACATTACCTTGGCCAAGCAAAAGGGCGCTTTGTGGTTATCCACAAAAAGTTTTCTCCACATGGCACTAATGACCTCCTGAAGTGCAAGGCCTTGTCATGAGTGATTGGTCATGCTGACATCAATCGCAATGCTGACAAGGTCATTTTGGTGAACCGCATGGTTGCCCTCAGTGCCTTTGGAACCAATTTTCAAGGTATGGCATTGACGGCAGCAGCCACATCCCTGGCCAGCAGTGATAATAACGTTGACTCTCTATCGACTAGGTTTAGAACTAGGAGTGTATTTGGGAATTCAAAGCCCAATGTTCTCAGTGTTTTAGAGAAGAGAGAAAGGCTCTGAAGCCTTATTGTATAGAAATTTTATTTTATATGAATACAGATATACTTTTTATACAGTGCCCCATTTTGTGTTCTTTTACAAAATTTATTTTATGCTGTCATTGTATTTTGTAACTTTAATTTTTGTTGGCATTAATATTTTCATTCACTATTCTGTTCAAAAACATGCTATCATATAAATTTTTGCGCTATAATGGTCATTTCCGAGCAATCTAGTAAGAATCTCACTGTGCGGCAGAAGGCAAATGTGTTCGGCATCATGCGGAGAGCTCAAAAATGCCAAAACCCGCTATGGCGCGTATGAGGCTTGTTTGACCAAGAACTCGCTATGGCGTGTATGAGGCCTGTTTGACTTGTTCAAACAAGCCTCATATGCGCCATAGTGGGTTTTGGCACTTTTTAGCTCCCCGCACGATGCCGAACAAATTTGCCTTCTGCGCCACGGTGAAAAAACATCATTTGACCACTCAAATTCACACTGAACTTGCATAAACTGATGGAAAGCATCACGTAACATGTATAATAACATGGGAACAGTAATAGAACATAAAAATATCTTTCATTCATTGGCCTCAAAGTGAAGATATTTACAAAATGATTCAAGTTACACCAAAGGAACCTAAACAACATGTAGGGCCTAAGGGAGGGATGCGCTTGGCGAGTAGAAGGTCCTTGTCCATCACTGTTACTCTTTTGGCATGGATAGCACATAAGTTTGCATATTCAAAAAGACCTACTGTCATCTACTCCTTTGTGGGGGTTAAAGGTTACTGTGCCTTTACCCCGGTTATGTACAATACTCAAACACATATATAAATGAATGAAAAAGAAGATTAGGGTGTTTTGCACCCACCAGAACTTGTGTGGCTCTCTGTTTCTCTCTCTCCCTCTTCCGTTCTTGCTTCTGTTGAGAGCACTCTCTCAACTGGTATCAGAGCCCGGGTGATCTAGCTGAGCGTGCATGAATGCCTGGAAGCCTCAACAGCTCTGTGGGAGGAAGGAGAAGCTCTGTGAGAAGCTTTGTGGGTGACTTTACTTGCATCTGAGTGTGTAGAGACCTTGGAGGAACCTTTGGAAAAGTCACTTTGGCTTTGCGAAGTGGTTTTGAGAGCCTGTTAAGCTTTTCCCTGTTCTGTTCGATGACAGAGACTCCGTATTGAGTTGTAGAGGCAACTATTGCTTGCTTTTGGTGTCCACTTCACTTTAGGAGCTTGGAAACACCTTCATTCTTGAATCTGGGATCATTTCATTGGATTTTTGACTCACTGTTCAATTCCTACGTTTTTCTGCCCGGGTGTTGGAACTCAAGTTTGGAGCAACCATTTGCAGATCTGTCAGTTCTGATGGACTCAGGAGGTCCTAAAACTTCTATGTTGCTCATCATTCACACTCCGGTGGAATTTACAAACAACTCTGTTTCCAAAAACGTTTTTCAGTCCGTGTGTTGGACCCAGTGATTGAGACCACGGTTTCCAAAACCGTCTGTCCCATTGCGTTTCGGGTGCCCAAAAACCCCTACCTGTTAGTTCTTGCACGATTCGGTGGAGTATTTTCAGAGTTATAGATCTCTATGTATTCGATTTCGTCTCTCTGTTATGCATTTTGCATTCTAAGGTTTTGAAACCTTAGATTTATGCCACATGGCAGTGGATAAGTGTTGACTCCCATTTCTCACTCATCGGTTGGGATTTTGGAGTTCCGGTAGAAGAGAGATATTTGCAGATTTTCTTGATGAGTCCGATTATGCAATGGCACCCATGTTTTAAGGCATCTCAGGTTCTATTTTTAGTAGCGATCTTTTCCGTGGGACCATTATTTCTTGAGCATACCTTATGCAGATCACTCTGGTTGCAGTTTGAGCCATGTGCGCTCATTCATGGTGTGCATTGGGTTGTAGTGGATGATTTATAGGCCATTTGGATGCATTGTGATCCTTATTGGATGCGCTGATAGGCCCAGATTGCCTTGTGGGATGCTATTTTTATGGACGCTTTGCACATGGATGCTATTTTATGCTGAGGGACAGCTTTGACACATTGCAGGTGATGCACTGATAGTGTTATGCTCTCTTGGATGAGATATTATTGATGCATATACCCATGGACAGTGTTTATGCTTGAGCGATTTGGCACTTATTGGCATTTTGGATTGCCATTGCAGTTGGCATTTTCTTTTGGGCCAAATTTGCTCATATGGATGCATAGTACATGCGCATGAGTTAGCTAGATCTTTTGATGCTTTGAGCTTTGAGTTTTTGTGATATTTCACTCTATTGTGGCATACACATTTGGGTGCACCTAATATTTGGTGTGATTCTCTCTTGCAGGCACTAGCATTTGGGATTTTGCTTTATTTGCATCATGGCATCCTCTTCCATGTCTGAAAAGGAGTTTTTCAACATTAAAAAGTTTGATGGGACAAACTTTTCTTTGTGGAAAGAACAGATAAGGGATGTGCTTATTCAAAAGAAGCAGATTAGACCCTTGACAGGGATTGAATCTAAGCCTGCAAATATGTATGAGGATGATTGGAATGAGTTGGATGCATTAGCAAAGTCTACTATTAGACTTCATCTTGCAGAGTCAGTTTATTTCACAGTAGTAAATGAGCAGACTACGGAAGATTTATGGAAGAAACTGTGTGCCACTTATGAGAAGGAAACTACCTCTAATAAAGTTTACCTCATGAAGAGGTTATTTGAGCTGCAGATGAAGGAAGGGGTCTCCATTGCTTCTCACTTGAATGAATTCAATATTATTTTCAGCCAGCTTCAAGCTCAGAAGATGAATTTTGATGCGGAGACTAAGGCAATATTTCTCTTATGTTCATTGCCATCCTCATGGGATATTTTCCGTATAGCTGTCAGTAACTCTACACCTGGTGGAGTACTGAAATTTGATGATGTTGTGGGTAGCTTGTTGGCCGAGGAGATTAGACGGAAGTCTATGGATGGCAACAAGCAGGATGTAGCCTTAAATGTGCAAAGGGGCAGATCACAGTTCAGGGGGAAGTCCCAAGAAAGAGGGAAGTCTCGTAGCAAATCCAGGGCACAGAACATTGAGCGTTACCACTATGGCAAGAAGGGCCATATGAAAAAGGATTGCTACAAGCTGAAAAGAGAGCAAAAGGATAAGAAAAAGAATGCAAATTGGGGTGCAAATCAGAAGGAAGAGAGTCCAAGGGAGGACAAAGGAAAAGTGAAGATCGAGGAGATCAATGCAGTCACACATGATAGTGACAATGACGTTCTCTTCATGTCTAGTTTATCTGCAGAGTTGCTTACCACTTCAGATGATGCATATTCCCAGGATTGGATTTTGGATTTTGGTGCTTCATTCCATGTTACTCCCCATAGGGAATGGTTCTCCACTTATGACAGTGGAAAGACAGGTTGTGTGCATCTTAGAAATGACTATGCATGTGACATAGTGGGAGTAGGTGACATAAAGTTTTCTTTTGCAAATGGGTCTGCATTTGTTTTGAAACATGTGAGACATGTGCCTAAGTTGACCAAGAGTCTTATTTCAGTGGGTCAGCTAGATGATGCTAGTTTTCACACCACTTTTGGCTTTCAGAGTTGGAAAATTCAGAAGGGCTCTATGCTTTTGGCCAGGGGTGCCAAGTGTGGGACTTTGTATCCCTTACATGTATCAGGGGTATTTGATCATGTTGTTGCAATATTCGAGCAGCCAAGCACTTCTTTGTGGCATTGCAGGTTGGGGCACATGAGCCAGAATGGAATGAAACTCTTATGCCATTTGGGTTATGTACCGCATTTGAGTTTCTCTGATTTTGAATTTTGTGAGCATTGTCTCTATCGGAAGCAAACTAAATCAGCCCATAAAAGAAGGGGAAAGAAAGAGTTTGAAAAGCTTGATTTGGTGCATTCAGACGTATGTGGTCCCATGCCTACATGGTCATTAGGCGGGGCTGAATACTATGTGACATTCATTGATGATGCAACTAGGAAAGTGTGGGCTTATGCTATAGCTCAGAAGAGTGATGTGTTCCAAGTATTTTAGAAATGGCTGGCCTTGGTTGAGAATCAGTCAGGTAGAACGCTTAAATGCCTACGGACTGATAATGGTGGAGAGTATCTCTCTCATGACTTTCAGCATTTCTGTGATACACATGGGATTAAGAGGGAGCTCACATCCCTCGTACTCTAGAGCAAAATCCAGTTGCAAAAAAGATGAACCGTACCATTCAAGAAAGGTTGCAATGCATGCTTTCCAATGCAAGTCTTTCTGGTGGTTTTTGGGCTGAGGCAATGAAGACTGTAGTGCATGTGATCAATAGATCACCTAGTAAGAGTTTGGATGGTGGTATTCCTGAAGAGGCATGGAGTGGCAAGAAGCCCCCTTACTCTCATTTGCGTATATTTGGGTGTGAGGCATATGCACATGTGCCAAAAGAGCTTCGAAAGAAGCTAGATCCTAAGTCTAGGAAATGCATCTTTCTAGGTTATGGTGAAAGTGGAGAGATGGGCTATCATCTCTAGGATCCAGAAGCAAAGAAGATCATATGCAGCCATGATGTAGTCTTCAATGAGAAGAAGATGACGACATTGCATAGTGATTCCATGAGTGCTATTCAGCTAGCACGGAATCCGGTCTTTCATGCAAAGACCAAACACATTGAGGTCAGGTACCATTTCATCAAGGAGGTACTTGAGGACAAGCGCATAGAGCTTGTCAAGGTTCATACAAATGATAACCCTACAGATATGCTGACGAAGAGTCTACCTAGTCAGCGGTTTGAGTATTATCGTGTATTGATGGGCATTGGATAGTATGCTCACTAGTTGTTCTCCCTTAAAGGCACATTATCCTTTAAGTGGGAGGTTGTGGGGGTTAAAGGTCACTGTGCCTTTACCCCGGTTATGTACAATACTCAAACACATATATAAATAAATGAAAAAGAAGATTAGGGTGTTCTGCACCCACCAAAACTTGTGTGGCTCTCTGTTTCTCTCTCTCCCTCTTCCGTTCTTGCTTTCGTTGAGAGCACTCTCACTCCGTTGCCTCCTGAATTGCTCCCATAGTGCCTGAAGTGAAATGCACATCATCCTTGTAATGCTGTGTTATTTCATGTACAACATGCTAGAAGGGTGCACAGGGAATGAGATTTTCCACAGTGGTTTGGAACTTGCGGATCTCCTGAAGTGCCTTCACGCCTGATTTTTTGTACCTCTTAATCTTTGGGGGACCCTGCACTGGCCTCTAGACATGGCCCCATGTCCGCTTGTTCGCTTTGAACTTCTTTTGCCTCTCCTCCTTTGCAACCAAGGAACATATTCCCATGTTCATTTGCATAATGACTGTGACTAGAATATCCACCACGATGATTTCCTCTTCTATGGAAATTCCCTTGATTGCTACTGGATTGACCGCCTTGGTCATACTCCTTCTTGTGGCAATCTATTTCATAATGTCCAAACTTATGACAGTAGTTGCACTGAATGTTTGACACATTGGTGGAGACATTCCCTCATCCTTGGAATCTTCCTCGATTGGAATGATGTCCCCTTTGCTGATGATGATGTTGTTGAGGACGATGCTGATTCTGATTCTGACTTTGTTGCCGATTTTGTTGCTGATGATGACCACTTTGCTAGAATGACCTACCTCTGCCTCTGCCTCTGCTTCTATTTGAAGTTGTGAATGGAATGACCTTTGTGTTCATGAATGGCTTGAGTCCTGAGTTCTTCACCAAGTAAAACTGACTGAAGTTCTTTCAATGTCAAAATTTGCCATTGGATGGCAATACTCTGGAGTAGATTCTTGTATCCCTCTCCTAATCGATTCAGGATGACTTGAACCATTTCTGCGGGATTCATAGTCTCTTGTGTTGTTATGAGTTGATTGTTGTAATCTTTGATTCTAAGTACGTAAGCATGATCGGTTTCACTACTATTGTGGAAACTCTTGTTGATCTGGCTTCTCAGTGTGAGAATACTAGAAGTATTCTTGGACTCATAGAGAGCTACAAACATATCCCATGCTTCTTTTGATGTCTTGATGGTGTTGAGCTATCCTAGCATGACATCTTGCACATTCTACTTGATCAGATGATATGCATACCTGTCTTTCTTATCCCATTATGCCTGTGCTCAAGCAATGGTAGGATCTGCTACAGGTGTGGAAACTATTTGTGTAGGTGGAGATTGCATTGTAGATCTTGTTGCTAGTGCTATGACAATAGGTGGACTAGAGTTACTGCTGGCTAGATCATCCAATTGTCTAGGTGTAGATCCATCAACATACTCCCATTTGTCATGAAGTACAAGAATGGTCTCCATTCGGTATTTCCATGTGCCATAGTTGGAGTTGTCTAGCTTAGTAGATGCCACCAAATTGAGGTTGCAAGTCGTAGATATGGTGCAAGAAATGTACTCAAAGTGTCCGTGACTCTCACTATCTGAATCAATTGCAAAACACTGACTGTGCAAGTGAAATCTAAACTATCGATGAAGATAGAATTGCAATATATAATCCAAAGGCTTGTGGTGGCAAATGATGCTAGAAATAGCCAAGAGGCTTTACAAGGCTAGAATAAAGTGGACAATGCCTTTAAATAGCCAGATAGGCTTTACAATGATGGCATGTGTGTGTGAAATCAAATCATGTGCTATCTGCCCACTGATTTGTCAATCAATATCTCTGAACACTCTGAAGTCTAGTCACTGAACTGATGAACATCAGGTTTCAGGTAATGTGATGATGTGACACTACATGTGAGTGTAGGGACTGACTCTGAGTAGAAACTAGTCAAGAATTTTAGGCATGGCTTATATTGGCAACTTGGAGAAATTCAAATCATCCCCACTATGGTAATCTAGTCTACTATGATCTAGATATAGACAGGCATCGATTGATGAAAGAGCAGCAAATAATTCCTTTTCTTTGTTCATTTTAGGTGCTGGGTCAGATGCATCGATGTAGAGGTTGATGTGCATGAAGGAAGTGGATTTATCGGCGAGGCTCACAAGTGAGTGATACTTGTGCTGAAATGTGTGTGATGTGACGAGCATGTAGAGCACAAAAAATTGAGCGATCTTTCTTTTTGGAGTGCCCTAAAATTCTTCCTAGATCAAGAGATACGACTTCATCTAGGTGGAGGGGCTAAAAGGATGAAAATGTTCTCAATGATGATGTGGCACTTAGGGGTCACATGCAGCGATTGTGCCTGTGGAGAGGTGTGCTAGTGGAGCAAGGCGCTGATGTATCACTTGTGTGCACATGCAGTGTGCACAGTGTGCTTGGCAGGGGTCCAGTGTGCTTACAAGGGGCAGTGCTAATTGGACAGGTGAGATAGCACTCTGATTAACCCAACCCAGGGTCAGGTTGACCTAGCTAGGGTTATAGTAACCATGGTGATGTGGATGTGGATTGTACCTGTTGAGGTGGTAGGTGATGTGGCATGGATATGACATGGCACTATCGATGGTGATGTGGTAGAACGACTTGGCTTTTCTAACGTGGTAGGATAAGCTGACATGGCACTTAGAGTGATAAGGCTGCCACATGGTAGCCTGGTAACCAACCTTGCAATGGGTTGGAAAATGGCCACATGCCTAAGGATAACAGATGATAGAATCTTCACAGATTCTGTCAATGTTGCAGAGTCATCCACATGGAGCTGTGAAGGTCTACTAGCGTCGACAAACATAGGTTGCTAGGCTGGAGCACGATGGCTGGTTGGCTGTGGAGCTACTGGCGATGGCGCTTGCAAGCCCACCAGTAAGCTTTGTTTGAGAGTCTGTCTTTGGTGAGTTGTCAATGTAGTCCATGAGCATGGAGGCGCTAGAGCCTGTGAGCATGGACTGGCCTGTTTAGAGGTGATGAGATGGAGCCGTCACCCGTAGGTTATAGAGTCGGTTGGAGTTCTATTGATAAGAGCCTTAGATGCTCGCTATGGGGTAGCCGACAGGTCAAAGCATGCTAGTCATCTAGAGGTGAAGGCACTATCGTCTTGGCATTGCAAAGTATGGTCTGTTGGCCCGTAGCTTGAAGTTTTTGACGAGGTTGATAGGCCGTGAGTCTTTAGTCGTAGGTAGATCCTCCTTTAGTCATAGGTAGCACAGTATATGGTAGTAGGCCTAGTTGCTTGTAGCTCTCAGGCTTGTAGATAGGTTGTAGAAGTCCTTGCTCGTCAAGGAAGCCATTTAGCTCTTTGCTATCAAAAAACACAGAGATCTCTCTCTTTTTTGCTCCATGAAATTCTCTCTCAAGAAGATATCATGAACCTTAGTGCAAATGAATCTCTCTATGAATCTCTATCTCTATCATGAGGAAATCTCTCTCATGAACTTCTCACATACTCTCGAAGGAGATGAACGAAAATATATCACCAAATGAATGGATGGAATTCTCTCACCAATAGACAAAAATTCTCTCAACAGAAGGAACTCACGATCACTCAAGAGAACTTTCAATCTCTCAATCACTCTCACTGTCTCAAGGATTGCAATGCCTCAGCGGAAGGAAAGGGTGCTTTGATACCATGACAAAATATGAAGAGGGGAGAGGAGAAGAGTGGAGATAAGGAGAGAGGATATAGCTAGAGAGCACACCACAAATGACTAACTGTACATTAGATTTAGCTGAAAATGTAGAATATATACAAACCCATTTAGGGTTAGGGTTAGGGCATCTAACCCTTTCCTTTATAGCACTCTATATGTGTTAGTGCTATGCACATGTAATCACATGATGTTGAGCATGGTCTCTGAACACTTGGCTCTCCTCTATCAGTTCAACTTGAGCCATCACATTGTAGTTCCCAATAATAGGCATCTATGGTACTTAGGGTTTCCCAAATCAATAGCACATAGTACATATATTTAGATCTAGGAGAGATGGAAAATATATCCTTGAAGTGTGAGTAATGCCCTTATATATCTGAAGGCAAATGCCATTGTCGTACTCAGAGCAAGTACAAGGTCAAAAATAAGAGAGAATTTAAAAAATGCCCTCCAAGGCAAAACATAAGGGATGCAATAACAACCATTATTTCCACAAGATCATGGAGTACTACCATCCTCATATAAGTGCATGTTCTTACTCAAAACTTAGAAAGCCCATCTTTCTTGCCTAGTCATACAAGTAAGGTTTTGGTTTTTGGTGAGACTTAATCTTTTTTATCTTCCCTTGAAAATATAGGAGGTGGCATATTCACAGACTCAACAGATTTTGTTTTGAAACTCTCAAGTGCAATACAAAGCCAATGACTACTGCCAATTTTTCATGCACATGGAAGTTCTTAATGCTTCGCAGGGCTTCAAGCACAAGAGATGCACAACACCCATAGTTCCATCCATGACATTTTTAGCCTACTCGAGTGCTTGAAAGTTGATATACCTATTTCCATACAACAACACTAAATGCCATTCTTCAACGTTATCCTTCTAGTGTCTATCATGCCACTCTTTCCTTTGTCTCTCTTGTTTGTAAAGCCATATGCCAATTGTCATCCAAATGCATATAATTAACCTCTCCTTAACAAATTCCTCCATTCCTAAGTCCTAATTCCAACTTTATGGGGGAAAATGCCTCTTGCTCATATACTTATAAAAATGGAGCTACATTTGTGCTAGCTTTGTGAGCTACACGGTGGGACTACAATGCTATATGTAACTCCTTATCCTAATCCATCCAGTGAAGATTACCAGTCCTAGAGAATACATCACAAATGAGCTTGTTAAGTCTTTCTACTTGACCATTACATTAGGATGATGTGGAGTTGACTTCCAATTATTGACACAATATCTAAATTGTCTCCAATTTTAAAAATGAGTACCACAACTAGAAGATAATTTGATAGGACAATAAGATCTCACAATGATATTTCATATAGGAAGACATCTACATTATTTGCATTCTCCTCCCAAAATGCTCAAGCCTTTGTCCACCTAGTGACATAGTCCAAAGCCACTAATATATACTCGTTATGGGTCCTTTTAGTTTTTAGACTAATCAAGCCTATAAAGTCAATGACCCATTTCTCAAATGCTTTGACTGCAATTATGGGGATCAAAGCCACGTTGTCATGAGGCATGGTCTTATCCATACGCTGACATATATCACATTTCTACACATAAGTTTTGTAGTTTCAAAACATATGAAGCCACTACAAACTTCCCATTGATACTGTTCGACCAATAGCTAAGCCAACAAAATGGCCCCCACACACATCATGGCAATCATGGATAATTGTCAAAACTGCATGCGGCAGTATATAGTGATGTAAAAGTAAGTCTCAATGTAGAGAATACATATAATCAACCTACATAATAAATTGAATGATCAAATCTTGGCAAATCAGCTTGGCACAATTCACTACCAATGGCAAAATATGAAGCATCCATTTGTACGTGTAACTCCCTCTCCCAATCATGAGAAACTAATATGGGTGCTATCAATAATGCTTAGCAAATTTGATAAAGTGCCTACTCACACTCATAATTCCACATGAACTTAGCTCCCTTTTAAGGGCTTTGTCAAGGGTAACAACCAGACCACGAAAAGACAAATATAAACCATCTATTAAAATCCACATGGCACAGAAATGTTTGTGACACACCAACACTTTTTGGAACTTGTAATGCTGAGAACTTGATCACCTTCTTAATATCCATGGTTAGGCCTTACTTGACACCACATAACCTAATAGCAAGCCATAAGATACTACAAACACTTCTTAGGATTCAAGGTAGTATAGGTTTCAAACATTTCCCTAAATGAATTTGTTTGGTACTATGTCATCTAAAAGCACCTCCATGAAATCCCTCATAATAGTAACTCCTCACTAGAAAGTGGGTGGTGTATTACTTATCCCAAATGGCAAAAATTTATTTTGCCAACCTGATTATCTTGGATTTCAAAGTAGAGGCTCGAATTCATCTTAGCCAAATGTAAGAGAATGGTTGAAACATGCATTAAGCCAAGATATGTTTATCTTCTAGATATGTGGAACATTATTCCAAGTTGAACCTTTTGAAATGATACAGCAAGACATGCCTTATCCCTTAGGCTATATGACCATTACAAAAAGCTAGCATTTCAATATTGGGTCACATAAATGAGTGTGATACTATCAAACTTAGAAACCAATCTGAAGCCTTTTGCCTTTAATATCTCCAATATTAATTAAGTACTTGATATTCTCCTCTGAGTTGTATAATTACTATTCTCCTATGAGTTGTCTAATTACTAGCATCAAACCTCCTCTAGGTTGTCTAATTACTAGCATCAAATCTCCCATACCCTTGAGATGAGTAATTTGTACTCTAATTACTAACTTGAATCCTATGGACCAGGATCAAGGATCTTGACTCGCTCATATTCTTGGTATATCCATATCCCATCATGGCTCCCATTAGGATATATCTCTATGCTTGTTTGGATCACAATCCCAATCAACCCTTTATTCTTCAACTCTTCAGATGCCACTACACACTATGGCAAATATCAATACTTAGCACAAAACTTAATCAAACAATCAAATCTTCTAGTACTTCCCTTTCATGTGCATAAATAGAATTCCATGATTGAACATACAATTACTTAAAATTGGATGACATCAAATGCCCATTTGAAAGAGGAATTGCTCTATTTGATACTTCTATGCTCTTAAGTTCTTGTCCTGATCTAGCATAGTAAAGCTTAATCTTATAAAAGTTTTGTTCAAGATTAGGAAACTATTTTGTAAAAGGCTCAGCTAGTTGGATAGTATTATTTTGCCCTACATTGAGGATTTTTACTAGTATTTTCCATAAACATTGGGGATTTTTACTAGTGTTGCCATAAACATTGTAACTTCACAGAATCCATTCGTGCCTCGATTGAAGAAGAGAACCAAATTGGTCTCTTTGAGTTTAAAGTTTATGCTCTCTAATCATGGGAGCAAATTTGTTGTTTCTTCTTGGAAAGAGCATTCAGTTGGTCCCTTTTCCTGTGTTCCTCCCATGAGGAGCTCTAAAAACTTCAAATTGATGATATGGTACCTCATGGAACCTTTTGTAAATCATGCCCCTATTATACCAAATCTTTGCACATGTATCACTAGCTTGTGCTTTTTACTTTAAGAATATCCTCATAGAGTTTCCTAGATGTTAAAAGAAGGTACTGACCAATTGCCAAATACCAATTTAGAATTATATCAATCTTGAGTAAATATTCTCCTAGCCAAACCGGTTCTTCTTCACTTGATTGCGTAGATGCTTTGGATCTTCATATCTCTAAATTGTGGGATACTCAGTTCTTACCTAACATTCTAACACGATTGTAACTTAGGTGGTTTGGTTTAATGTTGATGATTCCTCCAAGATAACTATCCACTTCATCAATCTATCAGGAGGCTTCAACTTGAAAACTTTGTTTTTGACAAAGAAAATGGTTTTTGGGTTTAGCATATAATGATGTAACTTTTGTGGTTAATAAATGATAGCAAAAAACAACCTCTTAGATGAACCTTTGATTGGTGCTTAGTCCGTTGCGCAAACCAAAAGCCATCACATGACTCCCAAAAACTCTAAACAAAGAAACAAAACGAGGTTTCCAATTTATCTTTGGTTGTTATAGCTATCTAATCATACCCAATGAAATAGTCCATAAAATTGTATGACTCCTTTCCAAATATTTGATATAAATTTGACTAATGAAGGGAGGAGGGTGAATAATAGGCACTTGTTACGTTGTTGAGTTCCTTATAATTGATGCAGGCTTTTACTATCACTATCAATATCTTCTTAGGAACAACTACACTAGATGAAAGCCATTTGGACATTTGTACTAGAAGCATTGGGCCCTCTTCTAGTAGCTTCATTATTTCAATGCAACACACTGATTGAAGCATATTTACCTATTGTTGATGGGGTTATAGAATAGGTTTTACATGAGGTCTTAAGGGAATACAGTGTATCACCATTGAAGGGTGGAATCCTTTAATATCTCAATAGGTCCATGCAAACACATCAACGAATTCCCTAGACAACTTTATGAGCCGATCTTGCAAGTTGAAATCAAGATGGACTCCTATTTGCATGTCCTTCCACCCTCTAAGGAGTTCCGAGCTTAATAAATCTTACATACTAAGTTCTTGTAAGGGTCCAAATTCATGACATTCACTACTAATATGAGATCTACTATCACATCTGCAATCATTTTTCACCCTTGTTTTCTATACGAATCTGGCTCATCATTGTGTAGGATGTAGAGGTTTAGTATAATAAAGGGCACAATTTGTAGAAGAGGTCCTGAGGGAGTTTAGTATAATAAAGGGCACAATTTATAGAAGAGGTCCTAAGGGAGTGTATCATCTATGTGTGAGAGAAAATGAAATAGTTTTAATTCTACAAGAACTTCATGAGTCATCATGTGAGGGTAGGCAAATGATAGACAAAAAAATTCTTTCTACTTGGGTATTGGTGGCCCACTTTGGTAAAGGATTTTCCCAAACATGTTAATTGACTTCATTGGATACATTGCTTCGACATCTTTATCAAGAAAGAAGAACATTTTGGTAGCAATTGATAATTTCACAAAATGGTCAAAATTAATAACCATTAACAAGAATGATGTAGTTACAATGGCTGAATTTTTCATCATCAAATTGCGTCCCAATTTGGTGTACTAAGATAAATAGTCATAGATCAAGGGACAATTTTATGAATGAATTAATTGAGGGAATTATTGAAAGACTCTCTCATTTTGCATGAAGAGGTTACATCGTATAAACCAAAAGTGAATGGCTAAGTAGAGAGCATCAATACAATTTTGGATGTCATTTTGAGGGAAATAGTCAACACTAAATGATGGGATTGGGACCAAAAAGTGCTATAGGTAGTATGGGCATATAGCTTGACATATAAAAGGGCATAGAATACACTCTATACTTCCTCATGTATGGTACAGAGTGTATTTTACCCATTGAGATAGAGATTGTAGTGCTTTGATTAGCATTGGAACACAATCTTTGGGAACTTGAAGCCATCAAACAATGGATTTTGCAGATCTTCTCATTGGAAAAACATAGGCAAAGGGCCTCCTTGAAGTCTCTTTTTAAGAAGAAACAAAAAGGTGTTATCATGATAAGATAGCTCTAGACTTTGATTTCAAAGAGAATAATTTATTTCTTTTCTTTGATTCAAGGCATGAACTAGTGCAGGAAAGTTTCAATGTTTATTGTAAGGACCAATAAAAATTGTCAATGTAGGGCAAAATAATACTATCCAATTAGCTAAACTTTTTGGAAATTGTTTCCTACTTAGACAAAATTTAATTAGATAATATTTACTATGCTAGACTAGATAAGAACCTATGGCATAAAAGTATTCAAATCAATCTCTTAAGGTTTCACATGATTAAGTAATTATGTTCAATTGTGGAATTATGTTTATGCATATGAAAGGAAAGTACTAGAAGATTTGATTGTTTGATTAAGTTCTATGATAACCACTAATATTTGTCATAGTATGAGGCAATATGGGCATATGATGCAACATCCAAACAATCAAATAATGAAGGGTTGATTGGGATCAAGAATCACTCATCTCAATTCTATGCTAGTAATTTGATAATTTAGAGGAAATATCAGGTCCTTAATTGATATTTGAGATATCACTAGCAAAAGGCTTTAGAGTTGTTATCTAGTGCGATAGTATAGGACTCATATATGTGATCCAAGGTCAAGATTCTATGGCAAATATCTTATCATATGAAGCTTTAGCTTGAGGGGTAAGGTGCATTTTGCTATATGATTTCAAAAGGTTCACCCTAGAACAGTGTTTGACATATCTAAAAGATAATCTTATCTATGGATTTAAAGCATTTTCAAACATTCTCTTACATCTGAGTAAGATAAATGCCAAGATCTACTTTAAAATACAAGATAATATCAGGGTGGCCAAAAAATTGTTTGAGGAGATAACCAAAGTAGTCTTTTATGCATTAGTTGGTCATGGTTCTCTAGTTTGATGTCAGGATACATTGGGTAATGGTAATGGTAATGGTAATGGTAATGGTAATCGTAATGGTAATGGTAGTACACTAGACTAAGGACATGTCATTTTTTACCATGATCAATGAAACCATGTATTTGGATAAAAGAGCATCCCTTTATACCACTCTCTTTCCTCATTCTTTTACAACCATCTTGGGCCTATTTGGGTCCAAGGCATAATCCTAGCTCTATGAACTTGCCATGATCCATCAAATGACATTGCCACCAACTAATGTAGTTAATATGTCCCCTTTTAATGGGAGTGCCAACCCTATTCCCCTTTACACTCTATTTCCTCATTCTTTTAGAACCTCATTGGGCCTATTTCATTCCAGGCACAATCCTAGCTCTATGGACTTGCCACTATCCATCAAATGACATTGCCACCAACTACTATAGTTAACATGCCCCCTTCCCGTTCTTGATCCAGTCCCCTGGATCATCAATGGTCACGGTTGTTGGAGGGCTGTCTCTAAATATCATTCTTTGTGTGCACTTGTGAGATGTTTCCATTCGCAATGCTTTAGCGGTCTTCACTGGATCCTTAGTTGTGGAATTGTTGGAATAAGCATGGATATTGGTCTTGTAGTATTGGATCCCACTGGAATTAGCAGTGTGGCTTGAGTGATTGCAATGGCTAGACGTTGGGTGGATGGATTAGCCGAGTACTTGTGACCTTTCAAAGAAAGAGGAAGAAAAAGGAAAAATATAACGTTTACGTTAGTAGGAAGAAGGTGTAAGTAGTTTTGACATAAGATCCTAGTGGTGTTAGAGTTAGCAAAGTAAGTACAGAGTAGTATTCTCACTCTCCTCCGTAAGTTCCATATTTGCTTTGAGTGGGAATTTTATTGGATTCTCATCAGACTATTTCTTTGACATGCCATGTTTGAATGACTAGAGTTGTGCATGACATTTTGTCTTTTTTCTCTACATTGACGTTCTTTAGAAATAATTTTATGGATTATATTTCATTGAGGGCTTTTCTTGGAAGTATTTGAGCCCAATAAGGTCGTGGCACCATTTGGAGCTTTATTTTTCTGAGTCATCAAATCGAGAGGAGTATGATAATACACTAACAAACTCTTAAAATGAGGACTATGGGTGAAGAGGTTTATAGCATTTTGGGTTTTGGGAAAGTCCTCTAAATTAAAACTGATAGTACATTGGGAGGTTGAAATGATTAAGTGGATACTAGTGTTAAAGCATAAAAAAGAAGATTAAGAAGAAATAAAAAGAGGAGGGAGAGTTGAAGTTAGCTAATGAAGGGTGTGGTTAGTAAATAAAAGTAAAGAGAAATCTTTGAAAATTACAAGAAACTTATCTAGTCCCATTTCTATGTCATCAAATTCACCCTACAATCAAACCCATCCTGTAGAGTTGGTGTGTAGGATCACTTCTTGTTCTTTATGTGGAGGAGTGCCTTAGGATACCGAGGGTTGATGTGTCTTTGATCGGCCATGTGTCCTTTACTGTTCCCCAGACTTTTGTTGGTGAGGATCTTCTTTCCATGGTAGCAACGTGTTGTGAAGGGCTCTAGTATCTTTTGTCACAGCAAGTTCTTGTGGATCTACTACATTTTTATGATTAGCTTCTTGAGGGTCTACTGCTATGGAGTTGGACTGAATGCCATATACTAAAGGAGCAGTTTGTAATTACTTGGTGGGAAAACCCATCAAGGCCTTGAATTATCATTGCCTTGCTCTTGGTGAACCTTGCTGTAGGTTCTTGTGTTACCACTCCTTTTTTTGGAGCAAGTTCTTGTGTAGCTACTATCAATGAAAGGCTGCATGACTCAAACCTTTAAGGTCTCTCCTTTGAATTTTGTGGATCTAGAGTGGTGAAGTTAGCCGTGATAAAAGCACAAGAAGGTGGGTTGTTGTGTTGAAGATGCTTAGGGATCCACATTGCCATCATAAGATCCTCAAGCTTGCAACAGTTCCTTCTTGATTCCATATTTTTGGTGCCTTTGTCAATTACATCTACCTGTTGACCTTCCATTCTTGCACCGTAAGGTGTGGTATGTTCTCAGCAGCAAATGTGAGTAGGACCGCAATGTCTCAGAGGTCTTCTATTTTTGTTGAGCCCAAGGTTGTTTTTGAGAAAGTTGCCAGTGAAAATATTTTGTCATTCTCACTTAAAGGTTCTTGTGTGACTTCCACTATGTCTGGCATGGTTGGTCTGACATGTGTAGCTATCACAAATCTTGATGCTAAATTTCTTACTAAGAAAGGTTCTTCTGGAGCTTCCAAAGTAGATTCCATTCTTTTCATGGCAAGTTCTTGTGTCACTATCTCTTTTTTGGAGACACTTTCTTGTGAAACTGTCATTTGCCTTGAAGACGATGCAGTGAATTCAACGACTTTTTGATAGACTGGTGATTGAGTAGGTTCTTGTGTGACTGTCATTTTTTTAAAAACAAGTTCTTGTGTAACTACTTGATAGGAGGTAGAGGATATCCTTGGTGTGTGATCCTCCTTTATTGGCACTTTTCCCTTGTCCTTATGAACAAGTTCTTGTGCTTCTACCATTTTTAAGGTAGGTTCTTGTGCTTCTGCTCTCCAATCTTTGCCTTGATTTTTATAATCGGTAGGTCTGAAGTTGATGTTTGCCTCGAATTTGTTTGTGATGACAATTTTTTAGGCTCTGGCCTCTATTCATTATATTGATCTATTTATTGAGAACATTGCCATTGTTGCTAGAAGATGATGAGGGTGAACTTGTTGCACGTAGTACCTTCTAGACCAAACATAAGTGTTTCCATGGTAATATCCCTGGACCTCTAGTAGTCTTGTGGAAACCCAACAGTATTGTACCTTTCTTGTTGGATGGTGTTGTTTTGTTCTTTTTGTCCAGGATTGTTGTTTACATGCCGAGGTGGATTTTGATGTCGAGGTTTTGTTGAAACCCAAATGTATGATTCACCTTCAAAGTATCCTTGGGCCTCTAGTAAATCCTTTTGGACCCACACTTGCTTGGTTGCTCTTCTTCTTCATTTTCTTTGTTGGTGAGGTGCTTGTCAAGGTTGAGAAGTGGAAGTGAATGTTGATGCTTAAATGCTGGGCTAATTGGTAGTTCTTGGCACATCTTGATGGGTTGATTCATCACCAAACAACCCTTTTTGAGTGTCTTGGATCCAACTTTTACCAAGAATCGCGGCTTTCATTAGGGTACCTATAGGAGTTACAAAAAATTTCAATTGATGCAAAAATAATCAAACTGAAGAAGCATCCCTAGAACAATCAATGCTAGCTGAAACCCAAGCACAAACTGAAAAAATTATCATGGATGTGAAAATGCAAGAAAAAGTTTGGTACAAAGTGAATCCGAACAAATGAAAGCAAACCTTCTGCCTATTAAAAAGTTTGGTACAAAGTGAATCTGACAAAATGACAATAGAAAGTTTGGTATACAGTGAATTTGACAAAACACAATGCAAAATGCTGCTTATTACAAATCACAATTCTTCGAGGGTGCTTGAAACTTGCAGAGGCTATGAATGCAAGGAAATTGACGATTGAACTTACGAGAGGAGTAGCAAATCAAACCGTGATTCTCTAAGAAGGCCCTGGTATGTATAACTGAAGTTGAAAACAGAACAGTAGGACATCTACAAACACAACAGGATGCTTGGAAGTGGTTTGCAATTTGCTAAGAAGTAAATATCTACATGTTGGTTGCATAGGTTAGAGGTGAAACAAGATGGCTGTTCCCTTAAAAACAAGCTCCAAACTCCACAAAAAGCACATGAGAATGAATAGAAACAACCATACACACCCAATCTAACCATACATGAGGATGAATAAAAACAACCATACACCCATAGAAAAGCTAGAAAACTAAATGAACCAAAAAGATAAAACTCACTTTCATTTTAATTAGAACAATTATATGTCAATTAGATGTTCAAGTAGAAAGAATGGATGTTTGGTCCGTTGTTGAAGCCCACAAGTCACAACTTCCACAATGTTACCAACTGCATTGTCAATGAATCCCAAGATCATAATGAGAATAGATTGACTGCAAAAAGGAAACAAGATGAATTTCATTCATGTGGCCTACCCAAAGAGAGAAGAAGAAGAAGACAGAGAGAGAGAGAGAGAGAGAGAGAGAGAGAGAGATCTTTTAACGTTTCCAGAAGACCTCACGGGTCTAGGAGACAAAGTACCAACACCAAAAAGTAACTACATTTGGATAGCTAGAGAATCGAAGGCCAACTCCTCTCGAGTTATTATAGGGCATAGCTACATTCTAACACTATCATAAAGTGGTCTTTATAACATCAGTTTAAGGCAAAGTCTTTGGATTTGGATTTGAAGTCCCTAATCAATGCTTGTCCATCTCAATAAACCGCCCTTTTTTTTTTTTTGCGCAAAAAGTAGTGCTAGTTATATTGCTTGAAAACGAGAGTACAAGAGGGCCTAAAGGCTAACGGGCTGCAATCACAAAACGGATACAGCCCGTGGTAACAAAATACTAATTACAAGCCTCTCAGGGCATAATCATCGGAGTGTGGACAAACAGCCACGGTGGGGGGGAGTAATGCCACTAAAGACTCTTGAGCAGAGTGCTGGAAGAACAGCTCTCGATTGTCCCAGTCGTGAAGGAAGCGCCGTCTCTTCTCCTTCCCTGCCCGAGACTCCCCCTGAATCTGATCCCACTGACCCTTGAGCGTGTGAATGATCGTGCTCCAAATGTCCGCTAGGGTCTGGGTAGCAGAAGAAGCCTGATCTCCTAAGGTCTGCGCGCATCTAGAAGTCCAGATATGCCAGCCTACAATACTCCCTATGATCTCCCAAATTGGGTGCCGAGTCATCGCTCCTGCATCTGTCTCTATCAGATGCCAAGGGAAGCTGTCCATGTATGCCCAGGTGGCCTGCGTGATGAAGAAAACTGGATCCTACCTAGAGAACTCATAAGCCAAGTGATGTCCCATCTCGGTGCTGCGCCAGCAAACGGCTCCCCAAGTGACCGGTCCTAGCTCGGGTGCCGCCCTCGCTAAGATCCCCATGACTCCCTTCCACACTGTCTGAGCATGCGAGAAGCTCCAAAGGCAGTGCTTCAGGGACGACTCCTCCTGAAAACACATCTAGCAGTGCCCCTTCTGCCCCATCTGCCTCAGCCAGCTGCCAACTGGTAGCCCCTTGTGGGCCACCATCCAAAGAAAGTAAGAGATTTTCCTCGGCCGCCAGCTTGCCCAAAGGGTCTTCCAAAATGTGCGAAGAAAGACTAGAGATATCCCTTGGGCATACCAACTATGTGCCTGTGTGGGTAGCCTGCGCTGGAGAGCCCCAAGAGCACACCTACCAATACGCGCACTGTATGAGAAGAAGGGGGTAGGGTTCTCTAAGGTCTCCAGTGGTGGCCAGCGCCACTCCCCTGGGTCCCACTCCACCTCTGTCAAGGAGCGGCCCTCCCAAATCTAGAGTCTCCAGTCCTAGTCCTGCATAATCAGGGGGTCTATATGCCACGTTTTCCCTTGCAGCCCTATGATGCGAAGGCGCTGCCAGGGAAGCTGGGGGTCGATCACGGCCTCTCTGCTCTAGAGATGGCTATCCTCGGCGACAGAGAAGAAGTGAATCGAGGAGTTCGAGAAAAGGCCTGCAACCACCAAAGGAATGCCACGGGGTGTGAACTGCCCTAGCCACCTCTCATCTCCCGGGAGGAGCTGTCTGGTGAACATGGGAATCCTCCAACCTGCAAGTATGGTAGCATCGATCTCCGCTCGCCGAGCCTGGATCCCACGTGCCGTACCTACTGCTGCTGCCAACTCGCCTGGGCTCAACTGGCTATAGACGTCCCTCCAAACCCAGAGCGAGCGCGCAGGCCCACGCGCCTAGAGCGCCCAAGGGATATGGGATCTCTCTCCAAGCTGGCGGCCTGTATCATTTGTCACCTGGCTGCTCCAGATCAGGGGCTGTCTATCTATTTCCTCTCAGCAGTTGGGGGAACCTGATAAAGGTTAAGCCGCAACTTCCTCCAGACCGAGACGAGGCTACGGAGGAAGGGGGAACGGGGCTGAGTCAATGGGGCAGAAGTGAAATCCACCGAATAGACGACTGCCAATCACCCCCTCTCTAGGGGGTACATGCGCTGAGACCATGCTGAAGCAAGAGCTTCCACGTCTGCCCTCCTGGGGTCAGACCGCGGATGACTAACTTGCCAAGTAATGCCTGACTCTGCAGTTCTGGATCTATGATGCCAAGACCGCCCTCTATCTGGGGGAGAATGACCGTCTGCCAGGCGACCCGGGCTCTGGTGGTGCCGGAACCATCTGAGCCATACCAAAGAAAGTTCTGCACCAGTCTCCTCAGCTGGGCTACACATGATCTCGAGAAACACCAGCAAGATGCCACGTACCAAGCGGTGGCAAGGACCTGGTTGACCACAAGGGCCCTGTCTGCCAAAGATAGCCTAGCCGTGCTCCAGAAGGCTAGCTTCTGTCGTATGGAGACTAGGACCGGTAAGAACTGCGGAGCCGGCGTGATATCCAGACCTACCTGGAATCCCAAGTAACGTGTCGTCTGTCCTCTAGGGATCCAACGAAACCCAAGGAAAATACCCAACTGTGAGCTGGCTCCCGGATCCGTGAGAAAACCAACTGACTTATGCCAGTTGATTTTCGCCCCAGCGGCTAGGCAAAAAACCTCTAAGGACAGTCTCACTCACTCCAGTGACTCGATATCATCCTGCACATACACGGCCGTGTCATCTGCATACTCGGAGTCCAGAAGTTCTGCAACGTCCCGAATAGGGAGGCGCATCCCTCGAAGACCAGTGGTACGGGCTCGTAGGAAGTGAGTCATGGCCTCCGCAAAAAATAGGAAGAGGTAGGGTGCAAGCGGACAGCCCTGACGCACCGAGCGCTCGAGGGTGAATCTCTCCCCCATCCTGCCGCTGATGATAACCCGGCTGCCGACCTGTAGAGACTAGCAATACCTATGATCCACTCGTTCGAAAAACCGAACCGAGAGAGTGTACCTTCCAAGAAGGACCAGTCTACCCTATCGTACGCCTTCTCAAAGTCAAGGAGTATGGCAAGGTGCTGGCCACTGTGCTGGGCCCACTCCGTCGCCTCTGAGAATGTGAAAATGTTGTCCAAAATGCTGCGATCTTGGACAAACAGTCTGTGAGGAGGGTGATAGGGCACCACTGTCTGATCTCTTGACAGTCCCCCCCTTTGGGGATGAGGCAGATCAAGCCTGTCGCAAGGCTCTCTAGCTGGAGAAGATATGCTGGAAGGCTGCGAGCAAGGGCTGGTGGACCTGCTCCCAGAAGGTGGTGAAGAAAGCTCTAGAGAGCCCATCCTCACCTGGGCATTTCTGCCCATCAATAACGCTCACCGCATCTTGCATCTCTGCCACGATGAAAGGGGCGAGAAGGGTTTCACTCATGCTAGGTTGCACGAGCGACGGTGTATACCTCCACACCTCCTCCCTGCAACGGCGGGCACGAGGGTCTGGGGGCTCCTGCTGGAACAGGGATCTGTAGAAATCTGTCGCCAAGTCCCAGACCTCGTCTGGATCTGTCCTAACACTACCATCCTGCGCTCTAAGAGATCGGAGCGGTTCCCCTGCTGACCTCTGGCCATGAGTCCTAAAGAACTCTCTGCACATCCTGTCGCCTTTCCTAGCCCAAAAGGACTTGGAAGCATGAAACGAGAACTCTGAGCGTCGCTGGGTGATCTCCTCTAACATGGCTCGGGCTCTAACCTCCTGTCGTCTGAGCTCCTCAAAGCCTGGAGAAGACTGTTGCATCCGCTGTATCGAGGCAAGATCTCATCTGAGACCCCTCTCCTTCGCCCACCACTACTGCCTGACCTGAATCGCCTCCTGCTGACAGATGAGACTAGACTCGGCAAGAGCCTGAGCTACCTGAGCTGCCATATCCCCCATGGGGTCCCAATCCTGCTCCCACAGGTCCACTATCCTGCTGCGAACCACTACTCTGGAGTAGATGGAGTCTGGGATCTGGCACGAGCGTGGAGGTAAAAAGTGAGAGGCCGAGTCCAGGACTAGGATGACTGGGGCATGGTCAGAGAGGGTCTCGTCCCTGGAACCACTCCTGACTCTCCACCTCTGCCTAACGCCCAATCGCTGACATAGAAACGGTCCAACCGCTCCAGAAGTCTGCCTCCCTCCCTCCTGTAACCCCAAGAGAAGTCTAGACTCCCTGTCCATCTGCAAAAGGAAGGCTCCCTCCAACTGTCCCGACCTCCCACAGCGAACAAGGAGTCCCAATCTGCCTGCTCCGCTTGAGCTATACCGAGGAACTCTGGGCCCCGTCCCTGCTGATCCTCTAAAGTCTCAAGGTTATTGAAGTCCCCTCCTACAATCCAAGAATCCATCTCTTGCAATAAGTCTGTCAAAGAGCTCCAGAAAGCAGCTCTCCGTCTGAGGTCGGTCGGGGCATAGATATTGAGGATGCCGATGCGGGATCCCTCAATATTCAAGCCCACCCAAAGCACTCGTCCTGGGATCAGGGTGCCAAAACCGCACACATGTTGAACTAGAGAAGCATCGATGGAGGTACAGACACCCCCGCTCCTCCCCTGCTCGCCAATCGAAGGTTCCCAATATGTGTGGGAGCGTCCTGTGAGGACCTTCCCACACTTACTGTTCTGAGAAGCCGAAAGCTTGTGTTTTTGCAATAGGAGCACATCTACCCTTCCCACCAAGGCTGGCTGGAGCTCCTGTCTGAGCACCATCTTCCTGGGGCCGCGGGTTCCTGATGAGTGGAACCCATTGACGTTCCAAGAGATAATGCGTATACTCATGAAGAGGGGAGATGGGCCACAAACAGTTGTCTGCTTGCGGTCGATGTCAAGGTGGTCGGAGGATGTCCAGTGTGCAGACGAAGGCGCTTCTGTGAGGGTTTCGAAGGAGAGGTCGGATCATCGAACCCATCCTCTAAAACCTTCAACAGAGGGGAGAGGCCCTTCGTCCCATGGTGGTAAGCTCTCTCTAACCAACTCGAAGCCTCCGCCAGGGAAATACTGTAGAAGCCCGCTACCTCTGAGGTCCTCCACGGGCAGAGCCCTTCTGCGTAGATCCACTCCTGAGGCGGTCGAATGATGACCAAAAGGCGGAATCGTTTGGCGCTGTGGCGCCATCTCAGACGAACGTCACCCTCCTTCCACTGCTGCTGAAGAAGCTCCGCTGCTCTGCTACCGATCCAGTCCTGCACCTGCTCCTGGGACTCGAATCGTCTCCCAAACATTTTCATTCGTCCATTGCTCATTCCCGTCACTGGTGATAGTAAAGGAATAGCTAGGACCATCATGGGGGGCAAGGACGGACACCTTACCCTCCGCCCCCTTTCGGAGGAAGAAGATGCTGATGTCTAGGCATGCAAGGAAGGAGCCAATACCCGCTGCATCCAAATAATCCCAAGGTCCTGCTCGGTAAAACTCCAAAGGTAGAGCTCTAGGAGCTGCCCTTGGGTGTGGGGACGAGGATGAGGAGTCTGAACCAGAAAGAGGGGTGCTGGCTGTCGAACAAGCTGGAGTGGTGCTGGCCATCTGTGGGGAAAGGCCTCTCCCCTCCACCGGGCCAGGAGGGATAGGCGCGAAGGAGGTCTGTGCTGGCTTCGGAACCGCAGGCGGAAGGGGGGGTTCCCTCAGGATCATGCTCGAGGGAGAGAGGGCGGCTGAAACCACAGGTGCTGGGGGGGATCCTGAAGGGGGGGGAGGTAGGGGGACCGAGGAGGAGGGAGGAGGGAGGGGGGCGGGGTGAAGGATGAGGGGGAGGCTGGCTGATCTTCTCTTTCCCTTTCTCCTTCCCCTTACAGGACTGCTGCTGATTGGTGACCACAGGGGTCTCTTACTGTAGATGGGAAGGCTTTTTTTGTCTTGTTTTGTTTCCTTTCCGTTTTCTTTTGACCTCAGTACAGCCTTCCCCTTCGGGAGGGGGTGTCGATGCCTGGCGGGAGGGATCCTGAGTTGCCTGGGTGGGGGCCATCTGAGGTTCTGTCCTCGTGAAGCGAGGGCAGGAGCGCGCTTGGTGCCCAAAGCCGTGGCATCTCAAACACTGATCTGGATGACCAGTGACCATAATGCGCTGCGTCACCACACCTGTGTCTGTCTCAATCTCGAACTCCGAGGGGATACTCTGCGGATCTAGGACTACCACTTTAACACATGGCACCCCTTGGGCTGCCGCCGCATCAACGAAGGTGTCCTACATGAGCCAGCCAAAGTGCGCCCCCAGGTCCTTGATGATCGGGCGAAGCTCACTTGCGAGGCCTAGGAAAATGAGGGTAACTGGATGGCGCGGAATGCGAAAGCGGGCATCAAAGTACGCTACACTAAAACCCCTATACCATGGGACCATAAGGATGATCTTCCCACCCACAGAAGTAGGGGACCGTCTGACCATATCGCTCGCAGCCTGTGCTGAGGAGAGCTTGAGCCAGAAGATACCACGTCCCATGAGTGCAACCTCCTCAATGTGGCTGTCCTCCAGATAGAGGGTGGACTACAACCAGTCCCTGATGTCTGCTCGTGAAGGGATGTAGCCAATGACTCCCGTAAACGGACGTCTAGGAGAAGTTCGTGGCGGCTTGCTTCACCAAGGAGACCTGATGCCGTTAGGCTGATGGGGGGGGGGGAGGTCCGTCTGGGCCACCGGTTCCGGGCTCTCGGTCGCCATACCGCACCGACAAACTGCAAACGCTCCAAAAGGCGGGGGAAGGAAATGGCAGAGACGAGGGAGGGGAGAGTGGGACGGAGGCGAGGGAGGAAGGAGGGAGGGATGGAGAAGTACGAGGAAGCGAGGGGAGGAGAGGAGGTGAAGAGGGAGCGAATGGCGGAGGGGGAAGGAAAGGAGGAGGGAGGGGGGGGCAGCGCAACGCAGGGCGGGAAAGAGGAGGAAGGAAAAGGGGGGGTGTGGTAGCGCAGCGCGAGAGGGGGCGGGGAAGAAAGGCGAGGAGGGAGGGGAAGGGGGGGTGGTAGCGCAACGCGAGGGAGGGGAGGCGGGGAGAGGACGGAGGGGCAGAGAGGGAAGGAGAGGGGGAGGGGGATGGCGGGCGGAGAAGGAAGAGGGGGGACGGGGAGGCGCAGCGGGAGGCGACGGAGAGAGAGGAGGGAGAGGGGAGAGGAGGCCGCGCAGCGCGAGGGGGGGTAGACGGGAGCGATGGAGGAGAGGGGGCATTCGCAGGAGCTTACATATATATATATATATATGACTGTCTTACCTGGGGTACAGGCAGAATCACAAACAAGTCGCCATACAAGATGGTAATGCATTCCTAAACCATAATAAACGACCTGGTCCAGCCAATATAAGGTTCCCGGCTCTCTTTGCAGGTGCCTGGTTGCCGTTTGCTCCAGCCATTCAGCCCCTCTGCACCCGCTGCTGTACCCGACCACCTGCTGCTGAGTACGTCTGCAGCTGCTGTACAGAACCAGACCTGTGCACTGCCCTGCAGCAGCCCTTTGACTCTGTCCATGGGCCATTGGCTGGACTGCGCACAGTCCCACAATCAGCCCACCTACTGGGCTTACTGTCAGCCCAATCTGTACAACAGGGTGGCCCATATGGCAGCCCCAAATCAACACTAAGAAGGATGTCTGTCTGCTGTCATGCGGCAGCCATCTTGCTTCCCACATGGCAGCCTCAGCCCTACTGATGCATCTACCCTTATATATCCTAAGGGTAGATACATCTACCCTTATACATCCTGAGGATCAAGCCCCTGAGCTCTCCTCATTTGGGGGCTTAGAGGTGAGGCATTGACCCCCACCCTATACTTCCAACCCCCCCTCTCAATGACACATTGTGGTCTGAAACCCACTTTGTCGAAGAACTGCTCCATCGGATCCCTTTCAAAAGCTTTTAGGAACAAGTCAATGATGTATTCATCATCTCGTCTTGTACCCTGCACCTCCAGTATCTCTAGATACTTCTCTGCATCATTCATGAACAACCAGGTCTAGTCTGGAACGCCAGCACAATTATTGGTCCAAGTCACGAATACTCTGGAGTCTTCAGAATCCCAAGGCACCAACAGATTCATGTAGTCATCCCCCTCAGAAGATAGGAATAGACCAAACCTTGTAAGGTACCAAACATCCTGGTTCTGTTTCAACCTGCACCATCTGCGTCTTCTTCCTCACTTCTCCGCACAATGAGATTCTTGTGAATGGGCCACATCGATCCCCACTGGTTAGGAATCCCTCCATCCATCTGTGGAGTAATACTGACACTTATTGTTTCTCCAAGGGTATGATCATCTCTCCCATCCCATGTCTCCACCATAAAGGCTTTGATAGGATTATCATGTGGTCCTTCCAGTGTCATGTAACCATATGGGGCTTGCCTAGAGAAGCCTCATGCTCCACTGACTAGCAACTTGAACTTGTCGAAGTCTTGGTCACTTACATCTAGGGTAATCTTGCAGCCGTCAAAAGCCTCTGCAATAAGAAATTCCCCTCCATTTGTACGGAAGGCTTTTACCCTCCATTCTCCATCCAACTGAGAATACCTGTAAAACCACTCATCCCAAAACGATATACTGAAATCTCCAACAATGCACATTGAGGATAAACAAACCCTCGAAACTCAGTTTGATGTCGCCTGCCATTGGAGCAAGCCAGGTACCTCCCAAAAGCACCTTTTGCATCAGTGCCTTTGTGTAAGTCTGTATTCATGCTCCCCTTGGTGACTAGAAGCTCTATTTCTGAGCGAGCTCTTCCATCTTTGCAAGTGTTATTGGACTGGTTCTCACATCCCAAGGAGCAACACCTTCCAAACTCCACCATAAAGTCTAACTCTGTGCTCCGCTCTTCAATGTCTCTCATGAGTATTGTAACATCTGGGTCTGCAAACTCTCTCTCAACTGGACATGAGTTGTCACTAAAAACGTTCCACTCTTACCACATTGGTAGATGCTGAGTCATACTGGTCTTCCTTCTTTGCTTGATCAGCCCATTTCTTCTTCCAGTCTTTGCAAAATGTCAAAGCATGTCACAATAAAAGCACTTTTTCTTATTCTTTCTCTTTTTCTTGTTTTTCCTGTCAAAACAGTCCCCGTTGTCATTTAGTTTTATCCTTCTTTTTCAACGGCTTCCCTTTGCCAATCTTGCTTTTGGCTATGAGAGCCTTCTCATCACCATCGTCACTTCTGTCATACAGCTTCATTTAGGCTTCTTCCTAAAGCAACAACAGGCCCAGTTTCTCGAACATGATCAGCCTTGTCCATTCTTCAACGTTGAGACTTGCCACCAACCCTCGATAGCTCATAGGAAGCCTGCTGACCAAAAGCATGGCCACCTAATTGCTGTCCACCTTTGACCAACTGTGGCAAGTTGATCCTTGAGATACACAAGAAAGAAACTCTTCTCCACCATCATCATGGGGTGAGCAGTTGATTTTGGAGCATGATGATATGGGGTATCACTGAACTGCAGTCGCTCCCATAATCATGGAGAGAGTGACTGCGTTCTTCAACTTCCATTCCTTCACAATATCTGGATCTGCCGGAAATTCCCTGTGGCATCCAGCACATCGACAAGTTTTAGCTCTGTGCCTTACGTCACCTCCCAGATTTACTTGGCCACTAGATGACCACGAACCTTCACTTACCATATAGGATAGTTGCCTCTGTCCAGCTTCCTAGACTCACCTAAGTTCGGAATTAGTGAACAGATCCCATGGCAGAATATAGATGACCTGAAGTCTTTTGCCGGGTTGTTGCATTCAATGCAGGCCTTCTTGTTGTTGCAGCAGAGCTTGTCAAACTCCGGGCTTTGATACCATGTTAGAGAAAAGGATAGCTTGCTAAATGACCTGAAGTCTTTTGCCCTGCTACTACATTCACTGCAAATCAGCACACTAGAATGTGGCTGATCCTACCTTCTCGGCAAGTTTAGCACCCTTCAGTTTGGAGTAGGCCTTCTTGTTGTTGATCTCCAAGACACCGGATCTCATCAAATGCTTGGCTCTGATACCATGTTACAGAAAAGGATAGCCTACTACAGCCAACCCTCATGTTGCAGAATAGTAAGTCTGACGATCTCACAATGAAAACTTTGAAGGCCAACTCACTCCATATGCTTATAGAGAGCACACTTCAGATAGAGAGAAATTACACACAGATGTACAGCCAAACAGTCTCCTTCAGCAAACTTCTGCTGAGGTAGGGCACCACACTCAGGCAATGTTTGCTGATCCCTTGCTGTGTACTCTTCCTAGGTCACCGCGTGTCTTCGTCAGACTTCAGTGGCTGCTCTAGGTAAAGCACTCCTGCAAAATCTGCTCATATGTTCTTTGCAGAAAAAACCTCCCACTGGTGCAACACCTTATGCTCTCCTTTGGTGTGTACACCTTATGCTCTCCTTTGGTGTGTAGGTATGCAGTGCCAAGGTGTGCTGCAGATGTCTGGGACTTTTTCCCAGAACTGTTGGTGTAGATCCATCTGTTTCTCACCCACAATTGTTATCTGCAGGTGGGACTTGTGGAATGAATGGCTGCCCCCCCAAAGCGGCCTATTTTTAGGGCTGGACAGCCTCACAGACCTGGCCGACCAGTCAACAGACTGGCCAACCCAGTCTGTCAATAACCTGACCAGCCACGGACCAGCCGACCTGGCCTGTGGATGTGCCAACCTGGTCCAGCCTATATAAGACTCTCTTTGCAGGTGCCTGATTGCTGTTTCCTGCTCCAGCCCTGCTGTAGCTTTGAGCCCCTCTGCACCTGCTGCTGAGTACATTGTCTGCGGCTGCTGTACAGTTCATGAGCTGGATTTGCTGACCAGACCTGTGTGCTGCCCTGCTGCAGCCCTTTGACAATGTCCATGGGCCCTTGGCTGGCCTGCACACAGCCCCACAATCAGCCCACATACTGGGATTACTGTCAGCCCAATCTGCTGACCAGGGTGGCCCATGTGACTGCCCCAAATCAACACTAAGTATCTCTGTCTGCTGTCCATATGGCAGCCATCTTGCTCCCCACATGGCAGCCTCAGCCATCCCCCTACAGATGCATGTACCCTTATATGTCTTGAGGTATCAAGCCCCTAAGCTCTCCTTATTTTGGGGCTTACAAGTGGGGCATTGACCCTTTCAACAGATTCATTGCATACCACAAAAGACAGGTTTATGCTGACTACTACTTTTGTTAACTTGGCCTTCACAATCACCAAAAGACCAAAGAAACCCACATTCAGTGCATACTTCAAGTGCAACGCCAACTATCTAGATCCAAAGACAATCCCAAGACCAACATGAAAATTTTACATAACTTGATATGCAACGTCGATTCAGCCAGCACAACGGTTTCAGCTGTCACCGATAGCTCTGAGCTTACAAAATTTGGCAACAGATACACGCACATCAAACCTCTGGGATGAGAAGAACCAGTTTTGCTCAATTTCGGGACAGCTGTCAGACTTGAGCTTGACAAAAGTAAACGCCCTCATGATAGAAACAATCATTGCATCTGTGCAACCTGCCCCCTAAAAGTTGATACAGCCTTGGATCTTATCCCAGTGTAGGGAAGAAGCAGATATGGTCTCAGACGTTATCCAAGGGTGGGAAAGAAGCAAAAGTGAGAAGGCAATCCTATTCCTCATCGACGAGCTGACCACTGGCCATACCAAGTATGACTATCAAGTTTTAAAATCAAATACAGACGAGCCATAATTTGACAAGACATCCTTGCATCTTGCATGCCATGTGAATATATTATCATTTCTATCTAAGTTCGCAAATACAAAACCCCAGGTCATCCTTTAGCAGCGGCATGGTTTTCAGACTTCGGCCCTACACAACAATTCACAGGAGAGCTTCTCTGATTGCAAGAAGGGATATCAGCCGACCTCCTCTCCCCATGAAGGCTGCCTGGTTTTCATTGGTCACTGCTTATCAGTCAGTTTTAACTATACCCATATAAGTGTTCCCACAAATATTGGCATTTATCCAACTGCAAGAGCCAGAGCTTTATCACTGCTTGAAAGATTTTTTAGGAAGATCGTATGAAAATGCAAGAACCGCTTCAAATCCCCTTTCTTTCCTGAAGCCCTAGGGCATACCACAGCCTTGCTCTCTTGTTCAACTTTATGAGCTTCTTCAGGTTTTCCAGCATGGTGGAAGACTTTAATCATCAAGTCATAAATCTCCAGTAAAGGAGTAACACCAGCTCTTTTCATTCTTTTAAAAAAGTGCTCAGCCATGTTGAAATCGCCCTTATCATAGAATGCCCTGATGAAAGCCCTGTAGACATGGGTATTAGGCTCAATACCAGCTGCACACATCCGTCTGTAGACCACTTTTGCCATTTCCATTTCACCAGCTGCTGCAAAGCCACTAATTAGAACAGAGTAGACTTTCACATCTGCAAGAAAGCCTGCTTTCTGCATTTTTGAAAAAACAGTGGCTGCCCTCCAATAACGATTACATTTGTGGAGAGCGAGAATCAAATTTTTGTACGTAAATTCATCTGGTTTCAAGCCTGCTTTCTTTACGAGGTTAAACACTTCAAGGGCGTCATTTGCCTCCCGCTTCAAACCACAATACTTTATGATATTGTTGTATGTATGCAAAGAGAGACCCAAACCTTTCCTGTGTGCTTCATCCAAAAGTCGCCTTATGCGGGTAAACTCACCAGCAGTCACCAGCAATTGAATCATTCTGCTGTAGGTAAAGTTGTCATGACTAAAACCTGGTTGTCGCCCTACCCATCTAAAAAGCTTCCATGCCACGCCTGCTTTCTGCAGGCGTTTTAAGATTTCTGATACCAATTGGCCATTCCACTTCACCCTTGCACGCTCAAGAATCTCAGCTGTTCCAGACGTCCATGGAACAAGACACCTAACAAAGGCAACTAGGTTCCCCATTGTTGAAGGATCCGTGGCAGGCTGCACTCCACACTCAGAGTTTTCTTCTTCATCATCACTAGCTGAATGAGTACCTCCTTCCACTGAATCAAAATCTTTACAGCCGTTTAAATAAGTGTTCCCTTTATCCATTCCAGCTTGGAGCTCCAAAATAATCTTTTTTCTACCCTCAGATGAAGATTGTGACCATATTTCACTAATAACTCTCTCTGCATCCTCAATCTTGCCCTCGTTCAAAAGGAATTTGAACAAAGCAGAGAAAGTAACCCCGAATGGACAAGGTCTATGACCATAGTCTTTAAAACCTCTTACAAGATTCAAGACAGCATTCGAATCTCCCACTTTTGCGTAGCCTGTCATTAACGTGGTGAAAGTTACAGAATTAGCCTTAATCTTAACTCTCACCATTTCCTGAAAAATTGTGACTGCTGCATCAAGCTTGCCTGCCTCCACAAGATGCTTTATTAGAACGTTACATGTCCTGACAGTTGGTACGAGCCTTTTCTGCAACATTTGGAGATAATAATCCCCCGCTTCATCATACATTCTCATCGTGGCAAATAAATCTATCATGATGGTGTATGTTGTCGAGTTCGGTTTTAGTCCAACCTCTTTCATGCGTCTCCAAGTGCGCATGGCTGCTTCCATGTTCCCTGCTCTCTTATATGATGCAATGAGGCTTGTAAATGTGACAATAGTTGCCTTGCCATTAGACTCGCACTCCCGTACAAGTGCTTCCATATCTTCATACCTTCTGGCTGCCCCCAAGCGGCATATAAGGGTATTGTAAACATAGCTGTCAGGATCGAATCCGTCCTTGGTTTTCAACCAGTAGAAGAACTTCAGAGCTGTCTCTTGATCTATAGGGCTCCTAATAACCTCAGAGGCTACATAGGAGGATAGCTGCACATCCAACCGGTTAAGAGCATGAGGAGTATATTTATCCCACGTTCTCCCAAAAAGTAAAGATGTAATTTTCTTGACTGCCTTTGTTCTTTTGAAGAACTGACATAATGGGCTTCCAGGCCATGGCCATGTTGATAAGAAATGTTCTGTGTTTGGGAGAGACTTGGATGATGCTAAAATTCGAGTGTGTCCCAACACGCAATCCGTACATAAGAGGGATGACTTCCGGATTTGACCTGGATCAGAAAATCGCTGCGAGCGTAGAAGCCAGCTAAACCCTCGATTGGAACCTTCAAAAGAAGAGAGCAAGCATCCTTTGCTTTGGTTTGACTGCTTCGCTATAGCATTGCGTGAAGTGCGTAAAACGAAACTCGATAACGGGAGCAATCGGGGATTGCGGGAACAATGCTGCATTTAATCGCGGTACGAGGCGAACCAAATCGAATTCTTCATGCGAACCCGAGACGCAATACTGGCCCAGACGAAATCAAAGAACCCACCTGGAGATTAGCATGTTCACACCTCGTGCACAACTCCAAACGAAATGGGTGAGCGCTATGTTGATCGCTATCGGCGTCCCAGTGACAAGAGGGACAGGACAACGATGGGGCAAGAGGAGGAGAAGAAGCTGTGGCTATGAAGGTGGTTCCATGGCGCAGAGCTCCATATCTCTGCATAAGTAGTCATCGCTCTACAATCCCTCACAGCTCTAAGACTCGAGTTAATTACTTTCCCTTCGTCAAGAGGACCTGAACTAATCCTGGAATTTGGCGAGCTGAAGTTGCTAATGACCATCTGCACTGTTCAGCAGCTTGGAATGGAAGCTCGAGATCGATTGTGCACACTAGTTGCATCACCCTTCTCCGACCAGTTAGAGACCCCCTTCTCTCGGTCTCAAGGTAATAAACAAAAATTCAAGTTTCGTGTAACCCAATTTACTCAACAAATGCAATTCAATTCAATTTATTAGGTGAGCCCTATTGTCTTTGTTGTATACTCAACAAACACAATTCAACTTATTAGGGGAGCTCTATGTGGATCTATTGGATCTTTTTGTATATGGCTTTGAAGCCTTTAAGAATTTCTTTTCACCATCCGATGAGGACTCTCTCTCTCTCTCTCTCTCTCTCTCTCTCTATGTATATATATATATATATATATATTCATTTCTCTCCCATAGCATACATACACATGAACATGTGTGTACATATGTGATACACAAATGTATATATATGTGCATACACACACACACACATATATATATGCATATAGCAAGTGCCCCCCAAGCCCCGGAAAACACACACACACACACACACACACACACACACATACATACATACATACATACATACATACATACATATATATGTATGTATGTATGTATGTATGTATGTATGTATGTGTGTGTGTGTGTGTGTGTGTGTGTGTGTGTGTGTGTATGTATGTATGTATGTATGTATGTGTGTGTGTGTGTGTGTGTGTGTGTGTGTGTGTGTGTATGTATGTGATATATATATCATATATATATATATGATATATATATATATGTATGTATGTATGTATGTATGTATGTATGTGTGTGTGTGTGTGTGTGTGTGTGTGTGTGTGTGTGTGTGTGTGTGTGTGTGTGTATGTATGTATGTGTGTGTGTGTGTGTGTGTGTGTGTGTGTGTGTGTGTGTGTTCCGGGGCTTGGGGGGCACTTGCTATATGCATATATATATGTGTGTGTGTGTGTATGCACATATATATACATTTGTGTATCACATATGTACACACATGTTCATGTGTATGTATGCTATGGGAGAGAAATGAATATATATATATATATATATATATATACATAGAGAGAGAGAGAGAGAGAGAGAGAGAGAGAGAGTCCTCATCGGATGGTGAAAAGAAATTCTTAAAGGCTTCAAAGCCATATACAAAAAGATCCAAAAGAAATTCTTAAAGGCTTCAAAGCCATATACAAAAAGATCCAATAGATCCACATAGAGCTCCCCTAATAAGTTGAATTGTGTTTGTTGAGTATACAACAAAGACAATAGGGCTCACCTAATAAATTGAATTGAATTGCATTTGTTGAGTAAATTGGGTTACACGAAACTTGAATTTTTGTTTATTACCTTGAGACCGAGAGAAGGGGGTCTCTAACTGGTCGGAGAAGGGTGATGCAACTAGTGTGCCCAATCAATCTCGAGCTTCCATTCCAAGCTGCTGCCCAATCATCTTACACCACGCTTCTACTATATCTCTAGTCATTCCCTTCCACCTATTGCTCTCCTACGTATCCCCTCCTTCCTTGCTCTCCTACGTATCCCCTCCTTCCTTGCTCTTATCCTACTCTGCTACTCCTGTCGTTCCTCTATCTCCTACTTTCTTTCCCCCATACTATGCCCACACTCCCATTGGCTCCTACACAACTGATTCTCACACTTTTTCCCTACCCCTCCCCTCGTTCTCTTATAGTCTGTACTCCCTTACTCTCAATGGCTCCTAGCGAAGATGCTCTAAAAGCATACTTGGAGGAGATGTACTTATAGTATTATAATATAAAGGAAGGGTAGGTAGATGTTCCAATGCTCCCTGGGGGCGCATCTGTGTCCCTATAGAGAGAGTGCCGACATGTATCCAGACGACCAAGACAAGAGAGATCGTGAAATCTTGAATGGTCCATTGAGTGCATGCAGCTATACATCCACGACGAAGGTCACACACCTAAGGAAGCACCTTGGAGTAGGGAGCAAAAGAAAAAAAGAAATGAAGGACAAGAACATGAAGGAGGATGACAAAGGAGAAGGTAGCACTTCATTGAAGACGAAGCAATGAGCAGACCAGTCTGCCAAAGTATGTAAGAGTACTCCGATCTGGATAGTTTGTAGTGTATGAGAGTTGTCCCTCTCTTGGATATTTGTCCTTTCTAGACTGTAGGTGATTATGTTGTATGTTTTTGAAAAACAAGTTTATCGCACATACTTTGTCCAAACGTCTCATATATTGTGCAATAAACTTGTTTTTCCAAAACATATAGTGTAATCACCTTCCTACAGTCCAAAAAGGACAAATATCAAGAGAGGGATAACTCTCATACACTACAAACTTTAAATCGAGTATCCAAATTGGAGTACTCTCACATACTTTGGCATAGACTGGTCTTCTCATCCTTTGATCTTCGATGAAGTGCTACCTTCTCCTTTGTCATCCTTCTTCTTCTTCTTCTTGTCCTTCGTTTCTTTTTTCTTTTGCTCCCTACTCCAAGGTGCTTCCTTGGGTGTGTGACCTTCATCTTGGATGCATAGCTGCATGCACTCAATGGAATCATTCAAGATTTCACGATCTCTCTTGTCTTGGTCGTTTGGATACAGGACACAGATGCATCCTAGGGAGCATTGGCACATCTACCTATCCTTCCTTTATATCATAATATTATAAGTACAACTCCTCCAAGTATGCTTTTAGAGCATCTTCACTAGGAGACTTTGAGAGTAAGGGAGTATAGACTATAAGAGAATGAGGGGAGGGGTAGGAAAAAAGTGTGAGAATCAGTTGTGTAGGAGCCAATGGGAGTGTGGGCGTAGTATGGGGGAAAGAAAGTAGGAGATAGAGGAACAACGGGAGAAGTAGCAGAGTAGGATAGGAGCAAGGAAGGAGGGGATAAGTAGGAGAGCAATAGGCCAGAAGGGAACGACGAGAGATATAGCAGAAGAGTGGTGCGAGACAAGGAAAAGAGGAGAGGAGAATTTATAGATTGAAGGAGGATAAATAGGAGATTGGAAAAGCAAAGAATCAAACATACAATATCCGGGCAATATCCCCAAAGAATCAAACTGAATAGCAACAATGATTGGGGATATTTGGAATAGAGTGATTGGGGATGTGATTGGAAAAGAAGGGAACAACGACAGATATAGCAAAAGAGTGGTGTGAGACAAGGAAAAGAGGAGAGGAGACTTTATAGATTGAAGGAGGATAAATCACAGAAGGCAAAAGCAAAGAATTAAACATACCATATCTCCAAAGAGTCTAATTGAATAGCAATGATTGGGGATATTTGGAATAAAGTGATAGGGGATGTGATTGGCAAAGAAAGGAATGAAGAGAGATATAACAAAAGAGTGGTGTGAGAGAAGGAAAAGAGGAGAGGAGAAATAATAGATTGAAGGAGGATAAAGTGGAGATGGGAAAAGCAAAGAATCAAACATACAATATCTCCAAAGAATCATTGCGTTCACCTTGTCGCACATTCAATATCTGTAAAGAAACAATATCTATATCTATAAAGAATTAGATTCAATATCTCTAAAGAATCCTTTTCATATTAGTGGCCTCCTCTTTCTCCACAACTAGTTTTTTGAAATTATCATTTCTTTGATGTGGATGGTTGATTTTGTATTTCCCATGAGGCTAATGAGATCTACCACCAAGCTATACAAAAGTGAAAACATGGCATGTGTCGCTCAGCTTTTTCTTCACTCAAAAAATTTCGCTCGGAGAAAGGTAAGACTCCTCAAAGATAATGTATTCGAAGAGCCCTTGGGCATGTGAAACCCATTCGGTTCGCAAACCTGATGGCTTCTTCCATTTCAGTGTTGATTTTCGACTGATTGAAGAATGTCACAATCAAGGATGAGTACCCTTTTCCATGTATTGATGATATATTATATTCTTTAGCTCATTCCCTCTTTTTCACCTCTCTCAATTTGAAATCCAGCTTCCAGCAGATCCCTATGCTGAAGGAAAATAAATGTAAGATGACATTTTGGACTCCCTTTGGCTTGTATGAGTTTAATGTAATGGCATTCAACATGTCGAATGTGCCCAACTCCTTTCAACAATTCATGAGTGTTGCAGCTACTCTGTCGCTATAATCTCCATCTCAATAAGTTTAAATGCTAGTTTGCTTAGACCCAACTCAAATACTTAGGGTTCATTGTCTCTCACGATGGTGTCCGACTTGGTCCTATCAAAGTCCAACCTCTTACCAAACGATTATTTGGTTCCTTAGATGTCCAAGCAGTTATATTGGGGTTTGGAATGTCCAAAATTATAGTGCTAGGCTTATTCTTGAACTAGCATCACTCGCTGCTCCATTGCACCGTTTATTACGTTTTCCTAAATTTTCTTGGTAGACTAAATGCCAAGATGCTTTTGATGTCATCCTCTAGACATTGCAATCCAATACCCTCATGCTTTACTAAGTGATAATTGCTTCAACTTGATGTTTTCAATCATACTTTGGGGGTTGCTCTAATGTAGCAAGATCTTAGTGGTGCGAGGCATCCAATTTGCTATGCTACCAAGGCTTTAGCTAATGTGTAAACCCATTACTCTTCCATTGAATTGGAATGTTTAGCAATCATCTGGTCCATTCAAAAATTGCATCCCTATCTACAAGGATCTCATTTTTACCTGCAAACCGATCGCATGGCTCTTGGTAGATTGCTCGCCAAGAAGGAGCTTAGTGGGTGCCTAGCTCATTGGGTTTTGATCCTCCAGAATTATGATTATACTATCGCTTACCATCCCAATCCTTTTAACCAAGTGGTCGATGTATTGTCTTGGGTCTATTACCAATCAGTACACATTGGCACCCCTTCCCCCTCTTGGCCTCTAATGGATCACCTCAGACCCTTACCTATCCCCCCCCTCAACACTACCTTGTCCTCTCTTCTCGAGCTCCACCATCTACAAGCCCAGCATCCCACCTAGCACCATTTATGCTCTTATCTGACAAGCTCAATCCCCATGACTCCCCTTGCATTATCGGTTGTTCGATGGCCTACTCTATTATCATAGTCCCCCATTCCCCCCTCTGTCCAACATCTATCTCTCTACTGCTTTCACAAAGATGTCTTTGGTGGACATTTGGGATTTGTTGAAGTTCTCAAGAATCTCTCCTCCAAATTCATTTGGCTCTGTTTCTTTGTACACGACTACCTTTGGTCTTACCTGTATGCCAACTCTATAGATCACCCACACGCAAGCCTACTGAAGATTTGTAGTCTATGATGGCTCTGAGCCATTCAAACTCATTGATTATGACATAGCCGGCCCCTTTCCTCTATCTAATAATGGCAACTCCTATATCATTGTATTGATAACTATGTCACTTGTTGGAAACTGCCCAACCGTTGCCCAATACCCGTGCATCAGACGTGGCTAAATTTCTGCTAGATCATAGTATCTTACAACATGGGTGCCTTGCTTCATTCTCTCTAACCAAGGCTTGAACTTCACATCTGAAGTTCTCCAAGTTGTGGCGGATACATTTAATATTAAGTAACAATTTACAAGTCCTCTTCATCTTGATTGTAATGGCCTCGTAGAGCGACTGAATTGCACTATCAAATTGGTGCTTGCCATATACGTCGACCCTCAGCACAAGAACTGGGATGTTTTCTTGCCTTATGTGCTGGCCGTATATAATATGGCTTTGTTGGAGTCCACCCAAATTATCCCTTTTGAATCATTGTTTGGTACAACACCTTGGTTTCCCGTAGAAACCTGCCTTATTAAGATTCAAGAGATCAAGAATTGAGGTGCAAATCAATAGTCTGCCTTTTTACAGGATGTCTTCCAACTATTTAGTAGAATGCCGTTGCTGATCTTTAAAAAGCTCAAGCCAGATAGCAATGCCATTACAACAGCCATCGTATTCCAAATTCTTACAAACTCAAGGACTTGGCTATGTTATATTGCCCTAACTGCCAAGAAAGTTTAGGAGAAAAGTTTTTACCGCATTGGGTTGGCCCTTATCAAATTATGAGACAACTTGGCCACACTACCTATGCCCTCTCTTGCTAGGAAAACTAAAACAACTATCCATATTTCCCAAATTAAGCCCTTTAATTCCCACACTGTTGAGGCTTCATAGGGGGGAGTAGGCATGACATTGGAGTCACGTAAATCACATGGAGTGGTAGGAGGTCCATGCTCAGGTCCATAGCTCTTCGCATAAGCAGTTATGTAAGTCAAGTGCTTCGTATCAAAGACTTGTCAAAATTTGTTTTCCATCTCTTTCATTTGAGGGAAAATATTCTCACAAATTATGGCACATACAAGGTTCATGATCCATTTCGAACATACATTAGAGCCGACTTGACAAACCAAGGCTATTATATGCAAAACTTTTATACTAATTATTCTGCATGTCTACATTTGACACTTATTTCATTAATTTTGGACTTGTCAATGTACAAATTCATTTTTACAGATACTTTTCGACTAGTTTTTGGATAAAATTTAAGAAAAAATCCACTCTTCAAAGCACATATGAAAACATAAAAACAAGCAATTTTTTAGAGATTTTTAAAGAAGATGAAATCAAAATTATAAAATTTAACGTGGAACAGATAAGGTACACCAAAAGATAAGATTCAGCAATTGTTAACTCTTGTAATATTTATAATGGTGTTAACAAACACCTTCAAAAGTTACAATAAGCAAACTATCATAATATTTATAATGGTGTTAACAAACACCTTCAAAAGTTACAATAAGCAAACTGTCATAATATTTATAATGGTGTTAACCAACACCTTCAAAAGTTATAATATTAAGCAAACTCATGCAATATTAAATGTCTGGTGAGAAGAACATAATAATTGTTTGTAATCTTTCACTTCCAAGTACCGATTCCCAATGCTCCACTCGCTAAAAGTAGAGCATTCCCAATGCTCCACTGACTTTATTCCAAACCTTTCATTTCACACTATCGGTTAAAGTGTCAGTTGGACCATTCACCCATACTCATCTGTGCAAACACACTACGGTGCTCACCCATCCTTATCATAGCAAGCACACCTTTCTCTCATTCTTGCTCTATTTATTTTCTTCACTCCTCACCCTTGACATTGCGTTACTGAACTTGTATTCTTCCATCCTAGTCCTTCCACAAACACTCTCTTCTTTCTTCCATCCTAGTCCTTCTGCAAACTTGTATTCTTCCATCCTAGTCCTTCCACAAACACTCTCTTCTTTCTTCCATCCTAGTCCTTCTGTAACCACTTTCTTCTTCCATCTCTCTTTCTTTAGCATCTCCCCACCCATGGATATATATAACATTGTCAAAAATGTGGAGTCAAAAATTAATAGTCTCAAAGAATGGATTGCTGACCAAGGAGCAAGGAGAGAGGCCAGAATTCAGCAAGGCTCTCCATTGACACAAATAGAGAGAGAGGAATTTGATGCATAGAGGCGCGCAGAGAGGGAGGAGACTCTAAAGATACTAGAGAGCAAAAGACTTTTACGAAATATTATAAAGCACGACAAGCTCTCTTAGACTTCTTAAGTAACCTTCTTTATCGTAGCACTCGGTATGGGCGATTTGATGCGGATGTTGAAGAAACAATAAGGGCCTCACAAAGAAATTATCAAGAAACAATTTGTGACTACTTGAATTTCTTCCTTCATTGTAATTATCATGAGAATACAAACGTGGAGTCAGTGGAAGATTGGGTTGTTGAGAAGATAACAGAGACTAATGATGAGATCTTGTAGTATGGTCTCGGCCTGTGTGGCGTGTAATAGTCGATAATCTTATTTTGTATTCTCTGCAACAAGCCTGGTAGGGCTGAGTAGATCCTATTAGAATTGCTAATACAATTTGTTTCTGAGTTGCAAATTCTCATCAAGTATGGCTCTTAGGACTCTATAATGTTATAAACATTGACCCTGTAGCATAATTTGAGTAATCTTATTGTTTTGAGTCGCAAATTCTCATCAAGTGTATCCATGATTTTTGTCTCTTATGTATCCATGAGTAAATGCCCCTTATGTATTCACATATTTAATAAAATAAAACCAAAATAACATTGTGAGTCAAGGAAAACAAGTCACACATTTAATATGTATCCATGATAAATGCCCATTATGTATCTATGATTAAATGTTCATTATGTATTCACACATTTAATAAAATCAACCAAAATAACATTATGAGCAAAAGAATCACAAATGCAAAGTTTTGCAACTTTACACTCATACATGTATCACTTGCCAATAAATTTTTTCCTACTTCAAAATAAACTCATGTACATTATAAACTGAGTCTACATTCTTCATAATGAAGTGGACTTTGATGCTTGCTGTGACTCCATTGTGATGCTTTGGAAGTAGACTCTTTCTCTTAAGGCTTTGATGCTTTTGGTGTATATGGACTCTTCCTTCGGGCATAGAATTTTTCTACTTCCGAGCGTGGACTTGGTTGTGATGGGTTAGGCGTAGAATCCATTGGAGGTTGTGATTCTCCAAGCATATATTGAATCTCTTCTTTTAACACTATTGCAGATGAAGTGAGAACATTGCATGGCTTCTCAAAAAAAGATTCCTTTCAAAATCCTAGGATTATTGGCCACTTGTTAAAATTATTTTATCTTCTCATTGGTCCATCTCCAAAAACAATCAATTCTACAAAAGGGCACAAATTTATGCAACACAACTTTTAAAGATGAACTAGATACATATACTTAGGCTTTTAAAGATGAACTAGATACTTAGGCTTTCATACTTGATTACACATTAATATCATCTTCAAAACACATGCTAGATTATTAATTTTACTTTAGTTGCAAGAAATATTTTACATTCATAAGGTCACGCTAAGATTTCATCATCACTGATAGTATAGAATTTTACTTCAAACCAAATGAACATGAAAGATATTGTTATTTATATTATAACAAAGAAACCACATGTACATGTGAAATATGTACCAAATAGGAAATCCATATGACAAATAGAAAACCAAATCATTTAAATATCTTAAAATATGTCCATATATCAAATTTTATATAAAAACCAAATGTCTAACTAAACATCAAGACAATCTATGCATGTCTTATCGACAGTGGTAGCAATGTCTCTTCTTGTACAATAGTGGAACCTATTCTGGTTTCCTTAATAGCTTCATGCTCTAGCCCAAAAAATTTACTAGCCTCATCATGAAGGGAAGATTGAGGCTTTGATGACAACGCTTGCACCCGATCATTATTAATTATACTTTTTACATGGCTGAGATAAAAAATCAAGCTTGGAAGATCACAAGCGGCTCTCTAAGAGAGGCTTGGAAGATCATAGGCAATTTCTACGTGGCTAAGATAACAAATCAAGCTTAGAAGATCGTACATGAATCTCTAAGAGAGGTGACCAAGGAAAAAGCTTGCGAAAAAGAGAGGCGATTAGAGAAAAACTTGCAAAAAAACTAATTTTGAAGGTGGTTTCATAGTTTGCTTTTTGCCCAAAAAGTACCATAACCCCTTTTAAAATCAGAAATTATGACATAATTTGATGATATCATCGAGCCATGTCATAAAGTGAACCCTAAATTCAATGATATCATCAAATTTTGGAATGATTGTGATAGAACTTGGTGATATCATCGATTTTTGTCATAAGTTATGACAAAACTTGCTGATATCATCGAATTCTGTCATAAGTTATGACAAAATTTGATAACATCATCGAATTTTGTCATAACTAATGTAGAAATAGTAAAACGACGATAACTTTTGAATCTAGACTCCGTTTTGGGAGCATTTGGGCTCAAAATTTAGAGCACAAGTGGCTCTACAATGGTGTCTTGGAATTTTTTTCTAATTTAAAGTTAAATGCACTCCTAAATTGGGTGCAAGGTAAGGGGGTCATTATCTACTGTAAATTTTCTTATAGAAGAAAATTCCATCCAACCAACAAGCAATAATCCTAGCATCAATATAGCTCTAATTGCCCATTTTCAAATCATATTATGACTCATTGCTATTTTGCTCCAACTTATGACATAACTTGATAACATCATCAACTTCTATCATGAGCAATATTGGGTATATATAGTGATTTAGTACAACCCTTCTTCTTGCTAAGTTTGCCTGCAAACCCCTGAGTCTGTCTATTTTTTTTTCGAACCTTTCTAGAAACCAATCCCATCTGTCTTTCATCTTAACTTTGAAACCCATCTGTCCATGAGGAATTCTCTTACATCCCATCTGTTCCAGAAGATTTTGGGGGTCTCTAGATAACAATGCATAACCAATTTTTGAGTGATTTATTTTGGATCAAGAAGCAGTACAAAAGATATCCATACAATCTATATCTCTTTGCATATTTACATTTGTGTTTCTAATGGTCAAAGTAGTATCATCTTGGAATTGCTGATTAATTAGATGCTTTCCTTAAGGGAGCTCTATACCATTGATTTCCCCCATTGCCACTTGATCTTTTATAAGCCATCCCAAAGCATTTGCAACTATAGCAAATAAGAGAGGAGCCAATGGGCATCCTTATCTTATGGATTTTTTCAACATCAAGCTTTGGGACATTTCTCCATTAACACACACCTTTGCAGAGGCATTGGAGAACAGTGGAGATATATAAGAGGTGAACTTGGTTCCCAGTCCCAAATTGTTAAGGGACTGTAGCAGAAAATCCCAATTAAGTCTGCATATGCCTTATCAAAGTCTATTTTTATTAAACAGATCTCTTGCTTGCTCTCTTTAGCATGTGTGCAGCCTTCCCATAGGTTTATAATTGCCTCCAAAAGATGTCTGTTCTTTATCAATCCTTTTTGTTCCTCCAGAATCCTCTTGTCCATTTTACATCTCAATCGCAGAGCAATGGCTTTGGCATAAATCTTGTATGAGCAATTTAACATGGTGAGGGGTCTCCAATTTTTTAGAATTGACCTGTCCCCTTCTTTTGGGATAAGCTTTATTACCCCTCCATTTAAGTGATTTGGAAGAGAGCCTTGATCAACACTCTCTCTCCAAACAACCAATAAGGAGGGTCCAACCGTATCCCAGAAAAATTTGTAGAATTCTACAGGAAGTCCATCTTCTCTAGGTGTTTTGCCATCAGCCATTGAAAAGGCAGCCTCTTTAAGTTCTTGTAGGGAAAGATCATTTTCCAGATGATTTCTATCTAAGTTAGACACTTTGATTTGTTTGACTGATTGACACCTGTCTCTAGCCTCCTGGGCCTTGTTATCTACTATGTCCACTATACTCAATAGATTCTTGAAGTGACTGGCAATGATGTCCATGTTTTCTGCTTTTGTTCTAGCCACTTCACCATCTTCCTTCTACAACAAAGGAATTTCCTCTTGGTGTCCCTTTTTCCTAATCCTCATGAAATTCTCCTTGGTTGGTCTATCTATCTTGCCTACCCACCAATCCCTGAAATAAATCTTGGCATTAATTACTACAACAATGGTCTAGAGAGCCTTCATTATCTAGTTTTGTAATTGTGTTCATATCCCATTTCAACAAAAGACCCTACAATTTTGAAAAGTGGCATTAAAGATGTGTTTAAATACTGTCGAGCTTTTGAAATTAAGTTTTTCAAAGGCTAGTTTCTAGTGTTTGTACCTACTTTATATCATTGCTTTCAACACAATATATTATAGAATTCCCTTATAACTGTTTCATTCAAAATCATAGTTGCCTAGCCAAATCTAGTTAGCTATGAAATTCTCTATTGCACATAGGCTATTGCACATAGGCTCTAATGTGTTGTTTGAAAATGGATGGTAAAGCAATAAATTGAGAAAAAATAAAAAATTATGCATGGGATTCTCCAATATAATATTTTTTTAGAAATTGGTATATTTGGATTATGAAATCATTTCTACAAGCCCCAACCATGCTCGCTTAAACATATCAGACAAGAATAAATGAAAATATGAAGATACTATGAGACTTGGCTAGCCAAAGATCAAAGGAGCAAGCTAGACGATAATAATTATGACAAGTGGAAATCCAAAATGGTGAATATGTTCTTGGAGGCTCAAGTCTTGTCTCTTTCTTTAGGTAGGTAGCACATGTCTAGTTTATAGCCTTGGATTTACAATAATCCATGGACCAACATTACAATATACAATGTATTCATAAAAGAGACTTTCTAATTGATTGCCACAATGTAAACAGTTTGTCTCTAAAGATAAATAGAGCTCTCTAGTGGGGGGGGAGCATGGTTGCTTGCCCATCACCCCTCTAGTCTTTTTGGTTTCCTTTCATGTTGGTTAGCACTTCTAGTTTTGTTTGTTACGATAAATCCTAGCCTTGGACCTCATGTGTCATGAATCAAGCAATAATTATAGAGATATATTTTGTAAAAGAAGTGTAGAGACAGCCTTGCATGCGATTTGTGTTCATCAGTGTCATGCTATGGCATTCAGAAAACCAATAAAAAGATATCATGAATCAGGTTGCCTTTGTCAGTCACATGCATGAATGTCACAACAAGACAACGCAACTATAGACGTGCTTGATAGATGCACAAAATAGCGGGCATGTCTATAGGCACAGCTAGAATAGTGAAAATACAAGCGCATCTATAAGCGCATCTATTTGTGCATCTAATAGCGCGTCTATTCGCGCGTCTATTAGCACATCTACACTGTGAATTAGATGTGGATTTATATGCATTTATAAATGCAGAACAGAAAATACAGAAAGTGATATTTTGCTGTAGGCTGATAAATGTGCATCACTACTTTCCCAATATTGCCCATGATTACCAAAGCACATAATTTTAATAAAAATATCAATGCTTTTTAGCAAACCCACATATACAAAAATTAAGTGAGGTGAGGAGAATGAGACAATATGTAAAATAGTTTTGCCAATATCAATGATGGAGTACGGTTCGATCTCATCCTCAATGAGATGAACCCTTAACAAACTATCTATTTCAAAATCCAAAACAATGTTGAGATCTACAAATACATTCAACCCACTAATACTTGTGCTACTCGTGCTCATCGAAATCAGCATCACCAATGGTAGGCTCATCCTCATGGGTAATGGCCTCAATATCTCTATCTCCTATCTCATGATCATCCTCCTCTCTCGTATCACGGCGATCATCACCTCCATGGCCATGATCATCCCTCCATATGCTCCATATTAGTAAATGTACTATACATCACTTTGGAACGTGAATAGGTATGACATGCTACCACCTATTATTATCCACCATTGGTTGATAGACAACCTAATTCAAGAGGATTACCAAAAAGCGAGCGGAGAAAAGCGAGCAGCCCCAAATAAGCGAGCAAGATTAAATAGGTTTCAAGCAAGCGAGAACCTCATCCAGCATCTTATTCCTCTCAATATCATTGGAACAATTGATGTGATCATAAGCAAATTAAACATATTCCAACAATGAAGGCATGCCTAAAACTCACAATTAACTTCTCTTTCATCCCCATACTATCAATTTGAGTCATTGTGGAGAGGTAGAGACACAACAATACATAAAATTTGCGATAAAAAAAGCAAACACTACTCAGATTGAACATCCACACAACAAGATAATGATAGATCACAAGGTAGAATATATGACTGAAAATATGTAAACATGATCATGTGCTACATATACATATCATGTCTTTTATGCTTGCAGAAGATCATCCATACATTCGATCCAAAAACATGGAAACAGAACTAACTATGTCAACAGAAAAAAAACACATTTTCATCATAAGGATTAATTTTGCTTAGTGAAAATACCTATGTAATCTGGACAATACCATGCTTTAAAAAACTTAGGGAGCTTTTTTAATGTCTCCTGAACATAAGAACAAGCACTTGTGTTCCTTACCTTTCTTTCCAATGGGGGTCTTGATTTTGGGGGTGTATGCCAAAAATTGATAAACAACATTATTTGATGCATATAGTTTTATTAAATCGATAAAATAGGCATGAAAACATCTAAATTGGCTCTTGCCATTTGATTTGATGTATGACATGACCCCATTTGGATTTGTAATTCCAAAGATACGGGGTCTAACGCGTTGCCTATTTCAGGCATTCAGGCCCTAAAAGTAGGACCCCGTATCTTTGGACTTACAAATCCAAATGGGGTCATGTCATATATCAAATCAAACGGCAAGATCCAATTTAGATGATTTTCATGTCCATTTTCTCCATATATCAAAATTGTATGCATCAATATATACATCAATATATACAAATATGCATCAACATATACATACATACATATATATATACATATATATATATATATATACATATATATATATATATATATATATATACATATACATATATACATATATATATATATATATATGTATGTATGTATGTATGTATGTATGTATGTATGTATGTATGTATGTACATGCATATATATACATACATACATACAAACAAACTTCGAAAGTAAGACCCCATTGGTTTCCCATGTCATGCATTTTGTTGTATGTATGTATGTATGTACATGCATATATATACATACATACATACAAACAAACTTCGAAAGTAAGACCCCATTGGTTTCCCATGTCATGCATTTTGTTGTCTCATGAGCATAAGAACAAGCACTTGTGTTCTTTACCTTTCTTTGCAATGGGAGTCTTGATTTTGGGGGGGTATGCCAAAAATTGATCAACAACATTATTTGATGAATATAGTTTTAGTTAATGGAGAAAATGGACATGAAAACCATCTAAATTGGATCTTGCCATTCGATTTGATATATGACATGACCCCATTTGGATATGCAAGTCCAAAGATACGGGGTACTACTTTTAGGGCCTGAATGCGTAAAATAGGCAGCGCGTTAACGCGCTATCTATTTCATGCATTTAGGCCTCAAAACTAGGACCCCATTGTGTTGCCAATGGGGTGCAACTTTTGAGGCCTAAATGCATGAAATAGGTAGCACGTTAACGCGCTGCCTATTTTAGGCATTCAGGCCCTAAAAGTAGGACCCCATATCTTTGGACTTACAAACCAAATGGGATCATGTCATATATCAAATCAAATGACAAGAGCCAATTTAGATGGTTTTTATGTCCATTTTCTCCATATATCAAAATTGTATGCATCAATATATACATATATGCATCAACATATACATACACACACACACACACACACACACACACATATATACACATATAGATATAGATGTATGTATATACATACATATATACATACTTACATACATACAGCAAAAGTAGGATCCCATTGGTTGCCTATTTCATGCATTTTGTTGTCTCATGAGCATAAGAAAAAGCACTTGTGTTCCTTACCTTTCTTTGCAATGGGGGTCTTGATTTTGGGGGGGTATGCCAAAAATTGATCAACAACATTATTTGATGAATATAGTTTTAGTTGATGGAGAAAATGGACATGAAAACCATCTAAATTGGATCTTGCCATTCGATTTGATATATGACATGACCCCATTCGGATATGCAAGTCCAAAGATATGGGGTGCTACTTTTAGGGCCTGAATGCCTGAAATAGGCAGCCCGTTAACGCGCTACCTATTTCATGCATTTAGGCCTCAAAAGTAGGACCCCATTGGCAACACAATGGGGTCCTACTTTTGAGGCCTAAATGCATGAAATAGGCAGCGCGTTAATGCGCTGCCTATTTTAGGCATTCATGCCCTAAAAGTAGGACCCCATATCTTTGGACTTACAAATCCAAATGGGGTCATGTCATATATTAAATCAAACGGCAAGAGCCAATTTAGATGATTTTCATGTCCATTTTCTCCGTATATCAAAATTGTATGCATCAATATATACATCAATATATACATATATGCATCAACATATACATACATACATACATATATATATATATATATGTATGTATGTATGTATGTATGTATGTACATGCATATATATACATACATACATACATACAAACATCAAAAGTAAGACCCCATTGGTTTCCCATGTCATGCATTTTGTTGTCTCATGAGCATAAGAACAAGCACTTGTGTTCTTTACCTTTCTTTGCAATGGGGGTCTTGATTTTGGGGGGGTATGCCAAAAATTGATCAACAACATTATTTGATGAATATAGTTTTAGTTGATGGAGAAAATGGACATGAAAACCATCTAAATTGGATCTTGCCATTCGATTTGATATATGACATGACCCCATTTGAATATGCAAGTCCAAAGATACGGGGTGCTACTTTTAGGGTCTGAATGCCTAAAATAGACAGCGCGTTAACGCACTGCCTATTTCATGCATTTAGGCCTCAAAAGTAGGACCCCATTGTGTTGCCAATGGGGTCCTACTTTTGAGGCCTAAATGCATGAAATAGGTAGCGCGTTAACGCGCTGCCTATTTCAAGCATTCAGGCCCTAAAAGTAGGACCCCGTATATTTGGACTTACAAATCCAAATGGGGTCATGTCATATATCAAATCAAATGGCAAGAGCCAATTTAGTTGATTTTCATGTCCATTTTCTCCATATATCAAAATTGTATGCATCAATATATACATATATGCATCAACATATACATAAATACATACATACATATATATATATATATATATATATATATATATATGTATGTATGTATGTATGTATGTATGTATGTATGTATGTATGTATGTACATGCATATATATACATACATACATACATACAAACATCAAAAGTAAGACCCCAATTGTTTCCCATGTCATGCATTTTGTTGTCTCATGAGCATAAGAACAAGCACTTGTGTTCTTTACCTTTCTTTGCAATGGGGGTCTTGATTTTGGGGGGGTATGCCAAAAATTGATCAACAACATTATTTGATGAATATAGATTTAGTTGATGGAGAAAATGGACGTGAAAACCATCTAAATTGGATCTTGCCGTTCGATTTGATATATGACATGACCCCATTTGGATATGCAAGTCCAAAGATACGGGGTACTACTTTTAGGGCCTGAATGCCTAAAATAGGCAGCGCATTAACGCGCTGTCTATTTCATGCATTTAGGCCTCAAAACTAGGACCCCATTGTGTTGCCAATGGGTTCCTACTTTTGAGGCCTAAATGCATGAAATAGGTAGTGCGTTAACACGCTGCCTATTTTAGGCATTCAGGCCCTAAAAGTAGGACCCCATATCTTTGGACTTACAAATCCAAATAGGATCATGTCTTATATCAAATCGAACGACAAGAACCAAGTTAGACGGTTTTCATGTCCATTTTCTCCATATACCAAAATTGTATGCATCAATATATACATATATGCATCAACATATACATATACATATATATATATATACATACATACATACATACATACATACATACATACACACACACACACACACACACACACACACATATATATATATATATGTGTGTGTATGTATGTATGTATGTATGTACATATATATATACATACATACATATAAACATCAAAAGTAAGACCCCATTGGTTGCCTATGTCATGCATTTTGTTGTCTCATGAGCATAAGAATAAGCACTTGTGTTCCTTACCTTTCTTTACAATGGGGGTCTTGATTTTGGTGGGGTATGCCAAAAATTGATCAACAACATTATTTGATGCATATAGTTTTAGTAGTTTTAGTACACATACATACATATGTGTGTGTGTGTGTACATACATACATGGATGCATGCATGCATGCATGCATACATACATACATACATACATATTGATGCATATAGTTTTCCTAGATGGGGAAAATAGGCCCCACTCCGATTTTTGTGGAGAGACACAACTAGACAAATAGAGCAAGTCCAAGGGGTCTCTAGGGACACCCCCTGACAAATGGAGATGCCCGGTATGCAATTTTAGCACCAATTTTGGGATGTAAGCTGCATAGTCATGTCCAAAAAAAGTTGTCGATTCTTGCATTAAATGTAGGGTGGTGAATATATCCTATTCCGTCATGGGGCCGGAGAAGACGGAGGCAAAAAATTGAACCTCCAAAAAGACTCCTTTTACCGGTCTATGGGGACCGGCTCTTACTAGTGTTGAGAGCGGACAAGATAGCTACCGTTGGTGTGATATGGGAATCTCCCAGTCTGCAATTTTAGCACCAATTTTGGGATGTAAACTACATAGTCAGGTCCAAAAAAGTTGTGTCAATTCTTGCATTAAATGTAGGGTGATGAATATATCCTATTTCATCATGGGGCCTGCAAAAGACGGAGGGAAAAAATTGAACCTCCAAAAAGACTTCTTTTACCGGTCTATGGGGCCTAGCTCTTACTAGCATTGAGAGTGGACAAGATAGCTACCGCTGGTGTGATATGGGAATCTCCAAGTCTCAAGTTTTGGGGTACATGAAATTAGATCATTCTAACGGTAACTCTAAGAGGTTCCAAAGGCAGGCAACATATGATGATACTTTGTTGTGTTATGTACGATATTAATTTCCATTAAATTTGGGACATGTTAGATATAACTTCATAAAATCCTAAGTCATGAAATTAATACATTACAAGTTCAAGCATAAATAATAGTTGTGAAGTTAATGCATTAAATATTCAAGCCTAAAGAAGAATTAATCAAGACCTAATGCACCGTACTAGAGACTTTGGCCTTACCCTCATTCCATAGACTTGCCAACGTAAGGCCAAAATTTTCATTCTTAAGAATATGTGGAAAGACCTTACATTTGGCCCACTTTTAGCGAAAAAATTTCATTCTAAAGAATAGGTGGAGTGAAATTGTGTTTGATAAATACAAATCAATGCTCAAGTTTGGACATAAATAAAGGTATCCTTTTGAAGATATTGGAACACATGAGAGAAATAATATTGAAGATACATGAATTGTTAGACATACTATTAAAGACAAATGAACATATAATGGATGAAATCCTATTGATGATACATGAATTTTCAATAGAACTGTTATTCAAAAGATTTGATGGATTGAATGTAGCTTTAATACAATATCCCTTTTACAAGGGTGTTTGAGTTTGAGGCTTGAAACATAAGAATGAATTTGTGTTAAAGCCTAGTGGTTTGTTAAGGATATGTGAAACTTAAAGTAAAAGTACTTACAATGGAAGGGATTATATCAAGATCCTATTAAGGACATGTGAACATATAGTAGAATAATTCTACATAAAATTAGTGGATCAAACTTAATGGCTCAAAAGCAAAAAAGGATGATGGTGCAACCTAGGGGCTACTTTACGGCACTATGGCATCAATCTTTGTAGTTACTATCAAAGGTAGTGTAACTTTTTTATCAAGGAAAGAGACGTGAACCACTCCACATGACCTAGATCTGTATGACCTAGGTTTCACCGACTTGTTTCTTTCATGGATAAAAAGTGACCCTTAGGTGATGCTATAGCACTCCCTTTTTTGGTCCATTATTATAGCACAATTGGGGCCTTTTGACCTAATACTAGCTACCCATCAAATATTTGTTGTAGATGTTAGGGGTAATTACCAAACGACTAGTGGTAGTTTTATCACCACCATTAGTAATTTTATTTGAGTGTTCCTTAATGGTAATTCTCCTACTACTACATACAATATTACCAATAGTAGTCCTAATCCCAATGATAGTACACATAATATTATTACGACCGTCCAACTTTAATCATCATTATATCTATGAATGCATATATATAGGTCTATCTATATCTATACCTATTTATTCCTCATCCAATACGTTTGCATTTATTTTTGGTGCTTTTCTTACTTTGAAACTAAAGATAATGTGATTTCATTATTGTTTGCATTCTTGTCAAACATGAGGAGCTGGAATGCATAAGAGTTGGGAGGCACATTATAATTTCTGTGCAGATTTGAGCCATTGAATAGCCTATTGATTCTAATTGTTTTCTTTCTTATTAAATCCTTAATTTGGTTATTTCACACCGAACATCACCATCAATTCATATTTTTTTTGTTCTAGTAATGTCCTATTGCAGCATAGTCTAGGGTTGATCAAACAAGATAAATGGGTGCTCACATTTAATATATTATTGAGAGTCAGAGGATAGTGGCTGTAGACTACAAAATCATCACTTTGAATAAATTTGGCAAGATTCTTCTGATAGAAGGAATAATTTCTATTGCACTAACGATGAAAGAAAATTATCAAAAGGCTGATACAAGGCTCAAAATCACACTGGTGCTACTAGGCTTAATAGTCGTAGGCTAGTAGTAGTGCTAGTGTATTTACTAAGTAGTGTGCATGCCTCTCCTCATTAAAATTCATAATCTTCAAAAATATATAATACATAAGTTAAAATATTCTAATTAGTTTTATCATCCTAATGTTGAAACTGACTTAAATTCATAGTCTTCAAAAAGGTATAATACATAAGTCAAAATATTCCAATTAGTTTTATTGTCCTCATGTTGAAACTGACTTTCTCTTCCTTTGTCTCCTATGAGCTTCAAACCTTTAATCCATTAATCTCTCAAATAGTAAGAATGGTCTTGTATTAAGAGGCGATGATATCTAAAGTGATCTACAAATACTAAGAATGGTCTTATATTAAGAGGTGATGATATCTCAAGTGTTATACAAACGGTAAGAATGGTTTTGTATTAAAAGGTGATGATATCTCAAGTGTTCTACAAATAGTAAGAATGGTTCAAGTGTTCTATAAAAGTATTAGGTACCTCAGTGTGGCTGAAGGGAAGGAGTGATGATATCTCAAGTGTTCTACAAATAGTAAGAATGGTCTTGTATTAAGAGGTGATGATATCTCAAGTGTTCTACAAATAGTAATAATGGTTTTGTATTAGGAGATGATGATATCTCAAGTGTTCTATAAAACTATTAGATACCTCTTAGTGGTTGAAGGGAAGGGGTTGGAAGTATGGGCAAAATCTCTAGGAACTACAGGATGGTTGCAAGAACAATTTTGAATGTCATAAATGACATGGGTTTTTCAACATACGGGTGAACTATTTTTAAACATTTTCTTTCATGGTTAATAACACTTTTAATAAGAAGAACCATTTTGAATGTCATAAGTGTTGATGCAATCCCATGCTATGAAGTCTACAGACAGTTTTTTTTCCCCGCATATGGGTGAAGTGATGTTTACGTTACTAATTTCAACATATCAAGCAACGCATTTGTTTTGATTATTGAAGGAGTTTGATAATAAGACCCATTTCAAATGCAAAAGAATTGTTGTATCAGTAATGGAATCCGCTTTGGAGTGGAAATTCGGTTTCTTTCAAACCCACATACTATTGTTGCATAATGTGAGTATGGCTCCAATTGGAAGTTAAGGTAGACTATAATTCGCAATATTGGTATAGTTACACATAGTAACATAAGTTTTATTTTCGAGAATCATTCCAAATAGTGGTTTCCACAAAGCTATGTTGAGTACCTCGATAAGGAAATTGTGGAAAAGCTCGCTCGCTTTTTTAAGCCTGCTCGCTTTTCCTCGCTCGCTCTATCGACTGCCTCCTAATTCAAACACAAATACAATCATGTTATTTTCCTTGCATCGAAGGTATCAAATATTTAAAAGTGAGTATTTTTCTATGTGTATACAGTACCTGTTCACATTGTTGCGGTAGTACTAGTGTGTCCTTCTTACTTTGCCAAAACTTTGTGGAGTCAATAGTTACAAAGCCACTTGCATGGCATTTGATTCTTGCATTAGGGATTCTTTCCACCATGTCCTTAAACCACTTGACATCCAAAACATGCACAAACAAGCATCGAAACTCAACCTTAATAATATCTTGGATTATACCACAATAATCATCCATGGCTCCATTGGCTCCCTCAAAGCTAGCAATGATGCCACAATCTTGTGTGTTTCTCTTATCGTCAATCCATTGTGTCCGAAAATGCTTGCCCCCATAGCATATAGCATTGAACATAGTACATTACACCAAGACAAAATCAATTAAATAAGCAATCTAAATTTTTGAAAGCTTCTAACTTATGCATAACATTCTATATACCGACCTTGCTCATGCATCCTCTAGCATACTCCCATTCTTCCATTGTGATATGCATCCCCTTGTCTCTCTCTGCTCTCTCCATTTCTTTAAGTAGCCAATCCATGTGAATATCCTTTGGAAGTGCTCTTAGATGTTGAGGGTATGGCACACAAGATCCGTGGTGTGTATGAAAGAGGGCCCTTTCTCCTTGTCTTCTTGCCTTTGCATCCTCGTATCTTGTCACCCATCTTTTCATTTCATCACTATCAACCATGCAATGGAGGTTGATATTATTAAGCAACTTTGTCTCTATTACTTTGCTCCATTCTCTCCCTTGAGGCACAATAGAGGTCATCCTTAGGTCTTCATCATCTCTCCATAGTCGTGGGAGAGATCTATTCACATCAACAAGGAACTCAAAAATATATACAAGTGACTCTTGTACCAACCACCCATGCTACCTTCAGGCCTTGCATTTTGCCTCACGAAACCCTTCAAGGTCTTCATGAAGCGCTCGAGGAAGAACAACCATCGTGCATGTATAGTGCCGCATATAGCAATCTCATCCACCAAATGCACTATGAGATGTAGTTGGCTTGTGAGAATAGAACATGGAAAGGTCTCTTCCACTAAACAAACCACCTCCAATGACATAACTCGAGCATTCTAAGGATGGTGGGATCTATTTCCTTTGAGCTCACATACCTAGAAAGGAAAAGTACACCATATTAGCAATATAGAAACCTTGCATGGAGCATTGATACGCTTCACATTTTGTATCTTGTAAAGTATCTCACAGGCTCGCCCATCTTGTAAATACAATCCTTCACGTCCTTCGATGCACTACGAGAAATGCTAGTAGTTAGTATGAACACGCAAGGAATGGTTGATTAGTTGCTTCTAATTCACTCACAAATTTAGAAGGAAAAAGGTATTATGCACATAAAATACTTACTTGGAGTATCTTGTGCCAATCATGAGATTTCAAGCCATATAATTTCTCTACACCTCTTTTCTTGCTCTTTGTGAAGATTCCCTTCAAACACCTCATGCTAGTGGGAGTACAAATTGTAGTGATAGCTCGCTTCACCGCCACCCCCACCATCTCTAGCTTTGATAACCTCCATGGTGCACGAGGTAAAAAGACACACCCATTTGGCCTCTCTTGTGGCCAAGCTTCATGCATCCTCCCTATGATGTGTAGATCCTCTCTTATGCCTGCAAAATCTCATGTCCCATTCAAATGTTCCCAAATGGTAGATGCCACATTCTTGAAGATATGCATGGGATCAAGTAGGTGATTGATCTTGAGGTGGGACCAATTGTGAAGATAGTGGGAGAGAGGGAAGGAGTCTCACTTGCGGCTTTCTCACATACACAATGGGGGAATACACACACAGGTGGAGGCTGAAAACTGTTTTCCATTGCCGCACTCAATTCAGGCATGTCCGCATCCAACGTAAACATCATGCCCTTCTTCTTTCCTTTTGCTATCAAGTGACCGTTATTTCATATCCTCAGCAAAGCATCCATGAGGATTAAATCTGACCTGCAAGCCCTGCTCAACCATTTGACCAACAGAAACCAGGTTCTTGGTGATATTCGGGACATGAAATACATCAAACAGGTATTTCTTTTTCCCATCCTACATAGACAAAGGAATTTTACCAATCTGCACAATAGGATGTGCAGTATCATCACCAGTCTCCACAAATCCTGGTTTTTCTAGTTTCCTTGCAACCTGCATCCATTCAGCATGACCTGTCATGTGGTTTGACGCACCTGAGTCAACATACCACACATCATTTCGTTCTTCTACACTTGTCACAGAATTGGTCATGTGCTGCACACCATAAATAGATGCTCATTTCTGTCATCACCCTGTCTACTAGAAGATGCATGATTGCCTTGCTACAATTTTCCATTCATAATGTCATTCTGCTTTTTGTAGCAGTCTTTAGCCATATGACCCATTTTACCACAGTAGTAGCATTCAACATTGCTGTTTGCATTTTGGCCTCTCTGCCATCCACCATGGCCTCTTTTAGCATCGCGCAGCTTGCTTTCCTATTAACACACATAGCTCCAGGCATCCACACTCATCTCCAAGCACCCACACTCATCTCCAGGCTTACACTCATCCCCAAGCATACAAGAGAAGAAGGAGAAGCAGCTTTGAAGAAGGACAAGAAGCTTCCATACCTCTATCCAAGGTATGTCTCTTGGTGGTTGGTCTTCTTTGGAAGTTGCTCTCCTTGGATTCTCGTCCTTTGTCGTATGCAGGGAAGGCATGTCCTTTTCAGCTTTTTTTTTAAAGGCGTCTATCGAAGCGCATCTACAGATGTGTCTAACAGTGCATCTAATTTTTTGGAAAATAGGTAGCCGTGCTTGTAGACGCACTGTTAGATGCATCTATAGACGCGCTCTGGCAGTTTTCTTATGTTTTATTCTTTTTCTCTTTTTTCTCCACTTTGTTCCTCTCTTTTCCCCTCTCTTTTCCCCTCTCTTTTCCCCTCTCTTTTCTCCTTTCTTTCCTTCTCTTTTTTCCTCTCTTTTTCTTTCTTATCTCCTCTCTTTTTCTCTCTTTTTTCTCCTCTCTTTTCCTCTCTTTTCCTCTCTTTTCTCCTCTCTTTTTCTCTCTTATCTCCTCTCTTTTTCTCTCTTTTTTGTCCTCTCTTTTCCTCTCTTTTCTCCTCTCTTTCCTTCTCTTTTCTCCTCTCTTTCCTTCTCTCTTTTTCTCTCTTTTATCCTCTCTTTTTCTCTCTTTTTTCTCCTCTGTTTTTACCTCTTTTTTTCTCTCTTTTCCTCTCTTTTCCCCTCTCTTTTTCTCTCTTTTATCCTCTCTTTTTCTCTCTTTTTTCTCCTCTCTTTTTACCTCTCTTTTCCCCTCTCTTTTTCTCTCTTTTTCTCTCTTTTCTCCTCTCTTTCCTTCTCTCTTTTTCTCTCTTTGATCCTCTCTTTTTCTCTCTTTCTTCTCCTCTCTTTCCTTCTCTCTTTTCCTCTCTTTTCCCCTCTCTTTTCCTCTCTTTTCTCCTCTCTTTCCTTCTCTCTTTTTCCCCACATGAAGCTTCAATAGCCTAACATTGAGCAAGCAGATACAAATTTCTATCACTCTAATTCAAAGAATGCAGGAGTCTGTAAATGCTTGCTCAATGTCAGGCTGTGACTCTATTTTTTCTTTTGCATGATGGAAAGAGGGCATGCATGATGGAAAAAGGGCATGCTCGATGATAATCTTCTTCTTTTGTTTTCTTCATTTCATCATGTGGCCAGGAAGCTCTTCAACCTCACCTGATCTTCGAGATGCCATCTTTTGGGAGTTATATAACATTTTGGGGCACCCTCCCACTCCTAGGGAGTTATATACATACATGACGGGTACTCTAAACACCCCCAGGAGTTGGCAATACAGATTCCAAACCACCCTAACCCCACACGAGTTGAGATTACTCCTATCGAGTCGAGACAGCCTAGCAGGCTACAGAGTTGCCCCGTTCTGCCCAATCATCAGGAGTCCCTTCTCCCCTGCGGTCTAGTGTCCCTTCTCCCCGATCATTAGCACTCCCTTCTCCCTTGCAGCGGTCTGGAGCCCCTTCTCCCCCCCTGTGGTCCGGAGGCCCTTCTGCCTCACAAAGCCGCCAGCGTACTCCTGTGCAGTCGAGAGTCGCTTCTCTAGATACGAGTGGCTAGCGTACTAGCTCGACACGGCAGGGTAGCAGGGAGAGCGGTGGGGGATGCATGGCACAATGCTTTGGGGGGGGTAATGGTGGGGGCAGGGATGATTCAGATGATGTAGACATGCCACATGGTGATGGTACGATCTTCTATGAAATCACTCAGACAGGAGGCATCTTGTTGGATGCACGGGGGATGGACATCATGGCCTTCATGCACTCTGTAATTGCTAATAACTACAGAGATTGCTTTATTCACTACAAAGAGCAGCCAATAAGTTGGCTAATGAGACCATCGCTACTATTTGCTCTAGGTATCCCAATCCCCCCAATGTTTGAAGTTCACAGATAAATGGGCAAAGTCAAAGATTGTTATTATACTTGCCAATAAAAGATCTTCGCTTAAACAAGCACTACCCGAGATTTCCAGGAGAGAGGGAGGTCAACCACCAAGGGGCCAGCCCCACACCGCTCATAAGCATGAGTGGAAGAAAGCAATGAAGGTAGCGAAGGCGCTGCAACACGTGGAGGCATGAAGGATCCAAATGGAGCAATATGGAAATGTGCATTTTGGAGCAGGGGGTGTTCAATCATGGGAGGCCTAATTTGTAAGTATCGATCTCAAATTATATTGTGTTTATGTGGTTTATTAGGAGGTTGTTTCTTTGTACTAACCCCTCTGCAAATTGTGTCATCTTGCAACTTGATATCGTGGGTAGGTAACCTACTCCTGTCGAGACAGCCTACCACCACCACCATCACAGAGGAGATACATCGAGGCACTTCTATGATGACGAGTTGATTACTGAGGAGTAGTATATCCGGGCTACTAGAGCACCCCCCAGGTATTTAAAAGAAGTTAAATAGTGTCAATATTGTAAATAAAGATTTGATTTTTCATACATTGATACATGTTGTCCCTCGTTTACAAGGCCCTAGGGCTGATCAAGAGGAAGAAGATGAGGAAGAAGGTGACAAAGAAGGGAGCGAAGAAGGGAGCAGAGAAGGGAGCAAGGACAGAGAGAACTTAAATTAGTTGTAGAAGTAGTACTAGCTACTCTTTTTTGTACTTGAAGCCATTGGCTTGGCTTCGTGCCTCTCTTGTATATACACTCCTCTTACTTTTTGTACTTCAAGCCACAAGACATGGCTTGGCTTCATGCTATATGTACATATAAGCACTTTTTGGGCTATGAATTAATATACACTCCTTTTATTTTTTTTACTCTCAATTTCCTTGTGCAGCATTCTATCAATGAATGACTTGTGAACTAAACATTTTGGAGTTGTAATCTTTTATTCAGAATTGTAATCGTTGGCTATAGACATGCTTGGAATTGTGCTAATTAAAATGCGGTTGGCTGTAAGAATTGAATTGCACAATGTGGAAATGGGATTCTTGTAATTACATCGCATACACAACATACACAGCATTTTGTTTAACCACACAAAATTCTGTTTTATTAACAAAAAGAACTCTGCAGAGTATCTATATACGCATCTTTCTATTTTTTTAAATTTCTTAAAGCGTCTAAAAGTGCGTCTATAGGCACGTCTGTTTGTTATTCAAATGCGCCTATAGACGCGGGTCTGTAGATGCGCAAATGGACGCGCTCGTAAGTTTTTTTTTAGTTAAGGAAACGCGTCTGTGTGCGCGTCTATGGGTGCTTTGTGTTGTTGTGTGTCTTTTCTCTTTCAATGCTCCATAGAATCATCAAATACTTCACATTCTCCCATTGCATTAGCAAAGTACATAGAATGACTAATAACAAGCGATGCCATACTCATTGTGTTATTCCCTCTTATATTGGCTGATAAGACATTTGGCATTGATCACCTCTCAACCTCTACTACCAAACTAATAATTAGGCATGTGCAGGCTAGCTTGACAGATAATTATTTGATATGCCAACAACGCTTGCAAGCCCTCATAGCAAATTGTGGTAACTACAATATGAGAATGCAGCTAACAGAGAAAAAGATTTCGTCTGGATTTTGCTTTGTGAGCAGAATTTGACGCAAATCGGCATGATGGCCCTTTATTAACCTAGAGGATCTTGCACATTCATCATTAAGTATGAACTAAAGATTTCACTTGTGTGTGTAGAGGTAGCTCAATGTGATGACCATCCATGGCTTGCTAAATGAAAACACTCCACTGAAGATTTCCCCTTTGTGAGCAGGGGTTATGATCAGCGTCCATGGCCTCCTAATTAAAACATTCCTTTACATATGAGCTAAATACTGCATGCATCTCATGGTATTCATGGCCTCATGCTTGAAGCCATGTTCAATGCGAAGTCATCTAGGGCACATAAAATATTTGATGCCAAAAAATGCAACAAATTTCTTTTTTTCCCCCTTTTGGAAGTCCATGTTGGAAGTAGAATCCTAGGCCAAAAATCTCTTCTCAATGCTTAGGCTTAGTGCACACGGTGCTCAAAGTGCGGCACTGGTGGCTGTTTTTACAGAAATCGAGGTCAAGGGAAGTGCCCTTGGACTCCAAATTGGCACCCCAATTTTTGGAGGTGCCATTTCAAGCACCAGAGCACCACTGCTGCATCAGCCAATGAGAAATTAGCATGTGGCGCTAGTGTTGAGATGGATTGCTTCAATGCTTTGAAAAACGCACCGACAGGGATAGACAAGCCGATAAAAACCCCCCAGCTCTCACAAGGAGTGCTCTCTGCAAATAATCATATCAGTATTGAATGCTCTATTCAGTGCTTCAGGAAAGTTTTGGAATTTTGATCCAACACCCAAGCATCCACCTTACAATAATTCTAGGAACAAGATGGACATGATAAAAAATTTCCATAAGATGAACAAGATGGACATGATAACAAGATTTCCATAATTCTAGGAACATATCGGAGGAAATGCACCAACTCCCCTTCCCTTGTTCGTGTGGAGTGGCCCTTAGAGGGCTTTACAAAAGAGAAATGTAGAGATTTAAGAAAGTAAATCAAAAGGTAACTTAAGTAACTTCATGATCTTTCCATTTAGATACTACACGACTCTGTACCTCATGCCAAGGGCTCTTGAACATAGATTTTGGTTGGAGACGATGACAAACTCGATAGGCAACAATTGTAGTTCTGGGGTCGCAAATGTTCGTAATAGATGCACACCGATCAGCCAGCTTTCTTTGCAAGATAGCAGCCGCATTTCGAGTACATTTCCCAGTGTGCTTCACGTCAGAGATTCCCATACCCAATATAAATCTCAAGACACACTTCACGTCAGAGATTCCCATACCCAATAATAAATCTCAAGAGACATCTTTACGGCGCATGCTTGCGCCCCAAGATTCACTCGCACACGAATCGGATCGGCGCTTTCGACCAAGATTGTTCAGTTGCGCTTCCCATTGGAGCTTCCACGCGCCGGAAACCTGATGTCGATCTTCGGTCCTGGGACGTTTCGTGCCTGACACTGTTGTAGCGGAAGCAGATCCTCTTCCCAACGCTTGGGCACAAAATGGGTGTAGCAGAGTATAGTCATAATCCGCTCTTTGCTCCGGGTCCGACAAGATCTCGTACGCCTCCTGCACTCGAATGAACTCATGAACGGATCCTCCTTTGTCACCTGCATGGCAGACGTCTGGATGGTACCGCCTGGCCAGCTTTCTGTAAGCGCTCTTGATCTCAGCGTGGCTTACATTCTGTTCTACACCGAGAATGGCATACAGCGATGCAGCCTGAGATGCGTAAGAAGGGAACCTAGTGTCGTTGACGGCAGCACAATTAACAACAAGCCTTGGCTCCCAGTGGGCGAAATGGGAGTTGGGGCGCTTCTGGGCGACGCGCAGAGAGAGTGCTATAGATCTAGCATCCAGCGTGCCATAGGTGGAGAGCTGAAAGCTTCCTGCACAGATGTAGACCTGGGAGGGGAGCGGAATGGAGAGGCAAGGCATGATGGATTGGGTAGATGAAATGGTGGGAGCGTATTCAATGGGGAGAGGCAAAGACGCAGGAAGCTTAGAGGGGGTGGTGGAATGGAAGTTGACGACGGAGCTGGCCGCAAAACATGAATGATGAGAAGCTCAGAAGGGCGTTGAAAAAGAGACATGATATGAAGTTTGAACTCACATGGAAACGGCAGGAATCGGATTCCATTTTTGCAAGTTGTTTTGTGGGACTTGTTCTTTTCCATGAAATTCCTTGATTTGGGCGCAAATACGATTTGCCCGGGTCCCTCTCTAACGTTGCATTCATCCTCAATCTTGCATCGAATTTTATGAGAGTATCTTTGAGCAATGGGTCACCCACTCTTAGAGAATTTTGTCAGCAAATCACATAAATTTAAGATTTCAAATTGTGAAGGTTTTTGGGCCTTTCAAAGGGTCCTAAGGAATGGCTTCGTTTTTAGGTCCATAGTTTTGAAGTTAGATTTGACCATCCAAATTGTGGTTAGTATGAGCTTTAAGTGTGTGTTAGTAGTAGTAGTTTAAGAGCTTCTAATGTGTTTAGGGTTTAAGGTTTTTGTTTGCTTGTGGAGGTCCTAAATGTTCTTGTCTTTTGTTGTGGAAATCCTAGATGGTTGTCTTTTGTTAGGCATCTCTCTCTAAAGATAGAGGCTCTCTTTGTCTCTTGTATAACACCACCTTTATATTACTCTTGCTAAAATAAGCACTTCCCCACTTTTATTTAATGGTCCTTCCACCACACACCTCTTTCACCTGTTTCTCTCTCTCTTTCACTCATCCACCTTTTCCCATATTCCTTCACCTTTACTTGCTTATCTCTTTTCCTTTCCTTCCAATTTACACCCATTGTTTCCCTTTTATAAGTTATTGGAAATATTTTTTGAGCTTACACTTAGACTTATAATGTCCCTCCAAAAGGCAAGGCCTTAGTGGGATCCCCACATTGTTTCTTAAATCACATAACTTGAGATTTCAAATTGTGAAGGTTTTTTCTTGAGAATTCTAGTTAAAATATAACTAAGTTGCCTAAAATTCTATAGGTTTACAAAATTGAGAAAGTGTTTTTTACAGGTGGAGTTCATTGTATATAGTTTGCAAGTTTTCTACGAACACTAGGTGGGGTGCATACAAGCATTGTCTCAAGGTTGTAGGCTACTACCTTTTTTGGGCCTGCTCAGGGTCTATGTAGGGATGGAGAAGTTTTTTGCTAATCAGGTTCATTATTTGGAAGTTAGTTCATTTGGTCAAGTTGACCATGTTAATGGCATGTTAATTGATGTTTAGTGTTAGGATTACTGGTAGTTTAGGCGAATTGTAATGAGTTTTAGGCAATTTTGTCTTTTTGTGAGGGTCCTAGAAATGATTTTGTTAGTTTGGATTAAGTTTTTGGCCTTACATGAGATGTAGTGAATTATTTTGTCATTTAGCCACAATAATCATCCATGGCTCCATTGGCTCCCTCAAAGCTAGTAATGATGCCACAATCTTGTGTGTTTCTCTTATCATCAATCCGTTGTGTCCGAAAATGCTTGCCCTCACACCATATAACATTGAACATAGTACACTACACCACGACAAAATCAATTGAATAAGCAATCTAAATTGTCGAAAGCTCCTAACTTATGCAGAATATTCTAGATACTGACCTTTTGCATGCATCCTCTAGCATACTCTTATTCTTCCATTGTCATATGCATCCCCTCGTCTCTCTTTGCTCTCTCCATTTCTTCAAGTAGCCAATCCACATGAATATCCTTTGGAAGTGCTCTTAGATGCTGAGGGTATGGAACACGAGATATGTGGTGTGTATGAAAGAGGGCCCTTTCTCCTTGTCTTATTTCCTTTGCATCCTCGTATCTTTTCACCCATCTTTCCATCACATCACTATTAAGCATGCAATAGAGGTTTATATTATTAAGCAACTCCATGTCCATTACTTTGCTCTGTCCTTTCCCTTGAGGCACAATAGAGGTCATCCTTAGGTCTTCATCATCTCTCCATAGTCATGGGAGAGAGCTATCCACATCAATAAGAAACACAAATATATATACAAGTGACTCTTGTACCAACCAACCCTTGGCCATGCTACCTTTGGGCCTTGCATTTTGCCTCACGAAACCCTTCAAGGTCTTCATGAAGCGCTTGAGGAAGAACAACCATCGTGCATGTACAGTGCCGCATATAGTAATCTCATCCACCAAATGCACTATGAGATATAGTTGGCCTATGAAAATAGAACATGGAAAGGTCTCCTCCACGAAACAAACCACCTCCATTGACATAACTCGAGCATCCTCAAGCGTGATGGGATATATTTCCTTTGAGCTCACATACCTAGAAAGAAAAGAATGCACCATATTAGCAATATGAAAACCTTGCATGGAGCATTGATACACTTCACATTTTGTATAGTGTAAAGTACCTCACAAGCTCGCCCATCTTGTAAATACAATCCTTCACGTCCTTCGATGCACTATGAGAAATGCTAGTAGGTAGTATGAACTAAACACATGAGTGATGGTTGATTATTTGCTTCTACACTCAAAATTTTGGAAGGAAAAACAGATTATGCTAAGCCATACTTACTTGGAGCATCTTGTGCCAATCATGAGATTTCAATCCATATAATTGCTCTACACCTCTTTTCTTACTCTTTGTGAAGGCCCCCTTCAAACACCTCATGCATCTAGTGGGAGTACAAATTGTAGTGATATGTCGCTTCACCGCCACCATCTCTAGCTTTGATAACTTCCATGGTGCACGGGGTAAAAAGACACACCTATTTGGCCTCTCTTGTAGCCAATCTTCATGCATCCTCCCTATGGTGTGTAGATCCTCCCTTATGCCAATGGAATCTCGTGTCCCATTCAAATGTTCCCAAATGGTAGACACCACATTCTTGAAGATATGCATGGGATCAAGCAAGTGATTGATCTTGAGGTGGTACCAATATGGTAGCCGATAAAAGATGGAGTATCTAAACAAAAGATGGTGTTAGCATGCAATCTTTATTTTCATTCAATATAGCACACAATAGTTACAAACCCTTACTGGCTCATGCCAAGTGGTGGAGGAGTCAAGGAACAGTCCTAAATTCTCATCCAATCTCCTGGAGTGAGTGACTGTGGGGAGACTTCATTTCAAGGGGCGACATATCTAGGATGATCAGGTGGGAGAAATCGATGGTGATTCTCATAGATGACCTTATTCAACGCGTATGCCCATGAAGCAGCTAGCGAAGGACCACAAACAGGACATGCATGGTAACCCGATGTAGTGAGACCTAAACAATAGATGCAATTGGGTAAGAAAGGTGGGTTTAGGGTGCCACATCGATTGCCTACTCATAATTAAAAGTTCAATGCTTACGTGAACACTTGCCATAGCCTGGAAAGCCATGCTTCATCCACATCAATACTGCTTTGCAATTGAAGTTTCATGGATGAGGGGGGTCATGCACCTTGATATTTCTCCAAAGTACTTGCAGTTCATCCATTAAAGGCTCCAGATAAAACATCAGGATTTTTGACTTTATGTTTCCTTGGAATTAGAAGGGATAACATAACATGTCATTTCTTAATTGCCATAGAGGGTGGATGATTATAATTCACCAATATCACTGGCCATACACTGTAAGAGGTGCTTTTGAGACCAATGGGTTCACACCATCCATACCCAATCCAAGTCTTAGGTTCGTAGGTTCTTCCTTGAAGTTTGGCCATGTGTCTTCAATATGCTTCCACGCAGGAGTGTCTACGGGAGTTCTCCACTTGCCGTCAGTTGATCAATGGGAGGAATGCCATGACATGAGCTTTGCAATGGATTTGCACTTGAACATATGTTGAATACAAGGGATTATGTAAAAATGTCGCAAAACCTTACGAGGCACATCCAGAGTTTTGAGATCTGCACTATATCTTACCTCTCCACAAGTAAGACACTCTCTTGCCTCCTTATGTGGTCCACAAAACAGAATGCAATCATTGACGCATGCATGGATGCACTTCTAATCCAATCCTCTAAGAGAGATCACATGTTGCCTTGCCATGAGGTCAGTAATTTATTCTCCCTTGGAAGCATTTTACACAATAGCCTATACGTGAAGACCATAAATGAGAAAAAGTATTCCAGTAATTGAACCACTAGCATAATTCACCATGTTTGCAAACTAGACTTTAAAGCTTACTTGAGTAATGCATTGCTCCATCCATAGATGGTCTGCAAGTTTAGTAACTCAAGGGAGGCACATGCAACAGAGAATGTGCACCCCTCAAACAGTGGTGTCGATGCTACAATAAAAAGATCATCTTGCTCCATGCTATCATCCCTACCTGAGGACTGATGGAAAAATAAATCTCGCACCATATCATCAAACATCTCCTCCTCCAGGGCCTCATGAGGTAATGGTGGAGGGCTACTATCACCATCACTCCATGCATCCATAACGGTCCCTCCTGAAGATCCCACCTCATGTCGCTGATGCTTCGCCTCCTCACAACCAACATAGGGCAACATATGCAGGTGTGGCACTACATCCTATATCAAATTAAAAAAGGATCATATATCAAATACATGAATGCCTATAAGTATCTCAATCAACCTCAATGCTTTAACACTTACCTAGGATACGTTCTCCGTACTTTGAGATGTGATTGATTGTAATTCTATGTGCATGATACATGTTTCCTTGACATCGATCACACATTCATTTGATTTTTTGCTCCAACCACATTTCTCAATGGTGGATACGGAGGGATTCATCCTCACTGGAGTTACTTGTTGAAGATGAAGACATCCTACAAATAAACAACCCAAAAAATGTGTTCTTCCTTGAGTATTTAATGAGAAAAACTTTGTATTATGTCTAAAAGCACGTCTATAGTGTGGAATGCATTTATAAACCACACCTAAAACACAGTGTGTAGACACACTGATAGATGCACGGATTGTAGACTGGTTCTTAAACCTACTTTTAGCGCCACACTGGCTTTCCTTTCCATACTTTTAGTGCTGTGCTTGCTTTCCTTTCAATACACAGGTCTCCAAGCATACACATACAGTTGCAGGCACCCATACTCATCTCTAGGCATACACACTCATCCCCAAGCATACAAGAGAAGAGGGTGAACAAGGAAGCCACCAAAGAAGAAGGAGAGGAAGCTTTGAAGAAAGACAAGAGGCTTCCATACCTCTATCCAAGGTAAGTCTCTTGGTGGTTGGCCTTCTCTAAAAGTTGTTCTCTTTAGATTCGTCCTTTGTCGTATGTAGGGAAATGATGTTTTTTGTACTGTTGTTCTTTTTGGGGTCGGGCGCATGTTCTTTTCACCTTTTTATCAAAAAGCATTTTTCGGAGTGCATCTATAGGCACATCTAACAGCGTGTCAAAATTTTGGCAAAATAGAGTAGACGCGCTGTTTATCGTGTTTATAGATGCACTCTGACAAATAGCTTCTAACATGGAAGTTTCCTCTTTCCCTTTCCCCTTCTCCTTCCCCTTTCCTTTCCCCTTCCCCTTCCCTTTCCCCTTCCCCTTCCCCTTCCTCTTCCCTTTCCCCTTCCCCTTCCCTTTCTCCCTCCTCCTTCCATTCTCCCATCCTCCCTTCTCTTTCCTTTCTCCTTTCCATTACATGCATGTTTAAGTGAAAATTTCAATGCCTTAGTCTTCAAATAAGGGATTGCATGAATGATGGAAATATGGGTTTGCATGAGGGAAATTGGACTGCAGCATGAGCACGGGATAAAGAAAGAGGGCATGCATGATGGAAATCACAGGATTGCATGCATGATGGAAAGAGGGCATGCATGATGGAAATCACTGGATTGCATGCTTGATGGAAAGACAGCATGGATGATGGAAATCATGGGATTGCATGCATGATGGAAATCTTCTCCTCTTCTTTTCTACAGTTCATCATGTGGCCATGAAGCTCTTCAGGAGCCTCGCTTGATCTTCAGGATGTTGTATTATAGTAGTTATATAACATTTTGGGGCACCCTCCCACTCCTCAAGAGTTACACACATACATGACGAGTACTCAAAACGCCCCCCAGGAGTCGGCAGTACAGACTCCAAACCACCCCAACCCCACACCAGCTGAGATTACTCATATGGACTCAAGACATCCCAGCAAGTGAAAGAGCTTCTAGCCTTCTCCTTGATCATCAAGAGTCCCTTCTCCCCAATCATCAGCACTAGCTTCTCCCCTATGGCCGTCTGGAGTCCCTTCTCCCCTATGGTCAGGTTGCCCTTCTTCCTCGCAGAGTCGCCAACGTACTCCCGTGCAATTGAGTCTCTTCTCCAGAGATGAGTGGCCAGCGTATTAGCTCATCAACGACAAGGCAGTGGGGATAGTAGTAGGGAGAGGTCTGGGGGATGCATGGCACAGTGCTTTGGGGGGGGGTAATAGTCGGGGCGTCGGAGGATTCAGATGATGCAGACATGCGAGAGGGTGATGGTACGATCTTCTATGACATCACTCACAGAGGAGGCATCTTGATGGATGCACGAGGGAAGCACATCATGGCCTTCATGCGCTCTGTAGTTGCTAACAACTACAGAGATTGCTTTATTCCATACAAAGAGCATCCAAAAGGTTGGCTGATGAGACCATCAATGCTGTACGCTCTAGGTATCCCGATCCCTCCAATGTTGAGTTCACAGATAAATGGGCAAAGTCAAAGATTGTTTTTATACTTGCCAATGAAAGATATTCACTTAAGAGGCATGCACTAGCCACGATTTCCAAGAGAGAGGGAGGTCAACCACCAAGGGGCCAGCCCCACACCACTCAAAAGCCTGAGTGGAAGAAAGCAATGAAGGCAACAAAGGTGGACCCCAGTCTATAGCATGTGGAGGCACGAAGGATCCCAATGGAACGATATGGAAACGTGCATTTTGGAGCAAGGGGTGTTGAATCATGGGAGGCCCAATTTGTAAGTATCGATCTCAAATTATATTGTGTTTATATGGCTTATTAGGAGGCTATTTCTTTGTACTAACCCCTCTGCAAATTGTGTCATCTTGCAGCTTGATATCATGGGCAGGTACTCTACTCCTGTCGAGATAGCCTACCATCGTGGACATCGCAGAGGACATACATGGAGCCTGAACTTCTATGATGAGGGGTTGATTACTGAGTAGTATATTCGGGCTATTGGAGCGCCCCCCCATGTATTTAAAAGTACTTAAATAATGTCAATATTATAAATAAATATTTGATTTTTCATACATTGATACATGTTGTCGGACCTCGTTTACAAGCCCCTGGGGATATTCAGGACGAAGGAGGCGAGAATACTGAGGAGGAAGAAGGCGACGAAGAAGGGAGCGAGGGCGTGGAATACTTAGACTAGTTAAAGAAGTAGTGCTAGCTACTCATTTTTGTACTTGAAACCATTGGCTTGGCTTTGTGCCTCTCTTGTATATACACTCCTCTTATTTTTTATACTTGAAGCCACATGTGGCTTGGCTTCGTGCTATATGTACATACAAGCAGTTTTTGGGCTATGAATTAATAATACACTCCTTTTATTTTTTTTGCATTCAATTTCCTTGCTACTGTGTACAAGGATGTATGCATGTGCAACTCAAACAAATCCGATGGATAAGTGACTAATAGGTTGAGCGCCTCACATGTGTAAATGATTATGTTATTAAAAAGGCATGCCTCTCTATCAATCAAATCCTCTCCTGCTACAATTCGCATGCGACTCCAAAGTCTTCTCCAACTCAAAGCGCCCTCAAAGCTATCAGATTCTAGCTAGTCACCATCAACATCACTAACGCAGATCGCTCATCACAAAGCCCTTCTCATGAAGAAGACTTGGAATCCTCCCATAGCTCTAATAACCTTTAATGCCATCTCCCTCAACAATGGAAGTCTACATACCAAAGGCATCTAGCAAGCATCAATGAGCCTCTCAACAGTGCCACTCTATAAGGGATGCCACTTGACTGATAACACTTCTCAACACACGGCTAGCCACATAGCATGCAATAGCTCTACTAACGACTCTCTTCACAGTGAGAAGCCTCCAAAAAAGCATCCTCCAAACGAAAAGGCTCCTAGACTACCTTGAGCAATGCCATCACCACGGCTTTCCACATCTCTCCAGCAATGCCCAATGTCCTACAATGGACTGTAGAATTTCCAAGGCTCTTCCTCGACTCCTACACCTCCATCTCCACGTGCACCCCACACTCAGATCTGCAACAACAATGATGACCATCTACAGCCTAGTCTGTGACCCCGACTTCTCCTAACACCATGAAATGTCATGTTTGACCTGCTCCTATGACCAAAGTGCCTCCATGCAATGGGCTTCTGCAGGAAGCTCCAATAACCCCAATCGTGGGTCAAAGCTCCAAGCTCCTCAAAGCGCCTAGCCAACTGGCTCCCACGCCCAGCATACCATAGGTAGCAGACCTCAAGCCACGGCTCCTCCAACCCATAAGGTTCCATCTCTGTCCAAAATTATAGTGCAAAATTGGCCCTCCATCAACAAAACATCCCCACAAGGCACTTCCGACATGTAGCTTGTCGACGACTCAACACTAATGGAGAAGAAGATAGAATCTACAAGATTTTGATAGAATCTTATAGACTCCCTAGCATTTAAAGGTGACACGTGGGTCCAATTAATCAACCCCACCTGATAGTGATGTACAACCATCACTCTCATGCATGGATCCCACTCCATATTTTTTCGCAGATGAAGATGCTTAGTAAGATTTTACTTATGATCATGCAGTTCTCAAATAGGTAAGTCCTCAATACAAGGCACTCACATCTCTAGCCGCATGCGTAGATATATGCCACAATTCATCCATCTCTTTAGGTGATTTTACAACATCCATCACTGATGCTTTCACCACTGACACAAAGCATACCTTGGGCTCAGTTACCTTCAATAGTTCAAATTAGTAGATCAATCTTCACGACATTTCAGCATAGGCTCAGTCATGCCGCATTGCACCCTTGGATCTAGTTATCACCACCTCCCGATCAAAAGATCATTCCTCCACACGAGGATACCATCAGTGCGGTCCTACTCTAGTGCAGTGGACATTATCAGGTTTAGCCATAGAGCACCTTGGGAGACTCAGTGTTTCATCATGCACTTAGGGATGTCATATACAATCCATACTTGATGCACATTAATGGTTGGATCCATGATTACAGATCAATCCCTACATCAGCATTTAGCATCTCATATGCCTCAGGGACATCTTATGCATTTTTAGTTGTATTTCAAGCTTCTAGGAATTTATACTGTCAAATCCTTGTCACAACAACGAGCCTTTGATAGATGCTACATCCCATGCTGATGGATGTTTAGCTCTGCACACCTTCAGCTCATGACAATTGAGCATACAATTTTGATAGGTTGCCATACCTTGTCATTTGTATGCCTCTTCTTCGGCAGAGTAGAGAATCACACCTAACCTTCGGCCCTAGATTTTCAACCCCTAGATCACTCTGTCCACCGACTATGTAGTCTTCTTTGACCCTGCATCATTCAATAGAGATTATAGTTCTACTCTCGTTCTACTGCAACATACCTCGCACATTGCTGTCAATTCTTTTGTGTTGGTGACACCCTTGTATGTCACAATCTACCGGATCACATCGCCATAGCTACATTGGACTAGCTTCATATTTGGATGCCTCTCCTTCATAGCATCTGCACACTACACGACAACTCATGACATGTTCAGCTTTGACATGTTCAACACACAACCATACATGCATACCTTCACGCAGTCATCTTTTGATCAACCAATCTTTGATCCAGGAGGACTTAACTTTCTGCTTATTTCCTTCCTCGTCCCTTCGGCCTATTTTTTGGGTTTTGTTTCCAAAGGCAAGGGATGACCCACAACTTAAGAGGGGGAAATCCACGATATGTACGAGATTGTAAGTTGTACTCATGGTACATGCTTGCACTACATAGTCATTGTGCTCACATATGCACATACTACTCTGATTTCTTTCAGTTTTGGATGAGCTATCATATGCATCAAACAAAATCTACAAAAGCATCTTGTACAATGTACCCTCTACTTACCAAGTGCAATTTAAGAGGGGGTATTAAAGACCTATTAAAAATAGTGTAAATTACACTATCCACATAGGGCACATGGGCAAACCCTAACCCTAAGTGGTTCACATGTACATCTTCATGTTCATTGTCAATACACTTAGTGTACAGGTAGCTATATCATGTGAACTCCTCTCTCACTTCCGCTATCAGTTACTATATCAACAAGCCCAAGGAAGAAGGAAGGCTAGGTGTAATAGATATTTCAGCTGCTACTAAAAAACTTTGACCTACTTGGATGATCAACGCTCTATTATATCCAAATGATGACTGGTCTCAGCTACTATTAATGATAAATATGAGACATCTCATACCCTGTAATCAACCTTCTACCATGCTACCTTTTGGCCATGCCTCAGTGCCTCACTCGCCATTTCAATGATCTCATGGAAATATCCAAAAAGAAAACCCATTTACTTTGCACAGTTTCTGTGTATGCAAATTGATCCACTAGATGGACAATTAGATGTAGTCAAATATCCAATATGCTTGTTGATTAGGTGGTTGGAATCTCGAATTCTCATTAGCCTGATTGATGGGTTAGCAATATCCTTTGATGATATCCACCTAAAACATCCTCAACATATACAAAAATTCAATTATGTATATGGAAGGAAACAAATGCACTTCAATGGTGGATCGTGATTTTGTGATGCACACCTCACAAAATATCATAGCTTGTTGATGGTTCTCTTGACCTCCTTTGTTAATCAACCCCAAATCTTTAAATTCTCTCCATCTCTTGGTAGGTCATCCTCTTTGGATCCAAATATGCATGTATCATGTCATGCATTGCATCATCTTGATCATGATCACTCTCTATACGTACATACTAACATTCTTGGCCATGCTTCTTCTCCTCTTTGCTTGTGCTTCTTTTAATAGCAAACATCGATAGTTTGATTAAATTGTGATACGTGGGGTAAATAATGTTAGATAGAGTGGCCCCTTTCATCTAGTTCCTATTCACCAAGTGCCCTAAAATGTAGAATATCCTCGTATTGAAAAAAATAGCAAATATCACACATGGCCGATGATTCATGCTCATACGTTCTCATTGTTTTGCACAGGTGCTTGTAGTTCAAATTGTCTTGAATCTGCATATTAGCTATGCAAGCTTGTCTACTTACATCATACACATTCATATAAGATCTTCTCATGTAGGTGATCAAAATGATTTTGGCATTACTCTACAAGATTGTAAGGCTAGTTAACGACATCTACAAATCAACCAGTTTTATTTCGTAAACCTTTATAACAAAATATGCAAAACAAACAATTATCTATCATAAAAATTATAGCCTAAATTTTTTTAACAAGAATCCTAAGCATCAAATAACAATCAAAAATAGGACAACTTCAATAAATCAAAATTGAAAAAGTCATGAAAAAAAGATTTTTATAGTGATGCTTTTCAATATAACACCCCATTGACATTGCTTGTCTCTTAATTTTTATGTTGTGCTAACCCTATGGAAACAGAGGTTAGAAACACAGTCCAAAGCAAACAAGGTGAGACTATTGTTTGCACGTGTGTGTGTCTGTCTGTCTGCATGCGTGCACGCATGTGTGTGCATGCGTGCACGCATGTGTGTGGATGCGCACGCACGTGCGTGTGCACGTGTGCACATGTCTCTTAATTTTATGTTATGTTAACCCTATGGTAATAGAGGTTAAAAACACAGTCGAGAGCAAACAAGGTGAGACCATTGTTTGCACGTGTGTGTGTGTGTGTGCACACGTGCATGTGTGTGTGCATGTGTGTTTTAATACCCATTATCAAAGTATTACTAACATCCTAGTTAAGCACCCCAGGGCTATGCAATCATAATCATCATTCTTCCATAAAAAATACACATAAGATCCATTCTCTACAATGTATACAACTGTCCATGTAAATGTTTTTTGAAGGTTACCGGGTAGACCCATCCCTAGTAGTTATCTAGTACATCCAAATAGTAATGTACAACCCAAAAAGTAATTATGTTGTAGTGTTTCAAACCCATGGTGGCAAGGCACTCCAGTCTCATTTGATGTCATCCATGCATTCAAGGTAAGCCAACTCACTTGAATCCATCCACCAAAAGGACATGTTACCACAAAATTCCTTAAGGGTGGGACTGCAGGCTTCAACACCGACTTGTGATTGTTATCCATGTCATCAATCCACAGAAAATGACAAATGAGACTCAAAGGAATCAAATTTGCCATAAGTGAATCAGAGTGAATTCAATATATTTTGAAAGGAATATAGTAATGCAAAGCAGAAGAATATAATTGTAAATCTAAAAATTGTAGTAATGGGAAACCTCCTATGTCCACCTTTGATGCTTGTGAAGTATCAAATGTACATGCCAACTTTCATATTTTAAATCATAGGAGAAGGTTTCCAACGACCTCTAATGTAAGAAGCCTAAGTTTATAACTTGACATAAGCAAACATCCCAGTAGTAGCAAGCCTTCATGGAAGTTAATTTAAAGAAATGAGGAGCAAATGAGGAAATGAAATTCCATAATATACTTATCACATTAGCAGCCCATATTCAATTTCCAAAACTAATGCACCATGAACATAGGGGAAACCAAACATTTAGGGGTATAGCCCATACATTAAAGGTATTTCAAATACTAATAGGGGTCTAATTGGAGCACTCTAGCTCCTTAAAGAAGGGTTCTCGGGACGGGTTGCAAAAATTTCTATAGACAGTGGAAAGTACCCACTTTCACCTTCAACACAAGGCAATGGCTCCATCATCTCACAAATACCAAAGTTTTAGGGTTGTATCCCATATAATAAAGAATTTTTGGAGACCATTAGCCTCTGATTGGAGCTCTCCAACTCCTTAAAGAAGGGTTATTGGGGCTAGTTGCACAATCTTGGAGGAACTCTATTAGGGAATGCATTCAGAAATACTACATCTCCTTGGTTTCCTTGGAAATAGATTTGTAGGTTTTGATATGGCCTTTCAAGCATTGAAGGGTGTAGTTTGAGCTTTGTAAGCCATATATTTTTATTTTTTCTTTTTAATACAATCTTGTTATTTCCCAAAAGAAACAAGATGAATTTCATTCATGTGGCCTGCCAAGAGAGAGAAGAAGAAGAAGGGAGAGAGAGAAGAAGGAGAAAGGAGAGAGAGAGAGAGAGAGAGAGAGAGAGAGAGAGAGAGATGGAAGAGGAGAGAGAGGCAATGAATGCACTTCCAAAAAAGCACACCCAAATTTGAAAGACATGCTCTAAAGTCAAGACACCAACCAATCATGGAATTTAATTTGCAAAAAAAACAAGTCGAAAAATGCTAGAAATTATTTTTGGCATCTCAAAGTTGAACCTTCACTAAGGCTACCTAAAGGCAGTCCAAAAACTAGAGACCTAGAATCCTATAATAAAGTGCCCATTCAATGCTCTTGGTAGTTGTGCAAGCTATCCATGAGTGCAATATGTTTAGGCTTGAACCGGGTAGCAGGAGCTATTGTTCTAGTTCAAGGGACCGGCTTTAAGTACCCTCATCGTGACTCACGTGGGCCTGAAAATTGAAGGCATGTGCAAAGGCCAAATTTTAGTATGGCCTTCTATTACCTTCTAATATGGGGAAAAAATATATATTTATGTGTGAATTTTAGATTCTTTTTCTACGTGGCGGCCTTATTTTGAAGCCCAAAAGTTTTCGAGGTCTCTTGTTGAAGTTTGGAGGAAAAAGAAGGCCTTTGAAGGCTGCAAAATACAGCCCTTTGAAGGCAGCACTCTGTGTTTATCCATTCTGTCGGTGATAAAAAAGGCTGCGGTGACGGTGTGACCTGTCCAACTAAGGACATGGTGATTACGCATGCATGGAGAGTCCCACACTCGTGCGCGTGAAATGGGTGTCGCGGCCCACCGTGCACGACGCTCGTCAAACTCTTTCTGTAAAACTTTGAAGACTTCCTCCAGTACGAGTTTCAAGCCGTCTTGCATTTTTATCGCCAGGGCACTCGGTAGTCTGTTCTGCAGGACGACAAAAGATAAATATAAGGGGCACACGATCCCGTGGTTTGTGAATAATAAAAGATGTAGAGATGCAGAGTGAAGGAATTCCAGCAGGGTGAGGGGCCCGGCGCAAGTTGTAAATTGCAGGAGAGCCATATCTCAGCAAGCTCCTACAACTTGCAAGCTGCAACTCGTCCCCGGCCCCTCACCCTCGAGAAGGGTGGTCACGTTTTGGACGGTCCCCCTAAATGCTGACGTGCAGAGACAAGCTCGTCCAGCTTATAGTCTCATCGATAAGATTTCTTTTTCCTGCACGTGAAATGCTGTTTCGATCATGCAGCGGCAATCCGATTACAGATAAGCCTTTTCAGAGCCATAGCTTTAGGAAGTGGTAGCATGCCCAGCATACTTTCCAGGAAAGTCCGGTATACTGTATAAGAAAATGTTAAATATCAGACTCTGGACAATGATACCTAAAAATATAATTTTATTAAACTCGATCGGGTGGAATCTACGACTCACGGGACCGTCTTCTAGCAGCCTCCATCATCTCATGTGCTTTCTAGAGATCCGATTGGAGTAAGATGAAGAAGCTGTTCAAAAACCTCGTATGGGGAGAGAACGATTTGGGCAAGATAAGCGTGTAATACTACATGAAGGAGGTTACCTTATACTGGTGAGAGCATGGGCACACGTAATTTGCTGACCGTGCTAAGGGTCTATGGAGGGATGGAAAAGTTTTTTGCTAATAAGGTTCATTGTTCAGAAGTTAGTTCATGTAGTGAAGTTGAACATGTTAATGGAATGTTAATGGGTGTTTAGTGTTAGGATTAGTGGTAGTTTAGGCCCTTGTAATGCTTTTGTCTTTTTGTGAGTCACTTTGTGTGGATTAAGTTTTTAACCTTACATGAGAGGTAGTGAATTATTTTGTCATTTAACTTCTATGACACCACCTTTGTTAAAAGCATGTGAAACGAGGGTCTCTCTCCGGAATGGCCACGTGCCCAAGTCTCATATTTAACAGCGTATCGCCTCATTCATATCTTTTCTCTCTTCTCTTTTCATTCATCTACCTTTTCCCAAATTCATTTATCTTTACTGGCATTTTTCGCTTTCCCTTTCCTACAGCTTTCGTTTTCGTTTAATAAGTTATTGAAAATTTTAACTGTAACATTTATCCAAGCTACTTTACATTTTCTCTAAATGGGGACTTAGTGATTGTGCCACCTTATTGAAAGCAAGGTCATAGTGGTGACTTTAGCATAGATACCTCTTAAAAACCACTATAATTAACAAATCCACAAACCATGATGGGCTACATTCGCTTCAACTTAGAATTCAAAGAACCAACAACTTCCTCATTCGCATAATGGAGAGACCATTGCATTGCATACATTTATGCATAATACACACTAACAATGGCACCTACAATAACATTCCAAAGGCAAGGCCTTAGTGGGATTCCCACTTGTTCTATTTGTTCAATTTGGACTTAGATTCCATAGGTGTCATAGCCACTAGAGACCCTACTAAGGTGGAAATAGACTGTTATCAAAAATGCAATGACGCTAGCTACACCATGAGAAAGCACCATGGTTTAAGCCAATGGCATAGGCTACAACCTAGTTGACAGAGCACCATGCTTTAAGGAAATGGCACAAGCTACAACGTGGGGCCCTAAAAGCATTAACTCTAACTACCTTTAAACTACACATGGTGGTCTTTAAATTAAACATGGCCTAACTAACCATGCCCAAAACATAATTTGACGGTCCAAATGTTCTCATTCTCCTTAAGACCCCTAGCCTAGTCCATTAAGCACTTTGTTAAGTCAAGAAGATGACTTATTAACATAATGCCCAAATGACCCTTTGTTACATCTTTAGAAACTCTAACTACTTACCACACATAATTGTTGATTTAGCATCCATGCCATTTACAGGAATGGATACTGGACTTAACATTAACACTTCCCCTCCATAAAATTGAGAAGATTACCATGAGCACAAAATTCTTAAAGTGAAGAGATAGTGCAAACATTTCAAAGTTATTAGACTCTCTTTTGAGCCTATATGACTCTCCTCTTATCCACTTGATGATTTCATAAAACCCAATCCATTCTCAAATCCATTCAACATCAAGACTCCACTCTGATGTACTCATGGTCAAGATAATTAAGGGAGCCTTGTCACCTATTTTGGTATATGCACATCATCATATCTCTTTCTGATTTTTATTGTGGCAATTTTCGGTTTGATAATACGTAATGGCACAAGCTAGGCTTTATCTTCTCAAGATGAGTAAGCCATGCTATTTTTTCGAAAGGATCTTTCAAATTAAAAAAAACTCCTCTCCTAGTCATGTTAAGGCAATGGGGGAAATTGAAATGCACTCGAAGTTATATCTGGTGTCCTTGAAAGTGCATTCACTTCCTACTTTTGAGTAACTAGGCCGTGTAATATTATGAATGCATATTTTCATAAACCAAGATCTAAATTGATGACCATATAAATTTTTTTAATGAAACAAGTGTTTCGATGTTGTAAGATATGTTTAATGACAACCTAAGAATGATTAAGAGATTTGAGAAACATGAAGATTTTCAAATGTCCATACTACTGCAACACTATTTCTAATGGATCCTTATTTATCATGGGATAGCTACTTTTAGGTTTGAAAAGAGACGTTCTCAAATATTGCACTGGATATCATGCTTCTTATTCTTTATCAAAATGCATCTTTAGTTCTCCAACTCCCAAATTTGATACATCGATGTGAACCACAAGGCTCTTCTTTGAAATCAAATAATGCTAGCACTAAAGTGCTTGTTTAGGGTATTTTGAGCTTTTTGACAGCTACTAATTGACAATCAGTATCCCATTTATAGATTGCATCCTTTTTTAAATAATTTCCAAATGGGGGTTGTAGTCTGAGCATTATTGTGCATGAAGTTTTAGTAGAGAAGACTTAGTCCAACAAATTTATGTACATATAGAAGCTTAACTTTCAATTCATCCCACTTACACTATTTTACTTAAGATTGAGGCTTTGAAAAATTCCCATAATATGCATTGTTCTGTTGCAATATTGTTCTACTTATATTTTGAAATGATAAGTATTCATTGAGATGGAAATATTTTTCCTACTCGAACCAATGGTGTAAGAAGTAACTTCATTATTATATTAAAAGTTGATGGTGCATGACAACATATTAAATTGGTATTGCCAATAGGAGTTAATGTCTTTTGTGTGTTGATGTGCCTTGGACATAGGGATCTACTATTATGTGTAATGTAGGTCCAAATTTCTTAAAATGTTTGCTTTTTATCATTTAATTAAATCATACGAAATGCATATATGCACTCAAGTTAGCCTCATTCGTTTTTACTGAATGTTTGTGAAAGAAACTGAATCACTTATTTTGAATCATTTAGTCCATAAGTGAATGGGGATGTTATCATTACCTTGTGCAAATTAACTCAAAAATAATTAAAGCAACGTTTTTAAACTTTATTTCTTATTGATGTTCAAACCAATGAGGGTTTCAATATGGTAATTGTTAGAATTGTTGCCATTGATGGTGGACAATCCATAGACTAGGAGGAATTCCTGGAATTTGGAGAAGATTCCAAAATTTTAGAATTACTTTTTTGACTGACATTTAATTGATGCCTAGAATCAAGTCATACATGTTATGCTAACCTTTTTTGAGATATAAGATTGTCTCCACCATCTTATTTTGAAATTTGAGTGGCAGCCTAGTTTATTGATTGAAAGTTTTTATTGATTGCTTCTCCCCAATTTAGAGAATAGTTATTGAAGAACATTCAAAGATATCAAATCCATTATCTTGCATACTAGAGGAGTAGACTATTCTAACACTGCTACCAAATTTTAATAGAGCTAAAATTGATTGGTCATAGTCATATTGGAAAGAATGTAACAAACACATAAGGGGGTGATTTAGAGAACTTTAAGTGATAGTATGAAATCCCTTTGTTGTCCACCCTAATGTTATTTTCCAAACCAACATATTCAATCAGATAGCCTGAAGCAACAAGAAAGGTGCCGTTGATGTTCTTTTTGTTCATTTTCAAGGGCTTTTGCAATATGTCCAAATTTGAAACATTAAGGCCTTCCATTACTTCCTCATTTAGGCATTTTTTTAATGCGATTAAGTGAGGGAGATAAGGACAAATTCTAGATATCTTGAGTTTTTGTAGCTAATGAAATATCAAGGTACATTAGTGTAGGAAAAAGCAACAAGCCTTTATGATGAAGAAGAAGACATGGTCTTTGCAATATTTAAATTTGGGGTTCTATCCATATTGATCCTTGGACCAACTAGTAAAGCATTAACTAGAGAATGTGGACAAAGCTTGTTGCATAATATTCAATATATAACCACAAGAGGATCATGAATGTGAGAAGGTTGGAGGTCCAATCTCTCTTCATGTTGATAAATACATACTAGATTTTATATTCTTTGTACTTTGAAGCCATCATAAGATCACACTTGACAATATTCAAGAGATCAATCTAATGTTCTTCAGGCCTAACAATACTAGGCTTCCACTAGAGGCATGTCCCCTTTTATTGGTCTTAGACTAGTCCAATGCACCAAATAATATTAGAGAAAAAAAATCTTGAGTCGATAGCAAATGATTCAAGGCTATCGAATCGTAGGTGGCATACAATAACTTACTCATAGAATTAGCAGTTGTGCAAATCCAAATTATAGTAGAAAACATGTCTAGACATGTTATAGAAAATTTAATCCTCAAAATTAGTCCTCAACCATGTGCCAGTTAGAGGTAGGTTAACAAGTGGTTTGAGCTTTCCATTGAGAATACATTGGGATAGGATGAAGCTACAAATTTGTAAATGATGTATGAGCTGTAATAGAGATCTTACTCTCATCCAAGTCAAAGAGCTATAGTGGCTAGCTAACAACTTGGATAAGAATCAAAGGTTATGTGGTAGATAAAATTTTCATACCTTTTTATGTTTGCATCAACATCTATGTATTTCAATGTTTACAAAAATCGAAAGAAATCTACATGGCTAGTGTATGTAGGATAATAATTTCTTGAATTGTAATGCAAGTGTGAGAACAACAGGTAATTAATATCTGGGTTTGAGGTAACATGCATCTATCTTATGCATCCGGGGCACAATCAAAAATCTTATCCTGAAGACTTCTTCAAGAGAATAATATACACAATATTCTAAAACATGGCACCCAAGGAAGGTCAAGCTCCTTTGGATTATAACTTTGGGAAATTAGGAAGCATGTTGTCACTCTGCCCACACACTGTGTGGTTATAATATTATGTTACATATTATTATAGAAATATCTTTAACAATTTGCTCTTAGGAAATGTCAAAAACTTTGTTATTTTCCTTCCTCAAGATATATTTACTCAATCTAAATTCTTTTAACATTTACTTTTGTTCCTTGAGGCACTTCCAATAGGTGTATTATATCAATTCTTAGCATACCTACTATCACCTCCTACTCTCCAACTTGCTATTTTGCTACTATCATATGCTTTCACCTTGTACTACTCTTACTTTCATCTTGTACTACTCTTACTTTCACCTTGTACTACTCTTACTTTCATCTTAACAAAATAAAAATGACAATGTTCAAATAAGAGTAAGCTTACTTGGTTTACAATCCTTATGAAGCACATACCAGTTTTAATTTTTTTTACTCAATTTATATTACCTTGTTCTAAATTCAAAAGACGATTAGTCTTGCATATTGCGATATGCTTCATAGGCATGCATTTAGGTCTCATGGGGAAATAGAGGGTTATCAAGAGAGGATGCCTAGCTACAAGAGGACGTTTGGTAAATCAAATATTAGATAGCTAGAGCCACTAACAATATGATGGATCATTCTAGACATGATTTTAGAAGGACTACTCACAATGAATTATAAGAGACTGAGCAATAAACTTGTTCAATCCAAGTTGCTAGAATCAAACTTACTTGCTCCCCAAACTATGGCGAGTCATTTATCTCTCCATTGTTTGTCACTCCTTCTGAATGTACAGGAAAAACTTGAACTCACTCCCATGTCTTCGCAGTTGTCATGATCCCCTATGATGCATGCACTATAGAAACAAGAAAGTTTTCTCGTTTTAACCAGTTGGTTGTTTGAAAAGCCCCATATGCTGTGCAAACCACGAACTCCTTTAATTTTGTCACAATCATGCTAATTCTCCTTTGCACTTCATCCACTTTCACTTCATGGAACACTCTACGCACTACATTATTCTTAAGGCTTTGTTTAGTGTATGTTGAATGCACGCCTATGGAGAGGTTGGTTGTGATCCATGTTACAGCATCATGGGCATCATTGAGTTTTTCTTGAGGGCATGCTGATTGGTGTTTAAATAGAGCTTGCTTAATAACAGCACCGCATCCATCATGTTCACCCTTGCCATGGCTAGACCCAAAGAAATTCCACATTGTGTCTAGACTGGTCAGGGATTTGAACCTTGAGATGAAGTAGAATCCACGTGCTAATTTAAATTGAGAGGCAGCACCATCTGACCACACCCAATGTTGTTTTATATTCTTTGCATGGGGATTTTCCTTTTTTAGTCATTCCCAATGCATTAGAAAAGCATGCTGCACAAATAGGGTGTCATGTCCCCTATCATTTGAAATGTAGAAATGATAAGTGCGTTGCACTGACCTGGACTCCTGTGAGACAGCAAGCAGATTGGCATCATGCATGGAAGAGTCAAGCAAATGACTGTACGTGATATGCACAAGAATTATTATATCTACTTGTTGTACTAGTGAGCCTCCATTGAGCACTTTGTATCTCATCTTGTTCTTGAAAAGAATAATTTTTTGCAAAATCTATGACAGATACAATAGTGTCATAGGGAAAATTGGCAAGGCACTTCCTGAACTACTTATACTGCTAGCTGGCCATGAAATTGTGAAGCACATATTTTGGGATGGATTGAACCACATGACCTATAAGCTCCCTTGGCTAGGTGGTCTTATATGACAGTAGCCATATGTTTTTATCAAATCCTTCAACATTGACATTTTCAAATCTCCTCCATTTTAGAACAATGTGGTTGTCTTCCCTCATTTCATTTGGACAAACATTGAATGTCTTCTTCTTCAGCTTCAAACTGTAATGCTTGCATGTGCCACGAATGCATTCAATCCTATGCCACTCACGGTCTCCCTTTGGACAAACCACTGGCTCCCACAGAGACCTCAGGCTACAAAACCTGCCCTCCCTTGAAACACATGATGAGGATCCAGGTGGCCTACAAACTGCACATTCACTGGGGAGGCATGGGCATCGATCCCCATGGGGCAATGCTCCAACACAACCAGATCTCAAGTCATTCATAGCTTGCCGGGCCAAGTCAAAGTCTATGTGTGTTTTGCAACAACAAACATTCCTGTCTTTGAGTTTCCTAACGTACCAGGGCTTACAATAATTAAAGCTCCTCTGCCCAATTGAAATGTCCAGATTCTGATCCACAAACTTCAGATACAACTCCGTCTGCTGACCCAACATGCAGGAACAACAAAACAATGAGCCCCCTTTTTGCTACTCCTAGAAGAATACAAAACACAGTCTAATTAAAGTATATAATGAAGCAAAACAATTTTCAACCACCACACTAGTTTAGGACAGTCATAATTTCAATCACTGGGCTAGTTTAGGACACATTTAAGTCACAATTTCAACCATCGAGATGGTTTAGGACATTGTCATACTTTCAACCACTGACCTGCATTGTGTCTAGCATGTGTATGATGTGCTCCTCAAACACCTTACCTCCCGTTTGCTTCTTACAAATGTCCTCTCTATTTGGAAATACTCTCGTATTTTCGTGCCAAAATGTCGTCAATGTAGCAATGACTTCCACACTTAGGCTGTCTCTCCTTTTCTTATGTTCTGTTGAAGCCCACAGACTTCTTAGATTGGGATGATCATGCATTGCTTCTGCTCTACGTTCAACCGACGGAGCCACATTGGTCCTTCTGATTGACAACATCTTCGACATTGTGTTCCCAAGCCATTTGTTTCAAGGGACACCAACATAGCTAATGTCGCCCTCTTTACAGCTAGTTGATCTAAGCTATGCACCCCTTTCACTTTCTATAGGCGATTTCTCAGGTTAGAGAGCATCGCCTCTTGGGCGTGCATCTCCCGAGGTGTTGATAGGGTTGTCACTCTATGAACTTTAGCGTGCATGCTAAAGCTTGTGAAGACTTTAGACTGGTAATCAATTGAATGGCCTAAAGTTGTTGCCTCGAATGCTCCCACCAATCATGACACACAGCTCATGTTCTTTGCTCCAATGGCAATGATCAAATGCATGCATCTGCAATCGCATCTTGCTGCTAATCTATAAGGAGTCTTCTTTGTTCTTGTTGTTTCTCCCTTCACAGATGTTGCAAAAGTGTCTTCCGTTGCCGATTTGATACCATGCCAGTGCTTTCCTCAACTTGCACTCTATTCCTTGTGCTTTGATCTAGCTTTTCGGCTTTCCTATCTTGAAGCCTGTGTCTTGTTCTCTTGCATGGTGAGCTACATGTTGCCATTGATGCCATGGCCATAATCATTCTAGAATAGATCCAAAGAAGGTAGCCGGTGAGGCAAGCAAAGAATAGAAGATAACTTACCCAAAAGAAGACAATGGCAAATCAAAGCTTGTGCAAGGTCACGTCGAGGTGCATGCAAGTTGTAGGGTATTTGTAGGGCGGGGGCAGGTTGCAGGTACTTAATCTTCCAAGATTTGATGGGCAGGAGATATCCCAATCAAGTGCAATGTGGCCTAAAATGCCTCAAAACACAAATAGGCCAAAGGGCATGCTATTGGGTTTGATGCTTTGTATTATTAAATGCAATGACCTTTGGCATGCTTATGATCCATATAGCAAGCAAGTGCATGTAAAAAGAAATAATTCAAAATTGTAAATAGTGCTGGATTTATTAAAATATCTTTGCACATGGCCAATATCAACAACTATCAATGTTTTAAGACCACCATGCACTAGTCCCAATAGTTTGGATTCCAAATTTTCAATCCGTTTTGGTTTTCAACAAATTAAAAGAAAGTTATGGAGTGTGCCCTCAAATGGGTATGCATCACTTTAGCACAACATTGGAGGCTCATTAACCCATGCATAATGATCTCATTTATGTGTGTCCTTGGGTTGAGGAGAGCTCATGTAGTGTACTTTGGAATGATCACTTGGTTGCATAAA